>NC_091302.1:17748989-17903989 GCF_038502225.1 Cherax quadricarinatus | reverse complement strand
GTCCAACATATCACACTTAACACGTTCAACATAGCACACATAACACGTCCAACATAGCACACTTAATACGTCCAACATAGCACACTTAACACGTCCAACATAGCACACTTGACACGTCCAACATAGCACACTTAACACGTCAAACATAGCACACTTAACACGTCCAACACAGCACACTTAACACGTCCAACATAGCACACTTGACACGTCCAACATAGTACTCTTAACACGTACAACATAACACACTTAACACGTCCAACATAGAACTCTTGGCACGCCCAACATAGCACACTTGACACGTCCAACATAGCACACTTAACACGTCCAACATAGCACACTTAGCACGTCCAACATAGCACACTTAACACGTCCAACATAGCACACTTAACACGTCCAACATAGCACACTTAACACGTCCAACAGAGCACACTTAGCACGTCCTACATAGCACACTTAACACGTCCAACATAGCACACTTAACACGTCCAACATAGCACACTTAACGCGTCCAACATAGCACACTTAACACGTTCAACATAGCACATTTGACACGTCGAACATAGCACACTTAACACGTCCAACATACCACACTTAACACGTCCATCATAGCACACTTAACATGTCCAACATAGCACACTTAACACGTCCAACATAGCACACTTAGCACGTCCAACACAGCACACATAACACGTCCAACATAGCACGCTTAACGCGTCCAACATAGCACACTTGACACGTCCAACATAGCACACTTAACACGTCAAACATAGCACACTTAACACTTCCAACATAGCACACTTAATACGTCCAACATAACACACTTGACGCGTCCAACATAGCACGCTTAACTCGTCCAAAATAGCACACTTAACACTTCCAACATAGCACACTTAACACTTCCAACATAGCACACTTAACACGTCCAACATAGCACACTTAACACGTCCAACATAGCACACTTAACACGTCCAACATAGCACACTTAACACGTCCAACGTAGCGCACTCAACACGTCCAACATAGCACACTTAACACGTCCAACATAGCACACTTAGCACGTCCAACATAGCACACTTAACACGTCCAACATAGTACACTTAACACTTCCAACAAAGCACACTTGACAAGTCCAACATACCACACTTAACACGTCCAACATAGCACACTTAACACGTCCAACATAGCACACTTGACACGTCCAACATAGTACTCTTGACACGTCTAACATAACACATTTAACACGTCCAACATAGCACACTTGACACGCCCTCCATAGCACACTTAACACGTCCAACATAGCACACTTAACACGTTCAACATAGCACACTTGACACGTCAAACATAGCACACTTAACATGTCCAACATTGCACACTTAACACGTCCAACATAGCACACTTAACACGTCCAACATAGCACACTTGACACGTCCAACATAGTACTCTTAACACGTCCAACATAACACACTTAACACGTCTAACATGGAACACTTGACACGCCCAACATAGCACACTTGACACGTCCAACACAGCACACTTAGCACGTCCAACATAGCAGAGTTAACACGTTCAACATAGCACACTTAACACGTCCAACATAGCACACATAAAACTTCGAACATAGCACACATAACACTTTCAACATAACACACTTAACACGTCCAACATAGCACACTTAACACGTCCAACATAGCACACTGAACACGTCCAACATAGCACACTAAACGCGTCCAACATAGCACACATAACATGTCCAACATAGCACACTTAACACGTCCAACATAGCACACTTAACACGTCCAACATAGCACACTTAACACGTCCAACATAGCACACTTAACACGTCCAACATAGCACACTTAACACGTCCAACATAGCACACTTGGCACGTCCAAAATAGCACACTTAACACGTCCAACATAGCACACTTAACACTTCCAACATAGCACACTTAACGCGTCCAACATAGCACACTTAACATGTCCAACATAGCACACTTAACACGTCCAACGTAGCACACTTAACAGGTCCAACATAGCACAATTAACACGTCCAACATAGCACACTTAACACGTCCAATATAGCACACTTAACACGTCCAACATAGCACACTTAACACGTCCAACATAGCACACTTAACACGTCCAACATAACACACTTAACACGTCCAACATAGCACACTTGACACGTCCAACATAGTACTCTTAACACGTCCAACATAACACACTTAACACGTCCAACATAGAACACTTGACACGCCCAACATAGCACACTTGACACGTCCAACACAGCACACTTAACACGTCCAACATAGCACACTTAGCACGTCCAACATAGCACAGTTAACACGTCCAACATAGCACACTTAACACGTCCAACATAGCACACTTAACACGTCCAAAATAACACACTTAACACGTCCAACATAGCACATTTGACACGTCCAACATAGCACACTTAAGACGTCCAACATAGCACATTTAACACGTCCAACATAGCACACTTAACACGTCCAACATAGCACACTTGACACGCCCTACATAGCACACTTAACACGTCCAAAATAGCACACTTAACACGTCCAACATAGCACACTTAGCACGTCCAACACAGCACACTTAACACGTCCAACATAGCACACTTAACGCGTCCAACATAACACACTTGACACGTCCAACATAGCACACATAACACGTCAAACATAGCACACTTAACACTTCCAACATAGCACACTTAACACGTCCAACATAATACACGTAACACTTCCAACATAGAACACTTAACACTTCCAACATAGCACACTTGACACGTCCAACATAGCACACTTAACACGTCCAACATAGCACACTTAACACGTCCAACATAGCACACTTAACACGTCCAACATATCACACTTAACACGTTCAACATAGCATACTTAACACGTCCAACATAGCACACTTAACACGTCCAACATAGCACACTTGACACGTCCAACATAGCACACTTAACACGTCCAACATAGCACACTTAACACGTCCAACATAGCACACTTAATACGTCCAAGATAGCACACTTGACACGTCCAACATAGTACTCTTAACACGTCCAACATAACACACTTAAAACGTCCAACATAGAACTCTTGGCACGCCCAACATAGCACACTTAACACGTCCAACATAGCACACTTAACACGTCCAACATAGCACACTTAACACGTCCAAAAGAGCACACTTAGCACGTCCTACATAGCACACTTAACACGTCCAACATAGCACACTTAACACGTCCAAAAGAGCACACTTAGCACGTCCTACATAGCACACTTAACACGTCCAACATAGCACACTTAACACGTCCAACATAGCACACTTAACACTTCCAACATAGCACACGTAATACGTCCAACGTAACACACTTAACACGTCCAACATAGCACGCTTAACGCGTCCAAAATAACACACTTAACACTTCCAACATAGCACATTTAACACTTCCAACATAGCACACTTAACACGTCCAACATAGCACACTTAACACGTCCAACATAGCACACTTAACACGTCCAACATAGCACACTTAACGCGTCCAACATAGCACACTTAACACGTCCAACATAGCACACATAACACGTCAAACATAGCACACTTAGCACGTCCAACATAGCACACTTAACACGTCCAACATAGTACATTTAACACTTCCAACATAGCACACTTGACAAGTCCAACATACCACACGTAACACGTCCAACATATCACACTTAACACGTCCAACATAGCACACTTGACACGTCCAACATAGTACTCTTGACACGTCTAACATAACACATTTAACAAGTCCAATATAGCACACTTGACACGCCCTACATAGCACACTTAACACCTCCAACATAGCACACTTATCACGTCCAACATAGCACACTTGACACGTCCAACATAGCACACTTAACACGTCCAACATAGCACACTTAACACGTCCAACATAGCACACTTGACACGTCCAACATAGCACACTTGACACGTCCAACATAGTACTCTTAACACGTCCAACATAACACGCTTAACACGTCCAACATAAAACACTTGACACGCCCAACATAGCACACTTGACACGTTCAACACAACACACTTAACACGTCCAACATAGCACACTTAGCACGTCCAACATAGGACAGTTAACACGTCCAACATAGCACGCTTAACACGTTCAACATAGCACACTTAACACGTCCAAAATAGCACACTTAACACGTCCAACATTGCACATTTGACACGTCCAACATAGCACACTTAACACGTCCAACATAGCACACTTAACACGTCCAACATAGCACACTTAACACGTCCAACATAGCACACTTAACACGTCCAACATAGCACACTTAACATGTCCAACATAGCACACTTAACGCGTTCAACATATCACACACAACATGTCCAACATAGCACACTTAACACGTCCAACATAGCACACTTAACACGTCAAACATAGCACACTTAACATGTCCAACATAGCACACTTAACGCGTTCAACATAGCACACATAACATGTCCAACATAGCACACTTAACACGTACAACATAGCACACTTAACACGACCAACATAGCACACTTAACGCGTCCAACATAGCACACTTGACACGTCCAACATAGCACACTTAACACGTCCAACATAGCACACTTAACACTTCCAACATAGCACACTTAACACGTCCAACATAACACACTTAACACTTCCAACATAGCACACTTAACACTTCCAACATAACACACTTGACACGTCCAACATAGCACGCTTAACACGTCCAACATAGCACACATAACACTTCGAACATAGCACACTTAACACTTCCAAAATAGCACACTTAATACGTCCAACAATGCACACTTAACACGTCCAACATAGCACACTTAACATGTCCAACATAGCACACTTAACGGGTTCAACATAGCACACATAACATGTCCAACATAGCACACTTAACACTTCCAACATAGCACACTTAACACGTCCAACATAACACACTTAACACTTCCAACATAGCACACTTAACACTTCCAACATAACACACTTGACACGTCCAACATAGCACGCTTAACACGTCCAACATAGCACACATAACACTTCGAACATAGCACACTTAACACTTCCAAAATAGCACACTTAATACGTCCAACAATGCACACTTAACACGTCCAACATAGCACACTTAACATGTCCAACATAGCACACTTAACGGGTTCAACATAGCACACATAACATGTCCAACATAGCACACTTAACACGTCCAACATAGCACACTTAACACGTCCAACATAGCACACATAACACGTCCAACATTGCACACTTAACACGTCCAATATAGCACACTTAACACGTCCAACATAGCACACTTGACACGTCCAACATATCACAATTTACACGTCCAACATAGCACACTTAACACTTCCAACATAGCACACTTAACATGTCCAACATAGCACACTTAACACGTCCAACGTAGCACACTTAACAGGTCCAACATAGCACACTCAAGACGTCCAACATAGCACACTTAACACGTCCAATATAGCACACTTAACACGTCCAACATAGCACACTTAACACGTCCAGCATAGCACACTTGACCCGTCCAACATAGCACACTTAACACGTCCAACATATCACACTTAACACGTCCAACATAGCACACTTAACACGTCCAACATAGCACACTTGACACGTTCAACATAGTACTCTTAACACGTCCAACATAACACACTTAACACGTCCAACATAGAACACTTGACACGCCCAACATAGCACACTTGACACGTCCAACACAGCACACTTAACACGTCCAACATAGCACACTTAGCACGTCCAACATAGCACAGTTAACACGTCCAACATAGCACACTTAACACGTCCAACATAGCACACTCAACACGTCCAAAATAGCACACTTAACACGTCCAATATAGCACATTTGACACGTCCAATATAGCACACTTAACATGTCCAACATAGCACACTTAACACGTCCAACATAGCACACTTAACACGTCCAACATAGCACACTTAGCACGTCCAACACACCACACTTAACACGTCCAACATAGCACACTTAACGCGTCCAACATAGCACACTTGACAAGTACAACATAGCACACTTAACACGTCCAACATAGCACACTTAACGCGTCCAACATAGCACACTTGACAAGTACAACATAGCACACTTAACACGTCCAACATAGCACACTTAACACTTCCAACATAGCACACTTAACACGTCCAACATAACACACTTAACACTTCCAACATAGCACACTTAACACTTCCAACATAGCACACTTGACACGTCCAACATAGCACGCTTAACACGTCCAACATAGCACACATAACACTTCGAACATAGCACACTTAACACTTCCAACATAGCTCACTTAACACGTCCAACATAGCACACTTAACACGTCCAACATAGCACACTTAACACGTCCAGCATAGCACACTTAACGCGTCCACCATAGCACAACTAACATGTCCAACATTGCACACTTAACACGTCCAGCATAGCACACTTAACACGTCCAACATTGCACACTTAACACGTCCAACATAGCACACTTAACACGTCCAACATAGCACACTTGACACGTCCAACATAGCACACTTAACACGTCCAACATAGCACACTTAACACTTCCAAAATAGCACACTTAACGCGTCCAACATAGCACACTTAACATGTCCAACATAGCACACTTAACACGTCTAACGTAGCACACTTAACAGTTCCAACATAGCACACTTAACACGTCCAACATAGCACACTTAACACGTCCAACATAGCACACTTAACACGTCCAACATAGCACACTTGACACGTCCAACCTAGCACACTTAACACGTCCAACATAGCACACTTAACACGTCCAACATAGCTCACTTAACACGTCCAACATAGAACACTTAACACTTCCAAAATAGCACACTTAACATGTCCAACATAGCACACTTAACACGTCCAACATAGCACACTTAACACGTCCAACATAGCACACTTGACACGTCCAACCTAGCACACTTAACACGTCTAACATAGCACACTTAACACGTCCAACATAGCTCACTTAACACGTCCAACATAGCACACTTAACACTTCCAAAATAGCACACTTAACATGTCCAACATAGCACACTTAACACGTCCAACATAGCACACTTAACACGTCCAACATAGCACACTTGACACGTCCAACCTAGCACACTTAACACGTCTAACATAGCACACTTAACACGTCCAACATAGCTCACTTAACACGTCCAACATAGCACACTTAACACTTCCAAAATAGCACACTTAACATGTCCAACATAGCACACTTAACACGTCCAACATAGCACACTTATCACGTCCAACATTGCACACTTAACACGTCCAACATAGCAGACTTAACACGTCCAACATAGCACACTTAACACGTCCAACATAGCACACTTGACACGTCCAACATAGCACACTTAACACGTCCAACATAGCACACTTAACACTTCCAAAATAGCACACTTAACGCGTCCAACATAGCACACTTAACATGTCCAACATAGCACACTTAACACGTCTAACGTAGCACACTTAACAGGTCCAACATAGCACACTTAACACGTCCAACATAGCACACTTAACACGTCCAATATAGCACACTTAACACGTCCAACATAGCACACTTAACACGTCCAACATAGCACACTTAACACGTCCAACATAGCACACTTGACACGTCCAACCTAGCACACTTAACACGTCCAACATAGCACACTTAACACGTCCAACATAGCACACTTAACACGTCCAACATAGCACACTTGACACGTCCAACATAGCACACTTAGCACGTCCAACATAGCACACTTGACACTTCCAAAATAGCACACTTAACGCGTCCAACATAGCACACTTAACATGTCCAACATAGCACACTTAACACGTCTAACGTAGCACACTTAACAGGTCCAACATAGCACACTTAACACGTCCAACATAGCACATTTAACACGTCCAATATAGCACACTTAACACGTCCAACATAGCACACTTAACACGTCCAACATAGCACACTAACTAACGTGTTTAGTGACCATGAATCCTCCGAACAAATTTTTTTCTGACCGATCTTCGTAGTTAAGCAATAATTTATTTCGTTTGAAGTGTATTACCATGTACACTCTCTTTCTCTCTCTCTCTCTTTAACTCTCTCTCTCTTACACAAGGGTCCTGCCAGGTTAGGTTAAGGGTTCCTTTCTTTATTTGAAAGGTAAGAGCTGCTGCCTACATCAGCTCATTTTTAAACCTAATTATTGTTATGAGACATACAAAGAGAGAACAGGATGAAGTTGGAGCCATCGGTGGGCCAGCGGTTTAGTTTGGTCAGTTGTCTCTATTTCGTTGATGTCGTTATGCTGTAAGAGCGTGTTCGAGATACCAGTCATCTTAGAAATAAATAATATCAGATGTGTTGATGTTCTTCTCCTTCTTCTTTTCTCTTCTTTTATCTTCTTTTTCATTTTATTCATCTTGCTTTCGTATCGACTCCACACTGAACACCTTTGAAGATCTGCCCGACAAAAACCAATGTCTTTCCTTATTCAGGAGTGTGGCGGCGAGTGGAGGCGGTGTCGGGGAGGGAGGCCGTCCTCCCGTGTGAGGTAGGCACCTTCGAGCCCTCCGACATGGTCTACGTGGTCTTGTGGTACAGGAACGGCAACAAGGAGCCCATATATAGGTGAGTCCACGCCCTCCTTGCTGCACCGTTTGTTGCTGCGTCTGTCTGCCCTTACCTGCCCAAGACTTGATCTTTTAAAATATTTAGTTTATGTGAGGTAATTAAGACTTAGCTCTGAGAAATGTACGATTTTCATAATATTAGATTAATTTTTAGCAAATGTTGAGGTAATATTTGCCTGAGATTATGAAGAGAAGGATGAACAAGAACAAGAAAAACAAAGAAAAGGAAGAATTATTAGAAGATGAAGAAGAAGAAGGAAAAAATGCAAAGAAAAGATAGAAGAAGATACGCAAAATGAAGAGCTAACGTATAAAATATTTATAAAATGATATAGGGAAGGTAAATTAAGGGATGAAAACAAAAGTGGTTAAAAATGTTTTGTAAAAAAGAAATAACTGAGAAAACACTGGAGGATTTTCTAACATATTTGCTGAGAATAAGAAGCAGTGTAAGAAAGGAATTCCTGAGGTGAAATAACTTAGGCAGCACAAAGTCCTAGAGGAAGATTTATGAAGAGAAATAACTTAGAGAGCGCGTCGAGCTCTCAGGTACGACTCTTAAGTGGTCAGATGCTGTGCTCTCAGCTACGACTCTTAAGTGGTCAGATGCTGTGCTCTCAGCTACGACTCTTAAGTGGTCAGATGCTGTGCTCTCAGCTACGACTCTTAAGTGGTCAGATGCTGTGCTCTCCGCTACGACTCTTAAGTGGTCAGATGCTGTGCTCTCAGCTACGACTCTTAAGTGGTCAGATGCTGTGCTCTCAGCTACGACTCTTAAGTGGTCAGATGCTGTGCTCTCAGCTACGACTCTTAAGTGGTCAGATGCTGTGCTCTCAGCTACGACTCTTAAGTGGTCAGATGCTGTGTAATGGCACTGAGAGACTGTGGTAATATTTATAAAGGTTATTAAATGTAGATGACGAGATGGAGGTAGAAATTTCCTGTATCTGTCAGAGGGGAAAGGGATTACCTGGAGGTTACCTGGAGGTTACCTGGAGGTTACCTGGAGGTTACCTGGAGGTTACCTGGAGGTTACCTGGAGGTTACCTGGAGGTTACCTGGAGGTTACCTGGAGGTTACCTGGAGGTAACCTGGAGGTTACCTGGAGGTTACCTGGAGGTTACCTGGAGGTTACCTGGAGGTTACCTGGAGGTTACCTGGAGGTTACCTGGAGGTTACCTGGAGGTTATTCCGGGGATCAACGCCCCCGCGGCCCGGTCCATGACCAGGCCTCCCGGTGGATCAGGGCCTGATCAACTAGGCTGTTACTGCTGGCCGCACGCAGTCCAACGTACGAGCCACAGCCCGGCTGATCCGGCACTGACTTTAGGTATCTGTCCAGCTCTCTCTTGAAGGCAGCCAGGGGTTTATTGGTAATTCCCCTAATGCTTGATGGGAGGCTGTTGAACAGTCTTGGGCCACGGACACTTATGGTGTTTTCCCTTAGTGTACCAATGGCGCCCCTACTTTTTATTGGGGGCATTTTGCATCGCCTGCCCATTCTTTTACTTTCGTAGGGAGTGATTTCTGTGTGCAGATTTGGGACCATTCCTTCCAAGATTTTCCAAGTGTAGTTAGGGATGAAGAATAACAAAAGTGCATTTTTTTTTTTTGTGCATCTCGAAGGTTCTTAAGAACTAGCAGAGATCATGCATGGTATAAAGGGAAAAAGAGAGAAAGAATCAGAAAAGTTAGAGAGAAGATTAGGATTAAATTAGTTAGGGAAAAGTTAGGAAAATTATACATAATCGGATTGCTAATGAAAATTATGATGATAATGTCAACCAAATGTTTTCACTTAAGTATTTATGGATGAAGATACGGAATTCGAGATCGTTTATAATGGAATAATATTCCGAGTTTTACAAATTTATGGAATAGGTGGTAGGTTTTTACAAGCTGTAAATATTTATTTTAAAGAGTGTGAAGAACACTGTACGAAGCCAGAGAAGCTCAACCAGTTACAAAGTCTTGGGTCATCAGTATCACTACGTTCCAGTTGAAATTTATAGATGTAAATATGATACAATGAGAACAAATTATAGTCAGTGACGGCTTCCTCTTCCTCTACCTTCCCTGAACAAGACAAGGAGGAAGACATTTTTGTATGACGAAATCAAGGCAATTTGCAGTAACTTTAATGTACCGACAATAAATTGGAAAAATCTGACAGGAAGCCAGGAGTCGGCCAAAATAAATTGGAACAGTATAACAGGAGGCGAGGAGTCATTCAAAATAAACTGGAACAATATGACAGGAGGCCAGGAGTCTGCCAAAATAAACTGGAACAGTCTGACAGGAGACCAGGAGTCTGTCAAAATCACTAACAAGACTGAGGACAACTTTCTATCACAGGCTGTTACATCCTCTACTTGTAACAACAACGTATTGAATCTCGTTCTGGCCATTGACTGTGAGTTTTACGATACTCTTGCCGTGGGTTCAAGCCGTGTGCACCCGTCCTGTGATTTGGCATGATTTAGTCATGCGGGACAGGAGATTAAAAATGAGTGATCACAACATCAGTTGATTCAAAATAAACAAAAACTTTGAAACCCAATATAACACTATGATTGTTCAAACTCGCAGAGCAATTAACTTTGATCAGATGCGCCGTGATACCAGTCATCTAATTTGGTTCGGTCAACTAAATACGGATAATGTAGAAAAAACGTGGACCAAAATTAAAACCAAAACTGTAAAGCATGAAAAAAGAAAGAAAGCCAAGCTGTGTGACGAGTCGACTACTAGAGATAATAACAATAACAAAATATAAAATTGTGGAAAATTGCATTTATCTGTATGTAACTCATAATGTACATACCAGTAAATAACAAAAGATAATTAGTATTTATCAGAGTTACATAGACAAGTAGGAATTTGGGACACCTAGGTCACAAAAAATGTCCCCTTCGATACCTACAACTGTCATATCCACAAGTTGCTCTAGACCTATTAATTTCAAATGAAGTATACATCAACAGAAATTCTGGTAAATATATAAATTTGTGGACTGTATATTAAAATTAATAAACGATTATATATATATATATATATATATATATATATATATATATATATATATATATATATATATATATATATATATATATATATATATATATATATATATGTATGTATATATATACAATTTACATACCAGAAGGAGAATATCTTAAAATCACTCACCAATTTGACTGGAGATTAAGTTGTATCATATCAAACTCCTGTCTAAAATTTATGAAGAAACTGGCCAGAATCTAACATAAAATAAGACACTTAGCTGGTGTAATATCCTGTTTCTGTCTAATTAGAGTCTTGTCCTTTCGCCTGATATTTCAAGTTATGCAGGAATGCACATCCAACAATTTTGCCTCCTATTTGAGAGGTGTCAGCCCAATTTTACCTCTAGAGCACGAAAAATTCTTCCCATTATTCACTAACGTTAGTGTCCAGTTCAAACAACAATGGCGAGTCCCGTCTGCTCAGGCACAGGCTTCCCATTTCTTATAACAGAATTTTTATTAAATGCAATGTATTTTATTAATTTACATACCAATACACTATTTTCAGAAAATATACTATATATTTTCCACACTGCGGCCGGGCGGTGTTCGTTGCTAAACGACTCAAATTACTCCTTCCTTTAGGAGACGATTCCAGCCGGTTCTGGCTTGAGTGGCTGTTCTCCTAGTAGGTCTTACTACGATTTCCTCTTCCTGCATCACATGGTCAGCGTTACCTGATTGACTGTCAATTAATTCCAAGGGAATCAATTTATTAATTGTGCATAAACTTTCCTGGCCACGACACAACACTTTGACATTCCGGACAACACCTTGTGCATCTGGGTATAATGTCAATACTTTGCCCAGAGGCCACAATGTTCGATATTGTTCAGTGTCAATTAACACAATGTCACCTGGTTGAATGGTCTGTCGATTTACTGCCTCTGTCGCACCATAAAAGTGTTCATGTAATGTAAGAAGATATTCCTTACACCACACATTAGACAAATGATCAATTACTTTATTTAACATTTTAAATTTATTACACAACACTGCCGCATCATTGTAATCTTCATCACTTTCTTCCGGATTATCTCTATAGACAGGGGTAGCTTCCAATTTCCTTCCACATATTAGGTGAGAAGGTGTTAATACATCTGCATCAGGTGTATCACTCATGTACGAGAGATGCCTATTATTTATACGATTCTCCGCCTCCACTAACACTGCACGGAATTCTTCCAAATTAATTCTCTTCCGGTGTAGTACTTTATGGAGACACATCTTCACTGTGCCTGTCAGTCTTTCGTACAGCCCCCCCTGCCAAGGGGCTCTAGGGGTAATAAATTTCCAGGTACACCCTCGCTGGGTTATCAGAGATTGAACAACATTACTATTATTTAATTCTATCAAGTGTTGAGCACCTGCTACAAAATTTGTGGTATTATCCGAAATTATCAATCTCGGACAGGATCTCATAGCTGCAAATTTTCGAAACAGCTGTATAAACTGTTCTGCAGACAAGTCCTGTGCCACTTCTAAATGAACTGCTCTAGTAGCAGTACAGGTGAACAAACACACTTTCAGTGGAACACCATCTGAAGTACCTGTTAAAATTATTGGACCACTATAGTCTACACCTGTTACATCAAATGGTTTCACTAATTGTACACGCTCCTTTGGCAATGGTGGAGGACCTGGGTACATATAGGATCTGGCATCCACACGGCGACATATTACACAAGATTTAATCAGCTTTTTACACTTTGCCGTCCTTGTGGAATCCAGAAAGTTTCCCAAATACAATTTAAGGTATCTTGTACCCCACCATGCATTACATTTTTATGGGCATTTAAAACAATTAAATTTGTTAGATGATGAGTTTTGGGCAGTAAGATAGGGTGTTTAGCATAATCACCCAATTCAGCATTTTGTAACCTACCTCTGCACCTAATTACATTGTTCTCTAAATACAGCCCCAGTTTCTCTATTATGGAACCTTTCACAATTTTACTTTCCATCATCAATTTAATCTCATGTCCATAGATTTCTTCCTGTATCCTCTTTATCCAATATTCAAGAGGATGTGAAAACTTATATGAGATATTCATCTTGTTTAGAAATTTAAACACCAACTTAGTTACATTGATTAGTTTGGGTAAAGAAGAATACCTATTTATATCAATGGCTAAGGAAGCACAAACTATTGGAGTGGTTGTCACAGTAATTTCAACAGTAGCAATATAAGCCTTTTGTACAGGCCAATTAGCTTTATTTACCAACCAGCTCGGTCCTTTAAACCATGATACAGCATTTACAAATTTAGCATAAGGTAAACCTCGAGACAAGAAATCAGCTGGATTCTCCTCACCAGGTATATGATTAAATGTTAACATATGCTGACCCAGACTATTATACTTCTCTTGCATCTGATTAATTTCAGCGACTCTGTTTTGTACGTACACAATTTTACTGTTTCCATTACGAATCCATTGTAAGGATACCTCATTATCAGACCAAATCAAAGTGTCGCTAATATTTATCTCATGCAACTTATTTCTTATATAATTAGCTAATTTGACACCTACATAAATGGCTGATAATTCCAACTGAGGTAAGGTACGTGATTTAATTGGAGACACTTTAGCCTTAGACATAACAAGAGAAATAACACTATTACATTGAAGGTAAGCAACTGCTCCATATGCCAATTTTGAAGCATCACAAAAAATGTGGAGTACATTTTTCCCATTTGGATTGGCCACCTGGCGTGGGAACTCTAACATTGGAATTTTTTCATAATCACCAATTAATTCATACCACCTGTTAATGAATTCCTCAGGTAGAATTTCATCCCAAGCACATTTAAGTTTCCATGCTTCCTGTATTAATAATTTCCCTCTTATAGTAAGGGGTGACACTAAACCTAGTGGATCAAAACATTTGGAAACTTCAGCAAGCAAAACTCTCTTAGTTAATTTATTGGGCATACTGTAATCATTAGGTTTTAACATTAACAAATCTTTCTCAGTATCCCAAGTTAAACCCAATACATTACTACATTTTGGCACTTCATCTCCAGGGAAATCTTTACTTATTTTGTCCTTTAATTTGGACGAATTACTATTCCATTCCCTCAGAGGCATATTTGCACTTTGCATTATTTCATTAGCCTCTCCATAAGTCATTAACAGTTCCTCTTCAGTTGACGTCACACCCAGGAAATTGTCCACATAAAATTGTTTGCTCATTACTTTACTCAATGGACTTCCCATACGTTTAAGGTGTGCATTTATCGTCGCTTGAAGTAGAAACGGACTGGATGTAGCTCCAAATAATACGCTCCTAAAGCAAAAGGTTTTCAGAGGGCTAAGTGGGTCACTAGGATTCTCAGGCCATAAGAAGCGGGTACAATCCTGGTCAGCCTCTTGTAAACCTACTCTTAGAAAAGCTTTACTTATGTCAGCCCTAAAGACATAATTCTTCATCCTGAAATTTAATAAGATATCTCCTAATTTTTCCGTCAACGACGGACCTGTCATCAAACAGTCATTTAAACTAGGTACATTTTTGTTACTCCTGGCACTACAATTAAACACAATCCTCAGAGGAGTGGTCTTAGAATCCTTCTTCACTCCGTGATGTGGAAATAGTGACCATAAATTTTGGCTTGCTCAGGAGGTACCTCTTCTATAAATTTATTAATTAACTGCTCAGCAATTATATTGTAGGCAGTTAACAATTCTGGTGTCTTACTCAGTTCGCGGAGCTGAGCTTTTAACTGTCCATATGCCATTCTGTAATTAATGGGCAATTCTGGATGGTTCAGTCTCCACGGAAGTCGTACCCAGTATTGTCCAGATTCAAATTTTACATCTCTCAGGTATTGCTCCTGAGTAAAAGAATCGTCTGGACTTTCTTCATTTACATTTATTCCAATGCTGTCTAATTCCCACAATTTATGCACTGGCTCAACACCATCCTCTATGAAAGAATTATACTGGGGTACGATTTCATGAGTAAGACACACAGTTATGGTATTTGTAGTTTGCTCTAGTCATGAATTATTATTACGAGGAATCCTACCATACATTACATGGCCTCCTGCAGTCTTCAAAAGGGTGACACCACATTTCTTTACCATACCCTTTACAAAGGAGGCATAATAGTCACTACCTATCAAAATATTTATTGGGCCTCCAGAACCATCACTTACACCAGAAGGTGCTAAATTTACAATATGTGAAAGTCTTTCTGTAGCTTTACTGAGTCCTACTGTAGATATTTTCTCTGGAAGTCTATCTACAATTACTGCATTAACACGTTTTTTCTCATTGCCCAACCTGACAGTTACATAAACAGTGTCATACAATTGAGCTCTTTTATCTGAGAGAAAACCAGATAATTTTAGAGTTGTAAGATCGCTCATTTGTACGTTCATCCCATCAAGACATTTACGTTTAATGAAAGTACGTTGGGATCCCTGGTCTAATAATGCAGTTACATTTTTTTGATTAATGCCTTTTATCATCAACTTTTACCTGTAACACAGGTAAGGCTACTTCAGCAAAACCATCATTATTAACATTAGCAGCAATTTTTACATTAGCTACTGTTTTGTCAGGATTGTCAACATTATCATTATTATCAACATTATCATATAGACCCTTACACATGACTATATGATGTCTTCCTTTGTGACATTGATAACAGAAGTTTAATTTGGCATGACAATCCTTTACATTGTGATTACCTAAACACCTGATACATCTGTCATGTTCTTCCAATCTTTCAACTTTATCATTCCATGAATTGTATGCATTGCAATTCTTAGAAAAATGAGTACCCTTACAGAAAAGATAATCTCTCTTTTCTTTGACTGGTTTCTTATTAACTGGGCTACTCTTAGGAGGGTACTTATTCTTCTTACCTTGTGGAGAATCATTATTTCTGATTCTTGCTACTTGATATGCATCTATGCAACTCTTTTTAGGAAATGAAATTTGATTATTACCATTGGGATAATTTTTCCCTTTGTGAAACTTGAGAGATACCTCAGAGTTATTATGTGTTGCATCTTTAAAATGAGTTAATTGGCTGGTCTGCAACTGCACAATTAATTCTTGTAGACCTAGTCTTATTTCCTCCAGTCCAAAATAACCCTTGTGATATTTGTTAGAGAATCATTCAAGTGTTTTACAGCATAATTTATTCTGTACCATGGCACTCAATAACCAGTCTGATTCCTTCAGATTATATTTATTACTTAAAGTTTTGAGAGTGCTCTCCAGTTTAACTCTAAACTGCTGTAAACCTTTGTAAGTGTGATCTGGAGATTTTAAATTAACAATGATATTCACTAGATCCAACCTACTTTGTTCTATATTGCCATAAGTGACCTTCAACAAGTCAACTGCTTCCTTGAAAGAGTCATCTACATTGGGAAAGGCTTGTATGAGTATGTGAGCATCTCCTCTTACCTGTCCTTTGAGGTAAAATAATTTAGTTACACAGGCTAGGTCACTCCTGTCATGCACAGCTGCTTTAAAAATTGACCAAAATTCCTCCCAATTTTCTCCAGGATAAAATACAGGTAAAACATAATTCTGGGAGTTTTGGCAAAGACATATTATTTGTTGGAGTAGACTGATTAACTGCCTGGTTTACACATTTTAATTTATTCAAAGCCTGGCTTTTACAAGAAAGAATCCTTTCCTCTAATTCATAATACTGATTAATCATGAGATCTACTTCAGTCTCATCTACACAGTTTACTAGCAAATCTCCTTCATATTTGTTGTAATATAATTTGTATGAATCATATCTATTCCCTAAAGCATCTAAATACAACTTTAAATCATCAGTATTCACAGTTTCTTGATTCATTAATTCCAAACATTTATTATATGCCTTGGTTACATAACCCTTTCTAGCTTGCAGTGATGCTTTCTTTGCTCTATATTCCATATGTTTGTCTTCTATATTAATTTCCTCATTTTCAGTCATGGTGCAATGTATTAAATTCAACTTAATTAATAACAATGATTACAACTTACAAATTTACCTTCGAATAAATCCTAGCTACACTTGAGCTTTGCAATAACATGTAAGAAAATTGTAATATAAATTTTAAATACACATTAATAATGTTAGCTACACTTGAGCTTAGTAATTTCACATGTAAGAAAATTGTAATATAAATTTTAAATACACATTAATATAAACCTTTAGCCAGACTTGGCTTATCAAAATTAATATTATACAAATTAATATAAATCCTTGGCAGAATTTGGCATAGCAAAATTAATATTATACACATTAATATAATCTTTAGTCATACTTGACTTGGCTTATCAAAATTAATATTATACAAATTAATATAAATCCTTGCCAGAATTTGGCATAGCAAAATTAATATTATACACATTAATATAATTAGCTACACTTGGCTTATCAATTACACATACACTGATATAAATCTTGGCCAGAATTGTCTTATCAAATTAATATTTTATAAATACATTAATATAAATCCTAGCCACTTTGGCTTTGCAAAATTAATATTATACACATTAATATAATCTTTAGCCACCCTTGAGCTTAGCTTATCAAAATTAATATTGTAATAATTATAATCCACTACACATTAAGTAAATTTGTGAACTTAACATCCACCTCCTCCTGTCATTTCACATATAATTATTAAGTAATTAACTAATTAGTGACTTCACTAATTACCTCCGGCTCAAGAAGGACCAACGGGCAAATTAAATGTGGAAAATTGCATTTATCTGTAAGTAACTTATAACGTACATACCAGTAAATAACAAAAGATAATAATTATTTATGAGAATTACATAGACAAGTAGGAATTTGGGACACCTAGGTCACAAAAAATGTCCCCCTTCGATACCTACAACTGTCATATCCACAAGTTGCTCTAGACATATTAATTACAAACGAAATAAACATCACCAGAAATTCTGGTAAATATGTAAATTTGTGGACTGTATAATAAAATTAATAAACGATTATATATATACAATTTACATAACAGAAGGAGAATATCTTAAAATCACTCACCAATTTGACTGGAGATTAAGTTGTATCATATCAAACTCCTGTCTAAAATTTATGAAGAAACTGGCCAGAATCTAACATAAAATAAGACACTTAGCTGGAGTAATATCCTGTTTCTGTCTAATTAGAGTCTTGTCCTTTCGCCTGATATCTCAAGTTATGCAGGAATGCACATCCAACAATTTCGCCTCCTATTTGAGAGGTGTCAGCCCAATTTTACCTCTAGAGCACGAAAAATTCTTCCCATTATTCACTAACGTTAGTGTCCAGTTCAAACAACAATGGCGAGTCCCGTCTGCTCAGGCGCAGTAACAAAAAACAGCGACACAATTAAGCCTGAAGATGCTCAGAGGTTGTCTTATCCAGAGCCTGCAAAGGTTGAAGCTAATTCTCTAAGGGAAAACACATCAGCACTAAGCGTTTAAAACTTGTCAGTCAATGCATTCTTCAGTTATTGCTACAGAATCCAAGAAAATTTGCACCTACACAGCCTATTCACAGAAAATGGCTTCGTTAATTTCAAACGACGCATCAGACATTAAAGATATATGTCGTTCAAAATGTATTTATTTTAATCAGAGGAAAAACGCCAAACTTCTTGAATGAAAAGGAATGGGAGGATAAGTCCAGTTCCTTGGATCAAGAGCCCCTCACCAAGGTACCATTTTTCAGGAAGTATAATTCAGTAGTGTAACGTAAAATATTATTTAACAATTACGAGATTTAAAGTAGCATAATGGTGCCAACACACTCCATCAACAACATCAACCTTGAGAAATGGTCTGGTGATACGGACAAGGGGTAGAAAAAGATACTTGTCTGGTCACAGACCGGGTCGCGGGGGCGCTGACTCCCGGAACTCTCTCCAGGTATACTCCAGGTATTTACAGGTCAAGGAATTTATAGGAAAATTTTCACTACGAGTGACTTCTACAGTCCTAATACAGAGATAACTAAGGTACTACTACCACCACCACCATCACTACTACTACTATTACTACTACTACTACCAACACCACCACTACTACTACTATTACCACTACTACTACCACCACCACCACTACTACCACCATCACCACCACTACTACTACCACCTCCACCACTACTACTACTATTAGCACTACTATTACCACTACCACTACTACTACTATTACCACTACTACTACTACTACCACCACCACCACCACCACCACTACTACTACTACAACTACTACTACTACCACCACCACCACCACCACCACCACCACCACGAACACTAGTACTACTACGCCCTCGCGGCTTTCCACCCGACTCCTGCCATTGTGCAAACTCATTTTCTTAGTTATCTCTGTATTAGGACTGAAGAAGTCACTCCTGGCGAAACGCTTCCTATAATAAACGTCCTGAAACAAGTGTATTTCTCCACAACATCAACACTCTTCTAAACACAGTATACCAGTGCCGAAATTTTTCATCTGATCAATACAGTGTCTCTTAAGTTACCTCGTGGAAACAAATTTTATAAATGATCTGTATAAAACTGAGCAAAGGTCACCTGCACCTGTCAGTTGCTCCACGAACCTTTACCTAGCAATAGCTGACCTTGATTGAAAATTTTAAGACAATCGGATAAGGCGTTCTTAAGTTATAAACGAAGGCCCTGGTGGAAGTTAAATGTAAAAGTTGTAGCAGTTCTTAAGGGTTCTACGGCAGTGCTTAATGGTGCTATAGTAGTTCTTAAAGGTTTTATAGCAGTTCGTAAGGGTTCTATAGCATTCATAGGAGTTTTAGAACAGTTTTTAAGGTTTTACGGCAGTTTTGAAGGTTCTAGAGCTGCTCTCAAAGGTTCTATAGCAGTTCGTTAGGATTCTATAGCAGTTCTTAAGGGGTTTTACTGCAGCTTTTATTGGATTTGTAACAGTTCCCAAGGTTCTAGAGAAGTTTTGATTGGTTCTAGAGCAAATTTTAAGGGTTCTAGTGCTATTCTCAAGGATTTCTTAGCAGTGCTTAAGAATTTTAGAGGAGATTTTAAGGGCTCTAAAATAACTTTCTAGAGTAGATTTTATAGGCTCCTCTGGAGTTCTTAAGAATTCTGGAGCAGTTCTTCAGGATTTTTAGAGCAATTTCTAATGATTCTAGATTAGTTCTTAAGGGTTCACTAAACTTGTGAAATAAAAAAAAAAAACTATAAAAACGCGAGTTTTCAAAATATCTCAGTTTTCTTATAATTCAGTTCCATTGTATAAAAAGTTCTCTACAATCATCCATTTTATTTTGTGTGTGTTTTTTAGAAAGACCAATTGGATGAATTGAATAAAATTGGGAGAGCCAAAAGCTTTATCAAATTTTTCTAACCATTTCATCAGTCTTTCAAACTTGTTCCTGAAGTCTACACTTGCAAGGTGTCTTTCTTTTGACTGACTTCATCAGTATTAATAATAGTTTCAAGCCGATAAAACCAGGCATTATGTAATTACTGAATGGAAATCAATATCACTATTTAATGAAGTTAGTATATTTGGACATATACAGGCTAAATCAAGGTCAATCTTGGTCTATGGCAAATACACCAGAGCTGAAAATTTCAAGCCGATCAGAAGATGAGTTCTCCAGTTATCGCAACCATTCCAACTATTTCAGCTTTAACAAACTAATTTATTACATTTACAAATTTACTCGTACTCAAACTAAAGTTAACTGGCACTGTCCTGGCAATAAGATGCATCAGCAAGTAAATAATGAAGCCGTCATGAAGAGGTAAACTCAAGTATTTTTAACATGATTAAACGGGACTAAAAATTTCACGCTATTTTACACAAAATTGGCAGATGTTTACCTACACGTTTGACTTCTGCTCTCCACCGTCGTCGAATTAGATGGCACATTTTTGAACGCTTGAAGCTACGCCGCCGTGGGTTTTACAAGCTACAGGTTCCAGGGTATGGGTTCAACTAAGTTGGCCATAGAGCACCTGTACTTACCAGTTGTTCCTAAAACCTTTCTCTAGACACCGTACACTTGTGGTGAAAATTAAAGGCCTTGCAGAGAAAGCTATGTTCTGCTATTAGAAATAAAAAACGAAAAGTTGGAGGTCTAAGTAAAAAAAAAAAAGCTTGCAACCACTTAAAATCTCCCTTGGAGGATACCTTATTACATATCATACGGAAAGAATCTTAGATAAAAAAAAAACAGACACCCTCACCAGGAATTTAATAAACGAATTGCACAAAACATCAAAGGTAATCCAGAGGAATTCTTCAAATACATCAAGAGAAAAAAAGATAAAAACAACGATAAAACACTTTACTGGCGATAACGGAAGGATAAATAACAGCAGAGATATGAGTTCAACACTAAATACAACCTTCAACCCCCTGTATTTACATCTCAACACGACACCAACGCTCCCACAACGACAAATATTTTTTTTTCAGGGACTGACGCTGACAAAGTAAGTGTCAACGAAATTAAAAGCCTTGGCACAATAAAATACTTTGAGAAGCTGAATAGTAGCAAAGGAGGTGAACTAGATGAAATACATGACAGACTTATTTAGTGTGGGTGTACTTGTTTAACTGAACTCACCTAATTGTGATTGCAGGGGTCGATTCATAGCTCTTGGCCCCGCCTCTTCACTGGTCGCTACTAGGTCCACACAGTGCTCAATGAGCTTTATCATACCTATTCTTGTGTGTGTGTGTGTGTGTGTGTGTGTGTGTGTGTGTGTGTGTGTGTGTGTGTGTGTGTGTGTGTGTGTGTGTGTGTGTGTGTGTGTGTGTGTGTAGAGCACAGTAGGCATGAGAAAACACAGGGAAGAAAGCGAAGCAAGACCTGAATCCTAAAGCCAGTCTTAGATCAATCACGTTGAGCAAAGCTGAATCTGGTGTCTGTGTGGTTGTCTATATATTTGTTTGCTTGGTTGTTTGTGCCGCTGTTTATTTCCATATTAGACGTCTGTTTGATTGTTTTACTCATGTAATTGTGGTTGTAGGGGTCAAGTCTCAGCTCCTGGCTCTGCCTCTCTACTGGCAAATAATGGATTCACTCTCTCCTGGCCGAATGAACCTTGTCAAATCTATTCTTAAAGCTGTGTATGGATCCTGCCTCAACCACCTCCCTGTCTGGGTCGTTCCACTTCTTGGCCACTCTAAGGATAAAGAAATATTTCAAAACATTACCGTGACTCATTTGTGATTGATTTCTGTTAAGTTTCAGCTGTGCCTTCATATAACACACCCTTCTCTCAAACAATTTCGTCATATCCGCCCAGTCAATTTTCTCAGCACCTTATACGTCTTAATCATGTCTCCTATGGTGTTACTGTCCACTTATGTCATTAGATTTAGCTTCTCTAGTCTCTCCTTATAGCTCATGCCCCTCAGTTCTGGAACTAGTTTCGTTGAAAACCATTGTACATTTTCCAGTTTCTTTACCTGCTTTTATGAACTTCGTATTCCATAATGGCGTTGCATACTACAAGATGGATGTGACATATGCTGTGTATAGGGTCGTGAATGTCTTCTTGTTGACCTTCATAAAAACGACCCCTAAATTTGAAAGTCTCGCATTAGATGTGCCAGCTCTTAGGTTGATGTGTGCCTCAGGTAAAATGTTCGTAGCTAAACTCACCCTGAAGCCCTTCTCCTTGACTAAGGATTTCAGCCTTTCTCCCCTGAGCCTGTATTCTGTTTCCGGTTGTCATTGCTCGTCCTGGATTTTCATAATTTTGCATTTACCGGGGTTGAATTCTAATAGCCACTTGTTAGACCAATTCTGGAGCTTGTCTAGATCCACTTGTAGCTCTCCCTGATCTTCTCTTGTCCGCTTTCTCCTCGTTAGTGTCACGTCTTTTGCGTAGTTGTCTGTGTTATTTTGTTTGCTGTTCTATGCATGTTAAGGCGTGTGGTTGTTTATGTAACTGTCTGCCTAATAAATTGGCTAGTTGTCTGCGTGGTTGTTTTGCTATACGTCCGTGTATACTTTTGCGTACTTGTCAACGTGGTTATTTGTATTGCTAAGTATGTGATTGTGTGTGTGGTTGTCTGTATATTGTTTGTGTAGTTGCTTTTAAGATTTTGTTTCTGTGGGTATCTATGTGGGTTTTTGTGTGGATGTCTGAGTGGCTATGTGTTCTAGTCTGTGTAGTTATCTGTGTTTATGTCCGTGTAGTTGTCTGTGTGTTTGTCTGTGTGATTGTCTCTGTGGTTGTCTGTGTGGTTGTATGTATGTTTGTTTGTAAGATTGTCTGTGTTTTTGTCAGTTTTGTTGTCATTGTGTTCGTCTCTGTGGTTGTCTGTTAAATTCTCTATGTGTTTGTTTGAGTTGTCTGTGTTGCTGAGTGCATGGTTGTAATTGTTGATGAAAATGGGCTTGTCTGTTTGGTTTTCTGAATGGTTGTTTGCGGTTTTGTCTATACTGATGTCTGCGTGTTTGTTTGTGATGTCTGTTTTCTTGTATGTATGGTTGTCTGTTTGGTTGTCTGTATGGTTGTCTTTGCGGTTGTCTGTGTGGTTGTCTGTGTGGTTGCCTGAGTGATGTGTGATAGTCTATGAGGATGTCTATGTGGTTGTCTGTGTGAATGTATGTGTGGTTGTCTACATGGTTGTCTGTGTGGATGTCTCTGTAGTTGTCTGTGTGGTTGTCTGTATAGCTATGTGGATGGCTTTGTGGTTGCCTGTGTGATTGTCTGTATGGATGTTTGTGTGGTTGTCTGTGTGATTGTCTGTGTGGTTATCTGTATGGATGTTTTTGTGGTTGTCTGTGTGGTTGTCTGTGTGGTTGTCTGTATGGATGTTTGTGTGGTTGTCTGTGTGGTTGTCTGTGTGGGTATCTTTATGGATGTTTGTGTGGTTGTCTGTGTGGTTGTCTGTGTGGTTATCTGCACGGATGTTTGTGTGGTTGTCTGTGTGGTTGTCTGTGTAGTTGTCTATGTGGTTGTCTGTGTGGGTATCTTTATGGATGTTTGTTTGGTTGTCTGTGTGGTTGTTTGTGTGGGTATCTTTATGGATGTTTGTGTGGTTGTCTGTGTGGTTGTCTGTGTGGTTGTCTGTGTGATTGTCTGTGTGGTTGTCTGTATGGAGGTTTGTGTGATAGTCTGTGTGGTTGTCTGTTTGGTTGTCTGTGTGGTTGTCTGTGTATGGATGTTTGTGTGGTTGTCTGCGTGGTTGTCTGTGTGGTTGTCTGTGTGGTTGTCTGTGTGCGTGTCTGTATGGATGTTTGTGTGGTTGCCTCTGTGGTTGTCTGTGTGGGTTTCTTTATGGATGTCTGTCTTGTTGTCAGTCTGGTTGTCTGTGTGGATGTCTGTGTGGTTGTCTGTGTGGTTGTCTGTGTGGATGTCTGTGTGGTTGTCTGTGTGGTTGTCTGTGTGGGTGCGTGTACGGATGTTTATGTGGTTGTCTGTGTGGTTGTCTGTGTGGGTGTCTTTATGGATGTCTGTCTTGTTGTCTGTCTGGTTGTCTGTGTGGATGTCTGTGTGGTTGTCTGTGTGGTTGTCTGTGTGATTGTCTGTGTAGTTGCCTGTGTTGCTGTCTATGTCGTTGTCTCTTGTTTTCAGAGTTCTTATGTGTTGTTATCTGTGATATTTGTCAATGTAGTTATTGCAGTAATCGAGTCTTATCTCCTGGACCTGTAACTAATTATTTACCTGATTCGCTTCCTTCTAGCCTAGCGGACCCTATCGTACCACCTCTTAAAACTATGTATTAAATCTGCCTCCGCCATTTCTTCGTCCTACGTCATTTCACTTCCTGACTGTCTTAAGGCTGAAGAAATACTTCCCGACATCCTTGTGAACTATCTGCGTTTAAAACTTCCCGCTGTGCCCCCGAGTACCAGTTTCAAGACTATCAATCTGTCTCTGTCTATCCTTTGTATTTTGTAAGTTCTTATTAAGTCTCCCCTGTTTTTTCTGCCCTCTATCTTTAGGCTCACTTCCGTCAGCCTCCTCTGGCAGACAGCTCATTCTCACGAATACTTTAAAGAGTTCTAACATGCAATGTGCAACAAATTACTCGATTTACGTTATTTAAATTAGGATAGGTCTGATCCCCATCAGTAAAAATTAACTAGGTATAACAAACCACAAGGCCAATTAATGAAATATGACACAAGGGTCTTGAGCACAGAGACCCACCGTCTTCACTACTAACATATAAGTAAAAAATCATTGTTTAGGGCTCGTTTAACAGCCACTCATTTGACTGTCTTAGCAACAGTTATTGAGAAGACAGGTTAGAGTAATTTATACCCCTTAGCTCTGGAACCAGTCTCGTTGTATACCTCCTCAAGTTCACTAGTTTCTTAAAATGTGTTTTGAGGTGTAAGTCCTATGTTGGCACTACACATTCCAATATGGACCTGATATTAGTTATATGAAAGGCCTTGAAGGACTCTGTTGTGATATGCCAGACGAGCGTTAGCTTCAAAGATTATTCTGTTAATGTGAGCCTCTGGCGATATACCAGGCGTTATGATTACCCCAGGTTTTTGTCTTTGCCTGACGTCTATATTCTGTCCCCTTTAATCTATGTTCCTATTCCGATCTTCCTGTCCATTTTTCAATTTTCATATTGTTGCATGTGCTGTGGTTGAATTCAAGCAGCCATTTACCTGACCAATCACGCACTTTGTCCTGATCCGTTCGTGGCTTTCACTGTTCTCTTCTGTTTTTATTCTTTTCATTAGATTTACATCATCAACAAACTGGAATACCTCGAACTCAATCCCACCTGGGATGCTATTAACGTAATCCTTTCTTGTTACCCCTATTGTTATTATTTCCTATTCTGACTTCTCTCTCTGGAAACTCACTCTTTGCTTCCTTCCCCGAAGGTACTCTTTGATCCATCGTAAAACGTTCCCTGTTATTTCTGCCGGCATCTCAAGTTTTTGTCTTTTGTGGAGTACAGTATCAAATGCCTTGTAGTCTAAGAAAATACAATCCCTTCATCTCTCCTTCCCTCTCAACCTTCTCTTACTTGATCATAAAACTCCAACAGGGAAGTAAGATAAGATTTGCCATCTCTGATCCTGTGCTGGTTTTCGTTTGTGAAACCACTTCTCACCATGTGTTCTACCACTCTCTTTATGATTACCTTTTAGATTACCCTAAATGAAATGCATATCATCGATGCTCGTATGTAGTTCAACGCTTCCTTTCTGTCTCCTTTCTGAAATATAAAAATCCCATTAGCTGTCTTCTAGATCCTGACTCCATTGACATGTTATTGATCTTAGGTAGTGTTGCAGATAGGTTAGGAAAGGTTTGCCAGGAAACTGGAGAAATGTTTCGTGACGCGGGTCATAGCCATATAATGACTCGGAGTTGGAGCTTTTGATCATCTGACCGAGGCGTTCCGCTGGCTTACCGGTCCACCCCTTTAAACAAATATGGTTATAATTACGAGCACTAGATTATTTTTATAATCTCGTCTATAGTTCTTTTTCTCCCTCTCACAGAATCCATGAAACAGGTTGTCTGGTTCTATTGCCTTTTACATATCCACCACCATTTATTGTTTTTACTTCACTTCTTTACCAGTTGTGTGTGTGTGTGTGTGTGTGTGTGTGTGTGTGTGTGTGTGTGTGTGTGTGTGTGTGTGTGTGGTGCTCGTTACGTGTCGGGAACACTTTCTCCTTGGCTATCTGGTATGTTCCCCAGTTTCCACTGCGAAGGCCTCTTTAAATTATTTGTTCACATTGCAGATTTCCTCGCTATTTTTTTTTTTTTTGTGAGCTCTCCTCCTTCCTTCTCTAGTTAAATAACCTAGTTGTTTACTGTCGTCTTTTCTGATGTGTCTGTGAACCAGTTTTCGCTCAGATTTTTTCTTCGCTGCTATGTCATTCTCAGATTATCATTCAGCCTTTTCCCTCGCCCTCGCATATTAGTTTCTAGTTAATCTGCTTACTACTCTCTTCTTTGCTGTAACCCTCTTTGTATAATTTTTCAGCTCTAGTGGGCTTTTCCACTTGTTTTTTATCTGTGCATCTTTGTTATTTTCCATTCTACATCTGGGAATGAAGTTCTCTGTCAATTGGCACTTTCTAGGTAGGTACTCCATGATCCCATTCCATGACTTTCCTTTCGGTTCCTTCTCCCACCGCATTGTATTTAGCAGTCCTCTCATCCGTTCCTAGTTCACTCATTTAACGTCTGGTTTCTCGGTTTCTCTTTCTTTCCACCTGCCATATTTACCTCCTCGTTTGGTTGCTCGAGGTATTTATTCGTTCAGTACTGTGTGGTCGCTAGCGTCCAGGGCATCTCATGTTCTGTTCCTCCTGTGTTAGATGTACTTGATGTAAATACTAGATCCATTCTTGATGGCTCATCACTCCCACCTTTCTTTTATTCTCTCTCTCTCTCTCTCTCTCTCTCTCTCTCTCTCTCTCTCTCTCTCTCTCTCTCTCTCTCTCTCTCTCTCTCTCTCTCTCTCTCTCTCTCTCTCTCTCTCTTTTACACAGGGTTTGACAAGGTTGAGGATCCCTAGCTTTATTGAAAGCTATTTACAGGTTAAGGATTCCTAACTTTATTGACAAGCTAAGAGCTGTTACCTACATCAGCTCATTTGAAAGCATTTTTATTGTTATGAGACATACAAGTAGTGAACAGGATGAAGTTGGAGCCATCTGTGGGCCAGTATTTTCATGTGATCAAGTGGCTTTATCTCGTTGACATCATTATGCTGTACGAATGTGTTCCATACTCGAGTCATCCTGGGTATATATAATCTCAGATGGAGTGATGTTCTGGAGAAGGGTACAGCCAGAGTGAAGTTGCTGCTTTCTGCCCGTCTTGTGGCATAAAAGCTTGTTTCACACTGTCCTCGAAATGGATCCAAGTGTGGTACTTTGATAATATTGGCCTTGTACATAACAGTAAGGCCACCCACATCCCTCCTATGTTGAAGGCTCTGCTGAAATGACAGATCTATCCAGGATGGGTCCAGGCGAGAGATGAGACGTCTTGCTCTGCTCTCTACTCTGTCAAGCAGTCGCAGATGAGAGGGGGGGGGGGGCAGACAAACCAAGAAAGTGGAGCATACTCAAGGTGTGAGCGTACTTGTGCCTCGTACAGAATCTTGCAACCCCTACTGTCAAGCAGATGCGAGATACGGCGAAGTGCTGTAAGCTTCCTGGCTGCCTTGTTTGTAAGATTTACGACATGGTTCTTCATGGTTAGTTTGAAGTCAAATTTCACCCCAAGGATATCAACTTCTTCTTCAGGTGCCAAAACCCTCCCATTCATCCTTACTATTGCACTAGCATTACCATCATGGTGCCTAGAGACGATCATTATTTGCGTTTTCTCAGGTGCAAATGTTACTTGCCATCTATTTACCTTTCTCTCTCTCTCTCTCTTTCTCTCTCTCTCTCTCTCTCTCTCTCTCTCTCTCTCTCTCTCTCTCTCTCTCTCTCTCTCTCTCTCTCTCTCTCTCTCTCTCCTTTCTCTCCTGTCGTGTCCCTAACATACCGACACAAAGTTTTCCCTAACAACTTCCATCAACTTAACCCTCTACATTTCCGGTCCCCCTGTGTTTTTGTGACCGAACTCAGCCATGATAAGTGGCTTGGTTGTAGTCCTCTGTGCTCTCGTACCTGCTTCTGTAATGGTACCAACCATTCCTTTGTTCTTTCTTTATTTTAATGTCCCCGTCTCTCTGTGGTTGTCTCTGTGTTTGATTGTGTCATTTGCCTGTGTTGTTTGGTTGTGTGAATCTCTGTGCTGTTGCATGTGTGGTTGTCTCGGTGGTTGCCTGTGAGGTTTTCTGGTATATGAGTAGTCATCAGCATGATTGTTACTGTGGTTGCTTGTACAGATTCTAATATGATTTTCTGTGGCTGTCTATGCGGTTGTGTGTTGTTATCGACTTATTGTTTGTCGCTGTCTGTGTCTACCTACCTACCTGGAGTAGGCAGGTGTGATAGTTTGTGTGGTTGTCTGTGTGATAGTCTGTGAGGTTGTCTGTGAGGTCAGTTTGGTTGTCAGTGTAGTTTCCAGTAATGTTGTCACTGTGGTTGGCAGAGTGTTCTTGGTTGTCATTGTTGTTGTGATTGTAAGTGGGATTATCAGCGTAATATTATTGTTGTTGTCATTACGGTTGTCAGTATAGTTGTCAGCATTGTTGTCATTGTGGTTGGCAGTTTTTATCAGTGTGGTTGTCAGTATGGTTGACAGAATGATTGTAAGTGTTATCAGTGTGGTTGTCAGTGTTGTTGTCAGTGTGGTTGTCAGTGTAGTTGACAGTGTGGTTGTCAGAATGATTGTAAGTGTTATTATCAGTGTGGTTGTCAGTGTTGTTGTCAGTGTGGTTGTCAGTGTAGTTGACAGTGTGGTTGTCAGTGTGGTTGACAGTGTGGTTCTCAGTGTGATTGACAGTATAGTTGTCAGTGTGTTTGACAGTGTGGTTGTCAGTGTGGTAGACAGTATGGTCAGTGTTGTTGTCAGTGTGGGTGACAGTGTGGTTGTCAGTGTGGTTGTCAGTGTGGTTAACAGAGTGGTTGCATTCGTTGTTTTTGAGAAATTTGTATTCTGATGGAGTGTAGCCGCAGGGAGAGAGGATTTTGGTGGTGGTGGTGACGGCTGAGGTAGTGGTGGTTACGGCTGGGTTGGTGGGGGTGGTGACGGCTGGGATTGTGATGGTGACGGCTAGGGTGGTGGTGGTGACGCCAGGGGTGGTGATCGTGACGGCTAGAGTGGTGGTGGTGACACCTGGGGTGGTGAGGTGATGACTGGGGTGGTGGTGGTGACGGATAGGAGTGGGTGGTGGTGGTAACGGCTGGGGTGGTGGGGGTGGTGACGGCTGGGATTGTGGTGATGACGGCTCGGGTTGTGGTGGTGACCGCTGGCGTGGTAATGGCGACGGCTGGGGTGGTGGTGGTGATGGCTGGGATGGTGATGATAGAGGTGACGGCTACGGTGGCGGTGGTGGTGGTGAGGGCTGGGGTGGTAGTGTTGACGGCTAGGGTGATGGTGGTAACGGCTGGGAGGGTAGTGATAGAGGTGACGGCTAGGGTGGTGGTGGTGGTGGTGGTGGTGACGGCTGGGGTGGAAGTGGTGGTGAAGATTGGGGAGGTAATGATGGTGGTGAGGGCTGGGGAGGTGGTGGTGACGGCCAGGGTGGTAGTGGTGGTGACGATTGGGGAGGTAATGATGATGGCAAGGGCTGGGGTGGTAGTGGTGACGGATAGAGGTGGTGGTGACGGCTGGGGAGGTGGTGGTGACAGCTTGGGAGGGAGTGATTATGGTGACGGCTGGGGTGGTGGTAGTGACAGCTAGGGCGGTGGTGGTGACGGATAGGGTGGTGGTGACGGCTGGGGTGGTAGTGATGGTGGTGACGACTGAGTGGTAGTGATTGTGGTAACGGTGGGGGTAGTGGTGGTGACGGTTAGGGTGGTGGTGACCGCTGGGGTGGTAGTGGCGGTGGTGACGGCTGCAGTGGTAGTGGTGATGGTTTGGGTGATGGTGGTGAGGGAGGGGGTTTGTCGATGATAGTGGTGGGGGAGAGGGGTTTGTTGATGGCAGTGTTGGGGAGGGGATTTGTTGATGGTAGTATTGGGAAGGTGGTTTGTTGATGGTAGTGGTGGGGTAGGGGGTTTGTTGGTGGTAGTGTTGGGAAGGTGGTTTGTTGATGGTAGTGGTGGGGGAGGGGGTTTGTTGGTGGTAGTGTTGGGGAGTGGTTTGTTGGTGGTAGCGTTGGGGAGTGATTTGTTGATGGTAGTGTTGAGAAGGTGGTTTGTTGATGGTAGTGGTGGGGAAGGGGGTTTGTTGGTGGTAGTGGTGGGGAGGGGGTTTGTTGGTGGTAGAGGTGGGGAGGGGGTTTGTTGGTGGTAGAGGTGGGGAGGGGGTTTGTTGGTGGTAGAGGTGGGGAGGGGGTTTGTTGGTGGTAGAGGTGGGGAGGGGGTTTGTTGGTGGTAGAGGTGGGGAGGGGGTTTGTTGGTGGTAGAGGTGGGGAGGGGGTTTGTTGGTGGTAGAGGTGGGGAGGGGGTTTGTTGGTGGTAGAGGTGGGGAGGGGATTTGTTGGTGGTAGAGGTGGGGAGGGGGCTTGTTGGTGGTAGAGGTGGGGAGGGGGTTTGTTGGTGGTAGAGGTGGGGAGGGGGTTTGCTGGTGGTAGAGGTGGGGAGGGGGTTTGTTGGTGGTAGAGGTGGGGAGGGGGTTTGTTGGTGGTAGAGGTGGGGAGGGGGTTTGTTGGTGGTAGAGGTGGGGAGGGGGTTTGTTGGTGGTAGAGGTGGGGAGGGGGTTTGTTGGTGGTAGAGGTGGGGAGGGGGTTTGTTGGTGGAAGAGGTGGGGTGGGGGTTTGTTGGTGGTAGAGGTGGGGAGGGGGTTTGTTGGTGGTAGAGGTGGGGAGGGGATTTGTTGGTGGTAGAGGTGGGGAGGGGGCTTGTTGGTGGTAGAGGTGGGGAGGGGGTTTTTTGGTGGTAGAGGTGGGGAGGGGGTTTGCTGGTGGTAGAGGTGGGGAGGGGGTTTGTTGGTGGTAGAGGTGGGGAGGGGGTTTGTTGGTGGTAGAGGTGGGGAGGGGATTTGTTGGTGGTAGAGGTGGGGAGGGGGGTTGTTGGTGGTAGAGGTGGGGAGGGGGTTTGTTGGTGGTAGAGGTGGGGAGGGGGTTTGCTGGTGGTAGAGGTGGGGAGGGGGTTTGTTGGTGGTAGAGGTGGGGAGGGGGTTTGTTGGTGGTAGAGGTGGGGAGGGGTTTTGTTGGTGGTAGAGGTGGGGAGGGGGTTTGTTGGTGGTAGAGGTGGGGAGGGGCTTTGTTGGTGGTAGAGGTGGGGAGGGGGTTTGTTGGTGGTAGAGGTGGGGAGGGGGTTTGTTGGTGGTTGAGGTGGGGAGGGGGTTTGTTGGTGGTAGAGGTGGGGAGGGGATTTGTTGGTGGTAGAGGTGGGGAGGGGGCTTGTTGGTGGTAGAGGTGGGGAGGGGGTTTGTTGGTGGTAGAGGTGGGGAGGGGGTTTGGTGGTGGTAGAGGTGGGGAGGGGGTTTGTTGGTGGTAGAGGTGGGGAGGGGGTTTGTTGGTGGTAGAGGTGGGGAGGGGATTTGTTGGTGGTAGAGGTGGGGAGGGGGCTTGTTGGTGGTAGAGGTGGGGAGGGGGTTTGTTGGTGGTGGGCGGGGGTTTGTTGGTGGTAGAGGTGGGGAGGGGGTTTGTTGGTGGTAGAGGTGGGGAGGGGGTTTTTTGGTGGTAGAGGTGGGGAGGGGGTTTGTTGGTGGTAGAGGTGGGGAGGGAATTTTGGTAGAGGTGGGGAGGGGGCTTGTTGGTGCTAGAGGTGGGGAGGGGGTTTGTTGGTGGTAGAGGTGGGGAGGGGGTTTGTTGGTGGTAGAGGTGGGGAGGGGGTTTGTTGAAGGTATTAGTGGGGGAGGCTTTTTGTTGATGGTAGTGTTAGGGAAGGGTGGTGTTAATGGTAGTGGTGGGGGAGAGGGTTGTTGATTGTGTTCTAGCTTGTTGAGCTAGTACACAAACAGGGAGTAGAATGAAATTAGCTCAGAGGCGTCCACACCACCTTATGTCCTTCGATGGTGGGTACAACATCTAGCTTGGCTGGATGTGCCATTGTTAAGGATTTTGTGGTCTAGTGGTCTAAAGCGTCACGCATTTTCTCTTACCATGAGGCGGGCCAAAAAACATGGTTTCGATTCCTTGGCTAGTGCATTGTGTGTTGTTATTGATCAATACCACTCTTTTCTTGGGTACAATAATATATATAAATATATATATATATATATATATATATATATATATATATATATATATATATATATATATATATATATATATATATATATATATATATATATATATATATATATATATATATATATATATATATATATATATATATATATATATACATACATTGCGTGAGAGCACTACAGGGCGTACATGAACTATTACATTGGTTCCCACACCTCTCATTAGTCGATTACAGAGATAAATCACACTCCTGGAGACATCAGCCATGAAGATGCATTTTGATGTAATTAGTCCATCACCCTTAGTGCAGTTTAATCATTCTCTTAAATTAAAGCAGAAACATCTCCTCAGAGGCTTATATAACAGATAGTGAGATGTGGCAGGTTGGAGATGAGGTCGCAGGTGAGGTGGACCCATTAGTGGCAGTAGGTCATGCTATACAAATGTTAGCTAAGAGTTGTTGAAGACATCCTTTGTGCCAGGATACCATGGTGTTGCAGTGTTGCAGTGACAAACACGTATCGCATTAAGTATTCAGGACGTTGCATATGAGTATATTCGCCTAATTGATTAGTAGTGTTTTTCTACTTTTCTTTTTTCATGCCTGCTAGTGTTCTTTGACCCATGTGACAATGTTTCCTGAAGGTTCCCTTATGTCACGTTTGTCACGTCCATAGCAAGTAAATATATACACTTAGTTTTGCTTCATCACAAAGGCAATGTTTGGTTCAGATGTCATCGATGGTAGTTGCTGGACAGTGTCACCCTTCATACACGAATCCAGGAAAAAAAAGCACTTAAAATCATCACTATATCTTAAAAAAAAAAGAAAAAGAATACCAGGTACATCATTATCCTTGCTTGCATGTTTTGCAGTCATCCGGAAGGCAACATAATATTCTGATTTACCCCCACAGTGCTCCCTTGTCCCGAAATGCTCCCATTTATCTCACCTTTCTTTGTATTTACCTGCATGTATTACCCTTTCTCGTGTATTCTCTACTAACTTGATGACGTCCACTGTGTGAGCTAAACGTTGTCATTAATAGAAGGAATACATCACAGCCAAGTGTCATTTATTCCAGTTTGTTAATATTTACATAACATTCCAGTAGTATGTAAATATTGGGATGTGTGTTATCGTTTGGGGGAATGTCGCCGGTGAAGGGAAAAACCACATTTAAAGCCCAGTTATAAGGTTCCCTTCTTGTGTTTATATTTCTTATTTGTATTTACAAATGGAATTCATTAGGACATCGTAAATAAGGTTTCAGTTATATTTAAACTTTTTTTTTAATGCCTTGTGTTATTAGCGATTTCGGTCCTTGCAAAGTTTAAAGTTTACCTTATGAATTTTGGATATTTTTCATTTATATTATATATAAGTTGTAAAAATTTGCTGTTACCGAGAAGAATTACAACCCTTGGACATCATAACATTAACTACATCCCAAACATTTTTGATCTATGACACGACAGGTACATCACTCGATGACTCGGCTTTACACACAACAGACATACTAGCCCAGCACTTTCAGTGTAGTCTAAATCTCTGATGATGACCGTGTGCTCATCATCAGAGATGAAGACTTTCCGACTTTCTTTTCACTTTTGTTTGTTCAGCGAAATTGACTTCACCTCTTCCTATGATTATGCTGCAAACACACACACACACACACACACACACACACACACACACACACAAGGAGGATTGTGTTAAGCAATCTTGTTTCAAAAAATTCCATGATAGCTCCTACTATCATTAAACTTATTAAACTTTGCATTGTTGATGCAAAATTTGTATTTAATGATAAGTTTTATACTCAGAAGTTTGGTATGGCAATGGGAAATCCTCTTTCACCTGTTCTTAGTGACCTATACAGGGAATTTTTTGAAACAAGGCTGCTTAACACAGCCCTCCCTAATAGAGCTAAATGGTCAGATATGTTGACAATATTTTGTGTCTTATGCCTAAGAATGTAGATATACACCATTTCCTTGCTAAATTAAATAGCTTAGCCCATTCTATAAACTTTACTGTTGAATTCGAGGAAAATGACTCATTGACTTTTCTAGATGTTTTAATTGTTAAGGGTAACAATTAATTCAAATTTAAAATTTACAGAAAACCTACAAATAACTGTTCCTACGTACACTGTTATTCCTCACATTAAGATAGAGTTAAACTGTCTGTTTTCTCATCAATGTTTTTGAGAGCTTTGTGTATTTGTAGTCCAGAGTTCATAGATGAAGAAATATTCAAAATTTATGAAATAGCTAATGATTTAAAATACCCAAGAAATGTAACTGATAAATCTTTTAAAGTTGCTAGAAATACTTTGTACAATCCAAAAAGGGACAACCAGCCTTATTCAACTAAAAATATGTTGGTTCTCCCTTACCATGAAAACTTGGTTGATATGCCTCCTCTTCTTAAGACTTTTAATATCAAAGTATCAAAGTTGTATTTAAAAATTTTGATACAGTAAAAAAAAAAAACTTTTGATAAAGAATTTCCCTCAAAATGCTGACGGATGTGTCTATAAGATTCCTTGTAAAAATATAGCATTAGAATTGGACAAGATTCCAATGCTCTATTTATTCATGTGAGAGATTTTAGCCATCCAATTGATTTTCAAAAAGTTGAGAAAGTTGTATCAAGCAAGTCCATGGTCGACAGGAACATAATTAAATCTTGTTTCATAAAAAGCAGTTTTAAAAATAATATGAATATTTCCTTTGGTTTATATAAATTAGATTCACTTATAATTAATAAAATTTGGAAAGAATTTAATAATACATTGGACAAATAATAAATCTTAATTCTTGGATAGAGTACTGGGGTTGGCAAAAATTTTTTTAGTTGGATGTCGTGAAGGACCTGTCTAATTCGGCCAGCAGGCCTGCTGCAGTGTTTTTCCTTACTTATGAGTCAGGTGTCGTCGCGCATCAGGTGTTGCTTTGTTATGGGATGTGATAGTGAGGTGTGGTCTCGACCCTTTATATGCCTTCCTTTGAGGTATTGTCTTTATAGTTCCTTGATAATGTGTGAAGTCACGAAAGAGCTTGGAATTTTACTATCCTTTCACAGTGGTTGTTTTGCATATATATATATATATATATATATATATATATATATATATATATATATATATATATATATATATGTATATATATATATATATATATATATATATATATATATATATATATATATATATATATATATTTATTTATTTATATATATATATATATATATATATATATATATATATATATATATATATATATATATACAGTGGTCCCCAGCTTTTCGTAGTTCCTGGCAATATTAAAATTCGCCAATCATAGAGGTATTTTCGTATAAACATGGACTCGCTTTTCATAGGTTGACTCGCGAGTCGTAGTTCGTCCGGGACGCGTACCCATGGCGTGAGCCAGGGCGGCAGCCAGTCTGGCATTGTTTACCAGTGAGCGAAGGTCCCCTCACGTGCTCCAGCGAAATATTTCATAATATTCCATTTATTTTAGGGCTTGCAAGTACTAAATAAGCTACCATGGTTCCAAAGAAAGCTCCTAGTGCCAAGCCTGTGGTAAAGAAGGTGAGAAATACGATTGAATTTAAGAAAACCATCATTGAACAATATGAAAGTGGTACAAGTGTGGCCGAACTGTCCAGGATGTATAAGAAACCCTACACAACCTTATGTTCCATAGTGGCCAAGAAAAATGAAATAAAGGATGCTGTTGTTGCAAAGGGAGTAACTATGCTGACAAAAATGAGACCAGTACTGGAAGAGGTTGAGAAGTTATTATTGATGTGGATAAATGAGAAACAATTAGCAGGAGATACTCTTATGACTTCGTTTATTTGTGAAAAGGCTAGGCAGTTGCATGAAGATTTGGTAAAGAAATTGCCTGCAAATAGTGGTGAAGCGAGTGAATTTAAGGCCAGCAAAGGCTGGTTTGAGAGATTTAAGAACCGTACTGGCATACACAGTGTGGTAAGGCATGGTGAGGCTGCCAGTTCGGACCACAAGGCGGCTGAAAAATATGTGCCTGAATTCCAGGAGTACATAGAGGCTGAAGGACTGAAACCTGAACAAGTGTTCAATTGTGACGAAACAGGCCTCTTTTGGAAGAAAATGCCAAAGAGGACCTTCATTACACAAGAGGAAAAGGCAGTGCCAGGACACAAGCCTATGAAAGACAGGCTGACGCTAATGTTCTGTGCTAATGCTAGTGGAGATTTCAAAGTGAAGCCATTACTAGTGTACCATTCTGAAAATCCCAGAGTGTTCAGGAAAAACAATGTTATGAAGAGTAAATTGTGTGTGTTTTGGAAATCTAATAGTAAGGCATGGGTCACGAGGGAAATTTTCGTCGAGTGGTTCAATAAAGTGTTTGGCCCTAGTGTGAAGGAGTATCTCCTGGAAAAGAAATTGGATCTCAAGTGCCTGCTAGTAATGGACAATGCACCTGCTCATCCTCCAAACTTGGATGACCTAATTTTCGAGGAGTTTGGGTTCATCACAGTAAAGTTCTTGCCCCCGAATACCACTCCTCTCCTCCAACCCATGGACCAGCAGGTTATTGCAAACTTTAAAAAACTCTACACAAAAGCAATGTTTCGCAGGTGCTTGACTTTGACCACAGACACTCACTTGACCCTAAGGGAATTTTGGAGAGAATACTTCAGCATCCTCCACTGCATAACCCTTATAGGTATGGCTTGGGTGGGAGTGACTACCAGGACTTTGAACTCTGCCTGGAGAAAATTGTGGCCAGATTGTGTCGACAAGAGGGATTTTGAAGAATTTGGGACTGACCCTAATGAGCCTATGTCTGTTGTAAAATCAATTGTGGCACTGGGGAGTTCCATGGGGTTGGATGTGAGTTTGGAGGATGTGGAAGAATTGGTGGAAGACCACAATGAAGAGCTCACCACTGAAGGAAGAGCAACACATCGCAGCTCAGAATCTTGCTGCAGAGGAGGAAGAGAGATGGAAGAAGGTGCCTTCTTCAGAAATTAAAGAGATTTTTACTATGTGGGGTAAGATGGAAAGCTTTATGGAGAAACATAACCCTAACAAGGTTGTTGCAAGCCATATTGGCAACATGTACAGTGACAAAGTCTTGGGCCATTTTAGGGAAGTGTTAAAGAGATGCCAGAAACAGAGCTCTCTCCACAGTTATTTTGTGAGACAGGACTCTAGTGACTCTCAAGGTGGTCCTAGTGGCATTAAGAAACAGAGAAGAGAAGCAACCCCAGAAAAGCAAATTCTACCTAAGGTGTTGATGGAAGGGGATTCCCCTTCCAAACTATAAACAATCCACTCTCTCTCCTCCTCCAGTCTCCCATACACTAAGAATCTCCAGTAAAGGTAAGTGTTATGCTGTTAATGTTTCATTCATCATTTCCCATTGTATTGTTTATGTACTACATGCATATTTCATGTTAAAAATTTTTTTGTTTTAATACTTCTGGCTGTCAGGAACGGATTAATTGTATTTACATTATTTCTTATGGGGAAAATTGATTCGTAAATCGTAAATTTCGTTTATAGTAACGGCTCCAGGAACGGATTAATTACGAAGAACGAGGGACCACTGTATATGTATATATATACATGTGTATATATATATATATATACTATATATATATATATATACTATATATATATATATATATTTTTTTTTTTTTTTTTTTTTTTTTTTTTTCAACAAGTCGGCCGTCTCCCACCGAGGCAGGGTGACCCAAAAAAGAAAGAAAATCCCCAAAAAGAAAATACTTTCATCATCATTCAATACTTTCACCACACTCGCACATTATCATTATATATATATATATATATATATATATATATATATATATATATATATATATATATATATATATATATATATATATATATATATATATATAAATATACCATGAACCGCCTCCAGAGACGGCACAATGTACGCATCACCTTACCACTACGCCACTGATCCTACAAGAACCAAGCACACAGCACGTAGCTATGTGTTTCCCTTGGCCCAAGGACACTCGTGGCAGTGGTATCTAAAGGATTAATTTCAGCGTCATCCTTTTTGAATACCCGCCTCAACAAGCAGTCTATATAGCAATGAAATCACATAGGCAGACACATAGCTACGTGCTGTATGCTTGGTTCTTGTAGGATCAGTGGCATAGTGGTAAGGTGATGCATACATTGTGCTGTCTCCGGAGGCAGTACAAGGTTCGTAGGGTCGAGTCCTGGCCTGCCGCATTATATATATATATATATATATATATATATATATATATATATATATATATATATATATATATATATATATATATATATATATATTATAATAAAACCACGAAGCAAGTGGTCTTGAATCATTAACCAACTGCTGCATGGCAGGGAAGTATTGATCCACTGGTCAGAGCATCGTGAACTTTGTCTAGCTTCCTACGAGGTGGGCCAAAGTAGCATGGGATCGATTCCCGGCTATGCCGCAGTTTGTTAATGATTATATATATATATATATATATATATATATATATATATATATATATATATATATATATATATATATATATATATATATATATATATATATATATATATATATATATATATATATATATGCAATAAGATCACAGTAAACAGGTGATTTCAAAATATGCAAAACAACCACTCTGAAAGAATAGAGAAATTCCAAGCGCTTTCGTGACTACTCACATCATCAAGGAACTATGTTCCTTGATAATGTGAGTAGTCACGAAAGCGCTTGGAATTTCTCTATTCTTTCAGAGTGGTTGTTTTGCATATATATATATATATATATATATATATATATATATATATATATATATATATATATATATATATATATATATATATATATATATATATATATATATATATTATAGGTAGTAGGTTGGTAGACAGCAACCACCCAGGGAGGTACTACCGTCCTGCCAAGTGAGTGTAAAACGAAAGCCTGTAATTGTTTTACATGAAGGTAGGATTGCTGATGTCTTTTGTCTGTCTCATAAATATGCAAGATTACAGGTATGTTTCGCTATTTCTACTTACACTTAGGTCACTCTACACATACATGTACACATTTATTTATACACACTCATCTGAGTTTTCTTTGGTTTTATCTTAATAGTTCTTGGTCTTATTACTTTTCCTTTCATATCCATGGGGAAGTGGAATAAGAATCTTTCCTCCGTAAGCCATGCGTGTTGTAAAAGTCAACTAAAATGCCGGGAACAATGGGCTAGTAACCCCTTTTCCTGTAAAGATTACTAAAAAGAATAAGAAGAAAAAAATTGTCAAAGTGGGAAGTCTGAATGTGCGTAGATGTTTTGCAAATGATAAGAAAGAGATGATTGTGGATGTTATGAATGAGAAGAAAGTGGATGTCCTGGCTTTAAGTGAAACAAAGCTGAAGGGGGTGGGAGAGTTTCAATGGAGAGGAATAAATGGGATTAGGTCAGGGGTTTCAAATAGAGTTAGAGCTAAAGAAGGAGTAGCAATAATGTTGAAGGATAAGCTATGGCAGGAAAAGAAAGACTATAAATGTATTAATTCAAGGATTATGTGGAGTAAAATAAAGATTGGATGTGAAAAGTGGGTTATAATAAGCGTGTATGCACCTGGAGAAGAGAGAAGTGTAGAGGAGAGAGAGAGATTTTGGGAAATGTTGAGTGAATGCATGGGGAGTTTTGAATCAAGTGTGAGAGTAATGGTGGTTGGGGATTTCAATGCTAAAGTGGGTAAAAATGTTATAGAGGGAGTAGTAGGTAAATTTGGGGTGCCAGGGGTAAATGTAAATGGGGAGCCTTTAATTGAGCTATGTGTAGAAAGAGATTTGGTAATAAGTAATACATATTTTATGAAAAAGAGGATAAATAAATATACTAGGTATGATGTAGCACGTAATGAAAGTAGTTTGTTAGATTATGTATTGGTGGATAAAAGGTTGATGGGTAGGCTTCAGGATGTACATGTTTATAGAGGGGCAACTGATATATCGGATCATTATTTAGTTGTAGCTACAGTTAGAGTAAGAGGTAGATGGGAAAAGAGGAAGGTGGCAACAACAAGTAAGAGGGAGGTGAGAGTGTATAAACTAAGGGAGGAGGAAGTTCGGGTGAGATATAAGCAACTACTGGCAGAAAGGTGGGCTAGTGCAAAGATGAGTAGTGGGGGGTTGAAGAGGGTTGAAATAGTTTTAAAAATGCAGTATTAGAATGTGGGGCAGAAGTTTGTGGTTATAGGAGGGTGGGTGCAGGAGGAAAGAGGAGTGATTGGTGGAATGATGAAGTAAAGGGTGTGATAAAAGAGAAAAAGGTAGCTTATGAGAGATTTTTACAAAGCAGAAGTGTTATAAGAAGAGCAGAGTATATGGAGAGTAAAAGAAAGGTAAAGAGAGTGGTGAGAGAGTGCAAAAGGAGAGAAGATGATAGAGTGGGAGAGGCACTGTCAAGAAATTTTAATGAAAATAAGAAAAAAATTTGGAGTGAGTTAAACAAGTTAAGAAAGCCTAGGGAAAATATGGATTTGTCAGTTAAAAACAGAGTAGGGAGTTAGTAGATGGGGAGATGGAGGTATTAGGTAGATGGCGAGAATATTTTGAGGAACTTTTAAATGTTAAGGAAGAAACAGAGGCAGTAATTTCATGCACTGGTCAGGGAGGTATACCATCTTTTAGGAGTGAAGAAGAGCAGAATGTAAGTGTGGGGGAGGTACGTGAGGCATTACGTAGAATGAAAGGGGGTAAAGTAGCTGGAACTGATGGGATCATGACAGAAATGTTAAAAGCAAGGGGGATATAGTGTTGGAGTGGTTGGTACTTTTGTTTAATAAATGTATGAAAGAGGGGAAGGTACCTAGGGATTGGCGGAGAGTATGTATAGTCCCTTTATATAAAGGGAAAGGGGACAAAAGAGACTGTAAAAATTATAGAGGAATAAGTTTACTGAGTATACCAGGAAAAGTGTACGGTAGAGTTATAATTGAAAGAATTAGAGGTAAGACAGAATGTAGGATTGCTGATGAGCAGGGAGGCTTCAGAGTGGGTAGGGGATGTGTAGATCAAGTGTTTACATTGAAGCGTATATGTGAACAGTATTTAGATACAGGTAGGGAAGTTTTCATTACATTTATGGATTTAGAAAAGGCATATGATAGAGTGGATAGAGGAGCAATGTGGCAGATGTTGCAAGTTTATAGAATAGGTGGTAAGTTACTAAATGCTGTACAGAGCTTTTATGAGGATAGTGAGCCTCAGGTTAGGGTGTGTAGAAGAGAGGGAGAATACTTCCCGGTAAAAGTAGGTCTTAGACAGGGATGTGTAATGTCACCATGGTTGTTTAATATATTTATAGATGGGGTTGTAAAGGAAGTAAATGCTAGGGTGTTCGGGAGAGGGGTGGGATTAAATTTTGGGGAATCAAATTCAAAATGGGAATTGACACAGTTACTTTTTGCTGATGATACTGTGCTTATGGAAGATTCTAAAAAAAAATTGCAAAGGTTAGTGGATGAGTTTGGGAATGTGTGTAAAGGTAGAAAGTTGAAAGTGAATACAGAAAAGAGTAAGGTGATGAGGGTGTCAAATGATTTAGATAAAGAAAAATTTGATATCAAATTGGGGAGGAGGAGTATGGAAGAAGTGAATGTTTTCAGATACTTGGGAGTTGACGTGTCGGCGGATGGATTTATGAAGGATGAGGTTAATCATAGAATTGATGAGGGAAAAAAGGTGAGTGGTGAGTTGAGGTATATGTGGAGTCAAAAAACGTTATCTATGGAGTCAAAGAAGGGAATGTATGAAAGTATAGCAGTACCAACACTCTTATATGGGTATGAAGCTTGGGTGGTAAATGCAGCAGCGAGGAGACGGTTGGAGGCAGTGGAGATGTCCTGTTTAAGGGCAATGTGTGGTGTAAATATTATGCAGAAAATTCGGAGTGTGGAAATTAGGAAAAGGTGTGGAGTTAATAAAAGTATTAGTCAGAGGGCAGAAGAGGGGTTGTTGAGGTGGTTTGGTCATTTAGAGAGAATGGATCAAAGTAGAATGACATGGAAAGCATATAAATCTATAGGGGAAGGAAGGCGGGGTAGGGGTCGTCCTCGAAAGGGTTGGAGAGAGGGGGTAAAGGAGGTTTTGTGGGAAAGGGGCTTGGACTTCCAGCAAGCGTGCGTGAGCGTGTTAGATAGGAGTGAATGGAGACGAATGATACTTGGGACCTGACGATCTGTTGGAGTGTGAGCAGGGTAATATTTAGTGAAGGGATTCAGGGAAACCGGTTATTTTCATATAGTCGGACTTGAGTCCTGGAAATGGGAAGTACAATGCCTGCACTTTAAAGGAGGGGTTTGGGATATTGGCAGTTTAGAGGGATATGTTGTGTATCTTTATACGTATATGCTTCTAAACTGTTGTGTTCTGAACACCTCTGCAAAAACAGTGATAATGTGTGAGTGTGGTGAAAGTGTTGAATGATGATGAAAGTATTTTCTTTTTGGGGATTTTCTTTCTTTTTTGGGTCACCCTGCCTCGGTGGGAGACGGCCGACTTGTTGAAAATGTATATATATATATATATATATATATATATATATATATATATATATATATATATATATATATATATATATATATATATATATATATATATATATATATATATATTTTGTGTGTGTGTGTGTGTGTGTGTGTGTGTGTGTGTGTGTGTGTGTGTGTGTGTGTGTGTGTGTGTGTGTGTGTGTGTGTGTGTGTGTGTGTGTGTGTACTCACCTAATTGTGGTTGCAGGGGTCGATTCATAGCTTCTGGCCCAGCCTTTTCACATTGTGTGTGTGTGTGCAGCTCTCCCTGATGACGTGACGTGTTGCTTCTCCACGAACACGTTGCTTCCCTGTCAGCATCGTGTTATCTAATCAATGCACTCCCTCAGAGTAAACACATAGTACCTCGCTCATGGACTTCCATTTAAATTAAAGTAGGTAATTTTTGCACCTCTTGCAAACGTGTGAGTGAGGCGTGTCAAAGTTAAATTTTAAAGAGACTGACTTGTGAATGGTCGAGTGTATGAAACGTGTGAGAACACTATGCTGACTAATGTCAAGGTCGTCCAAAGACTAGGACCTGTCAGAACTCTGTCCTGACTAGTATCAAGGTCGTCCAAAGATTGAGAACCGTATCAGGACTCTGTCCTGACTAGTATCAAGGTCGTCCAAAGATTGGGAACCGTATCAGGACTGTCCTGACTAGTATCAAGGTCGTCCAAAGATTGGGAACAGTATCAAGACTCTGTCCTGACTAGTATCAAGGTCGTCCAAAGATGAGGAACTCGAGCCAGGACTCTATCCTAACTAAAAACCGCTATGGATGACTAATAGTCCTCATTTATAACTAATGACCCTCATGGACGACTAACGACCTTCATGAGTGACTGATGATACTCATGGGCGACAAATGACCCCTCATGGATAACTAAAGATCCTCATGGATGACTAATGACCCTTATGGGTGACTAATTATCCTGATGGATGACTAATGACCCTATGAATTACTAATGACCTTGATGGATAAATAATGACCCTGATGGATGACTAATAATCTTCATGGATGACTAATGACCACCAATAATGACTAATGGCCCTCATAGGTGACTAGTGACCCTCATGGATGACAAATGGCCCTAATGGATGAGTAAAGATCCTCATGGATGACTAAAGACCCTCTTGGATGACTAATGATCGTCATCGATGACTAATGACTCATGAATGACTAAAGACCGTCATGAATGACTAATGACCATTATGAATGGCTAATGACCCTTATCGACGACTAATGGTTCTCTTGTATGACTAAAAACCTTCATGGATGGCTAATAATCCCATGGATGACTAATGGCCTTCATAGATGAATAATTCCCTCATGGATGGATGAATGTCCCGCATGAATTGATGAATATCTCTCTTGAATGAATGAATATCTCCCTCTTGGATGAATATCTCCCTCATGAATGAATATCTCCCTCTTGGATGAATATCTTCCTCATGAATGAATATCTCCCTCTTGGATGAATATCTCCCCATGAATGAATATCTCCCTCTTGGATGAATATCTCCCCCATGAATGAATCTCTCTCTCTTGGGTTAATATCTCCTTCATGAATGAATATCTCCCTCTTGGATTAATTAACATCTCCCTCATGAATGAATATTTCCCTCCTGGATGAATATCTCCCTCATGAACGAATATCTCCCTCATTTAACTGGGTCCATCACCTGACAGGCTCGAGGCTTGACAAGACAGTGTTGTCAAACAGTTGTTATTAAGGTGGTGCCACACACGTCGAAAAAACTGTCCGAGTTTTGTTCAGGATTTCAAATTCGTGGCAAATTGGTGGCGCAGGCACGAATCTTTTGTAGCTTGTCAATTTGTAAGGGATTGTCATGGATTACTGGGGTAGGCAGATATAGAGAGGATTATTGGAATTGACAGGGATTGACAGGATTATTGGGATTTACAGATATTGACAAAATTAATGGGAGACAGGAATGGGTAGGACTATTGGGGTAGACAGATATTGGCTGGGTGATTAGAACAGACAGGTATTGATTGTAGTGTTGAGTAAGATACGATTAGGTGGAGAGATGTGATTACTAGGAAAGAGAGTAGTAAGAGAAAGGAAAAGGTCACTGGGATAGACAGGAGTACCTGAATAGAGTGACTGACAGAGTAGAAAGGTAGGCAGATTTCGAGAGAAAAATGAGAAAATCATACAGGTGTTAATTAAACGTACTTCCGGGTAATATCTAGTCTGGGACGTTCATGGAAAAATGTTTGGCAGTGAGGGTCAAGCAGGTGTGTATGCCGAGTACACAAACAGCCTGGCTAATCAAAAACTTAACGGGGAACCAATACCTCAACATGACATGCGATGGAAGTGGAATATTCAAATGGCTTCAGGAAGAAATCCAAATATTTTTCGTCGAAGTCTTTTTACCCACTTCTCCGAAACTGTGGGTCCCCAAAGTTTGCACGGTGGATCCCATCTATCTATTTATAAGTAAAAAAATTATGTCAAACCTTAAATGATATGTGATATATATATGTGAACGTTCACTCTACACATGACACACCTCTTCCTTCTCCACCTTCTCCTCTTCCTTTTAGCCTGTGTCTCTTTCTCTTCTATTGTTCCACAAATACTGTCTTTCTCTTAACACAAACCCCTATAGCCCTCAGCTCATTACCATTCTGTCCATCCACCAACCACCGGCCACTACCCTCAACTCACTACCACCCAACTCATCCACCATCCCGTTCTTCCATTCACCACTAATTTGCCCTCGCAACCACTCCACTCTTCCACTCACAATAATGAACCCCAGAGATGACCGCCCTCTCACACCTCTATCAACATTCATCCTGGACCCCACCTCCACCCATCCCACCCCTCCACCCACCATAATCAACCACCACCATTCCACCCACCATTATCCCACCCCTCCACCCACCACCATCCCTCCCCAACACCCACCACTATTAGACTGCTTCACCTATCACCATTCCACCCTTCCACCAATCACCATCCCACCTCTTCACCCATCACCCTCCACAATCTCACCCTTCATCCACCACCACCATCCCACCCTCCACCCACAACCCTCCACCACTAAACCCCTACACACACCATCATCCCACCCAACCACCACCCTCCTCCCACCACCATCCCATTCTCCACTCCCACCACCCACAACCCCTCACCCACAGCCATCTTAGTCCCACCCACTACCTAGCACCATCTCACCCACCCCCCCATCACCATTCCACCAACCACTATATCACCCTCCACCTATTACCATCCCACAGTCCACCCACCACCCCTCCATTTTCACCTTAACACCTTCCATCCACCACCCTCCACCCACCATCATTCCACCCACCACGCTACACCATCCCACCCTCCACCCACAACCCTCCACCTACAACCATCCCACTCTCCACCCACCACCATCCCACCCTCCACCCACCACAGTCCCACCTACCACCCCTCCACCCACCACAATCCCACCTACCACCCCTCCACCTGCATCCATCGTACCCTCCACCCATCACCCTCCACTCACCACCATCCTAATCTCTACTCACCACCATCCCATCCTCCACCCACCATCCGCCACCCTTCCACCCTCCACCCCTCCACTCATCATTATATCACCCACCACCCACCACCCTCAGCCATCCCACCCTCCACCCCACTATCCTCCACCCACTACCTCTCCACCCACAACAATCCCACCCACACCCACCACCCACCACCTAGTAGCATCCCACCGTCCACCCACCACAACTCCACCCACCACCATCCCACCCTCCACTCACAACCATCCTACCCTCCACCCACCACCCCACCACCCATCACCCTCCACTCATCACCGTCCCATCCTTAACCCACTCCTCCACTCTCCACCACTCCATCCCTAAACCCTCCACCCACTTCCAATCAACCCACCACCCTGCACCCACTACCCATCCACCCCTCCACTCACCACCATTCCGCTCACGCACCTCCCTCCACCATCCCACCCTCAACTCACCACCCTCTATTCACCATTCTCCACCTTTCAACCACCACCCTTCCACCCACCACTACCCCACCCTCTTCCCATCACCATCCCTTCTTTCCACCCACCACCCTCCCCCATCTCACCCTTCATCCACTATCCACCACCCACCACCCACCATCCACCAACCACCACCCACCACCCACCACCCACCACCCACCACCCACCATCCACCACCCACCACCCACCATCCACCATCCACCACCCACCACCCACCACCCACCACCCACCACCCACCACCCACCACCCACCACCCACCATCCACCACCCACCACCCACCATCCACCATCCACCACCCACCACCCACCATCCACCACCCACCACCCATCCACCCACCATCCACCACCCACCATCCACCACCCACCACCCACCATCCACCATCCACCCCCCACCACCCACCACCCACCATCCACCACCCACCACCCACCACCCACCACCCACCATCCACCATCCACCACCCACCACCCACCACCCACCATCCACCATCCACCACCCACCACCCACCATCCACCATCCACCACCCACCACCCACCAACCACCACCCACCATCCACCACCCACCACCCACCACCCACCACCCACCATCCACCACCCACCACCCACCACCCACCACCCACCACCCACCACCCACCACCCACCACCCACCATCCACCACCCACCACCCACCACCCACCACCCACCACCCACCACCCACCATCCACCACCATCCACCATCCACCACCCACCACCCACCACCCACCATCCACCACCCACCACCCACCACCCACCACCCACCACCCACCACCCACCAGCCACCATCCACCCCCCACCACCCACCATCCACCACCCACCACCCACCATCCACCACCCACCACCCACCACCCACCATCCACCACCCACCACCCACCACCCACCACCCACCATCCACCACCCACCACCCACCACCCACCACCCACCATCCACCACCCACCACCCACCATCCACCACCCACCACCCACCACCCACCACCCACCACCCACCATCCACCACCCACCACCCACCATCCACCACCCACCACCCACCACCCACCACCCACCACCCACCATCCACCACCCACCACCCACCAACCACCAACCACCACCCACCACCCAACACCCACCATCCACCACCCACCACCCACCATCCACCACCCACCACCCACCACCCACCATCCACCACCCACCACCCACCACCCACCACCCACCACCCACCACCCACCATCCACCACCCACCACCCACCACCCACCACCCACCACCCACCATCCACCACCCACCATCCACCACCCACCACCCACCACCCACCACCCACCATCCACCACCCACCACCCACCATCCACCACCCACCACCCACCAACCACCATCCACCACCCACCACCCACCACCCACCACCCACCACCCACCACCCACCACCCACCACCCACCACCCACCATCCAACACCCACCACCCACCACCCACCACCCACCACCCACCATCCACTACCCACCATCCACCACCCACCACCCACCATCCACCATCCACTACCCACCACCCACCACCCACCATCCACCACCCACCACCCACCACCCACCACCCACCATCCACCATCCACCACCCACCACCCACCACCCACCATGCACCATCCACCACCCCCCACCCACCACCCACCATCCACCACCCACCACCCACCATCCACCACCCACCATCCACCACCCACCACCCACCACCCACCACCCACCATCCACCACCCACCACCCACCACCCACCACCCACCATCCACCACCCACCACCCACCACCCACCACCCACCATCCACCACCCACTACCCACCACCCACCACCCACCACCCACCACCCACCACCCACCACCCACCACCCACCATCCACCACCCACCACCCACCACCCACCATCCATCACCCACCACCCACCACCCACCACCCACCATCCACCACCCACCACCCACCACCCACCATCCACCACCCACCACCCACCACCCACCACCCACCACCCACCATCCACCACCCACCACCCACCACCCACCACCCACCATCCACCACCCACCACCCACCACCCACCATCCACCACCCACCACCCACCATCCACCACCCACCACCCCCCCCCCACCACCCACCACCCACCATCCACCACCCACCACCCACCATCCACCACCCACCACCCACCACCCACCACCCACCACCCACCATCCACCACCCACCACCCACCACCCACCACCCACCATCCACCACCCACCACCCACCACCCAACACCCACCATCCACCACCCACCACCCTCCATCCACCACCCACCACCCACCACCCACCACCCACCATCCACCACCCACCACCCACCACCCCCCACCCACCATCCACCACCCACCACCCACCACCCACCACCCACCATCCACCACCCACCATCCACCACCCACCACCCACCACCCACCACCCACCACCCACCATCCACCACCCACCACCCACCATCCACCACCCACCACCCACCACCCACCACCCACCACCCACCACCCACCACCCACCATCCACCACCCACCACCCACCACCCACCACCCACCACCCACCACCCACCATCCACCACCCACCACCCACCATCCACCACCCACCACCCACCACCCACCACCCACCATCCACCACCCACCACCCACCACCCACCACCCACCACCCACCACCCACCACCATTAACCCCGGTGATCACCACTATAAAGCTCCATTTTATTGCAGCCTTCATACGTATCACCTTATCTTCTCACGCCTTTATTACATTCCTGTTATTATTGTCTTCTCTGTGTGTTATTGCCTTCATTGTGTGTGACTGTCTTCTCTGTGTTATTGTCTTCACTGTGTTACTGACTTCACTATATATTATTTTATTCACTGTGTGTTGTCTTCAATGTGTGTTATTGTCTTCACTTCGATGTTTTTATCCTCAGTGTGTGTTATTGTCTTCACTTAGATGTTTTTGTCTTCAATGTGAGTTATTGTCTTCACTTTGTTATTGTCTTCGCTGTGTTATTGTGTTCACTCTGTGTGATTGGCTTCACTGTGTGTCATTGTCTTCTCTCTGTATTATTGTCTTCACTGTGTGTTATTGTCTTCTATGTGTTATTGGCTTTACTGTGTGTTATTGTCTTGTCTCTGTGTTAATGACTTTACTGTGTGTCGTTGTCTTCACTGTGTGTTACTGCCTTCTCTGTGTTGTTGTTTTCACTGTGAGTCATTGTCTTCTCTGTGTTATTGTCCTCACTGTGTGTAATTGTCTTCACTGTGTTATTGTCCTCACTGTGTGTAATTGTCTTCACTGTGTTATTGTCCTCACTGTGTGTAATTGTCTTCACTGTGTTATTGTCCTCACTGTGTGTAATTGTCTTCACTGTGTTATTGTCTTCATTCTGTACCTCTTTAATCTGTGTTATTGGCTTTGCTGTGTTAATCTCTTCACTGTGTGGTCTTTTCTTCACTGTGTACTATTGTCTTCAAAGTGCATTATTTTCTTCTCTGTTTTTGTTCTTTCTGCGTGTTATTGCTTTCCCTGTATGTTATTGTCTTCCCTGTGTGTTATTGACTTCCTTTTGTGTTGTCTTCTCTGTGTGTTACTGACTTCCTATCGTGCTATTTTCTTCACTGTGTCTTACTGTCTTACTTAGTGCTATTTCTTCCCTGCATGCTATTGTTATCTCTGTTTCATTGTCTTCCATGTGTGGTATTGCATTCCCCGTGTTATTGTTTTCTATACGTGTTTTTGTCTTCTATGTGTGTTGCTGTCCTCCCTGTGTGTTGTTGTCTTCCCTTTATGTTTTCGCCTTCCCTGTATGTTGTTGTTTTCTCTGTGTGTTTTGTCTTCCCTGTTTGTTATTGTTTTCCCTGTGTGTTGTTGTTTTCCCTGTGTGTTGTTGTCTTTCTTGTGTGTTGTTGTTTTCCCTGTGTGTTGTTGTTTTCCCTGTGTGTTGTTGTTTTCCCTGTGTGTTGTTGTCTTTCTTGTGTGTTGTTGTTTTCCCTGTGTGTTGTTGCTTTCGCTGTGTGTTGCTGTCTTCCTTGTGTGTTGTTGTCTTCCCTGTGTGTTTTTGTTCTCCCTGTGTGTTGTTGCTTTCTCTGTGTGTTGTTTTCTTCCTTGTGTATTGTTGTCTTCCTTGTTTGTTGTCTTCCTTGTGTGTTGTTGTCTTCCTTGTGTGTTGTTGTCTTCCTTGTGTGTTGTTGTCTTCCTTGTGTGTTGTTGTCTTCCTTGTTTATTGTCTTCCTTGTGTGTTGTTGTCTTCCTTGTGTGCTGTTGTCTTCCTTGTGTGTCGTTGTCTTCCTTGTGTGTCGTTGTCTTCCTTGTGTGTCGTTGTCTTCCTTGTATGTCGTTGTCTTCCTTGTATGTTGTTGTCTTCCTTGTGTGTTATTCTTCTGAATGTTGCTTTCTTCACTGTGTATTATTTGTTTCAATGTATAATATTTTTTTCAGTTATTTTTTCCATTTGTGTTATTTTCTTCCCTTTGTATTATTGTCTTTTTCTTGTGTTATTGTTATCCACCTGTGTTACTGTCTTCCCTCTGTGTTATTGTCTTTTCTTTCTGTTATTGTTGTTCACCTGTGTTATTGTCTTCCCTCTGTGTTATTGTCTTCCCTCTGTGTTATTGTCTTTGTGCTAATGTCTTCCACCTCTGTTATTGTCTTCTTCTGTGTTGTTATCTTTTCTTTGTATTATTGTCTTCCCTCTGTGTTATTGTCATTTCTTTGTGTTGTTGTCTTCCACCTGTGTTATTGGCTTCCCTCTGTGTTATTGTCATTTCTTTGTGTTGTTGTCTTCCACCTGTGTTATTGGCTTCCCTCTGTGTTATTGTCATTTCTTTGTGTTGTTGTCTTCCACCTGTGTTATTGACTTCCCTCTGTGTTATTGTCTTTTCACAATGTTGTTGTCTTCCACCTATGTTATTGTAGTGCATTATTTTCTTCCCTGTGTTATATTCTTTCTTCTGTGTTATTATCTTCTGAGTTGTCGTCCTCCTTGTATTATTGTCTTCCCTGTGTGTTATTGTCTTCCCCGTGTGTTATTGTTTTCCTGGTGTGTCACCGCCACACTCCGCCTGGTGGACCACCTTCACATCTTATTACCGTTGTGGGACGTAGTGAACGTCACCACCTTATTGTAGGTCCAGTGATGGTTGTATTATGTCTGCCGTTAATCCCACTGCCTTTGTTGTTACTATTGTTGTTGCTGCTTCTGTTGTTGTTGTTGTTGGTGCTTTAGTTGTTATTGATGATGATGGAATTGTTGCTGTTGTTGCTGCTGTTTTTTTCGCTGCTGTTTGGGGTAGTGATGATGATGTTGTTGTTGTTGTTGTTGTTGTTGTTGTTTTTGTTGTTGTTGTTGTTGTTGTTGTTGTTGTTGTTGTCGTTATTACTGTTGTAATTGCTGTTGTTGTATCTGCTGATGATATTGATCATGTTGTTGCTGTTGCTGTTATTGTTGATGATGTTGTTTCTGTTGACGTTGTTTCTGCTGTTGTTGTTGTTGATGATGTTGTTCTTCGTGTTGTTGATGTTGGTGTTCCTGTTGTTGTTGATGATGGTGCTGCTGATGATGTTGTTGATGCTGTTGATAATGGTGATGATGATGATTATGTTGTTGATGTCGCTGTTGATGTTGCTGTTGATGTTGATGTTCATGCCGTTGTTCCTGATATTGTGATTTATTATTGCTGTTCCTGTTATTGTTGTCATTTGTTGTTCTTCTTCCTGCTATTATTGTTATTTTTTGCTGCAGCAGCAGCAGCAGCAGCAGCAGCAGCAGCAGCAGCAGCAGCAGCAGCAGCAGCAGCAGCAGCAGCAGCAGCAGCAGCAGCAGCAGCAGCAGCAGCAGCAGCAGCAGCAGCAAAGGAAGTGCTACTACAGTGAGAGTGCAGTGCTAATACATTGAGAGTAGTGCTAGTACAGTGAGAGTACAGTGCTAGTACAGTGAGAGTACAGTGAGAATGCAGTGCTAGTACAGTGAGAATATAGTGCTAGTACAAAGAGGGTACAGTGCTAATACAGTGAGAGTAAAGTGGGAATACATTGAGAGTACAGTGCTAGTACAGTGAGAGTATAGTGCTAGTGCAGGGAGAGTACAGTGGGTGTACAGTGAGTGCACCGTGGGTGTACAGTGCTAGAAGAGAATACAGCGTTAGTACAGTGGAAGTACAGTACTAGTGCAGTGTTATTGCAGTGGGAGTACAGTACTAGTACCGTGAGAGTGCAGTGCTTGTACCATGGGAGTACAGTGCTAGTACAGTACTAATGAAGTGAGAATACAGTGCTAGTACAATGCTAGTAGAGAGTACAGTACTTTTAGTGAGAGTACAATGCTAGTAGAGAGCACAGTGCTAGTAGAGTACTGTGTTAGCACACGGGGAGTACAGTGCTAGTAGAGTACTGTGTTAGCACACGGGGAGTACAGTGCTAGTAGAGTACTGTGTTAGCACACGGGGAGTACAGTGCTAGTAGAGTACTGTGTTAGCACACGGGGAGTACAGTGCTAGTAGAGTACTGTGTTAGCACACGGGGAGTACAGTGCTAGTAGAGTACTGTGTTAGCACACGGGGAGTACAGTGCTAGTAGAGTACTGTGTTAGCACACGGGGAGTACAGTGCTAGTAGAGTACTGTGTTAGCACACGGGGAGTACAGTGCTAGTAGAGTACTGTGTTAGCACACGGGGAGTACAGTGCTAGTACAGTACTGTGTTAGCACACGGGGAGTACAGTGCTAGTACAGTACTGTGTTAGCACACGGGGAGTACAGTGCTAGTAGAGTACTGTGTTAGCGCACGGGGAGTACAGTGCTAGTACAGTACTGTGTTAGCACACGGGGAGTACAGTGCTAGTACAGTACTGTGTTAGCGCACGGGGAGTACAGTGCTAGTACAGTACTGTGTTAGCACACGGGGAGTACAGTGCTAGTAGAGTACTGTGTTAGCACACGGGGAGTACAGTGCTAGTACAGTACTGTGTTAGCGCACGGGGAGTACAGTGCTAGTACAGTACTGTGTTAGCACACGGGGAGTACAGTGCTAGTAGAGTACTGTGTTAGCGCACGGGGAGTACAGTGCTAGTACAGTACTGTGTTAGCACACGGGGAGTACAGTGCTAGTACAGTACTGTGTTAGCGCACGGGGAGTACAGTGCTAGTAGAGTACTGTGTTAGCACACGGGGAGTACAGTGCTAGTACAGTACTGTGTTAGCGCACGGGGAGTACAGTGCTAGTACAGTACTGTGTTAGCACACGGGGAGTACAGTGCTAGTACAGTACTGTGTTAGCACACGGGGAGTACAGTGCTAGTACAGTACTGTGTTAGCACACGGGGAGTACAGTGCTAGTACAGTACTGTGTTAGCACACGGGGAGTACAGTGCTAGTAGAGTACTGTGTTAGCGCACGGGGAGTACAGTGCTAGTACAGTACTGTGTTAGCACACGGGGAGTACAGTGCTAGTACAGTACTGTGTTAGCGCACGGGGAGTACAGTGCTAGTAGAGTACTGTGTTAGCACACGGGGAGTACAGTGCTAGTACAGTACTGTGTTAGCGCACGGGGAGTACAGTGCTAGTACAGTACTGTGTTAGCACACGGGGAGTACAGTGCTAGTACAGTACTGTGTTAGCACACGGGGAGTACAGTGCTAGTACAGTACTGTGTTAGCACACGGGGAGTACAGTGCTAGTAGAGTACTGTGTTAGCGCACGGGGAGTACAGTGCTAGTAGAGTACTGTGTTAGCACACGGGGAGTACAGTGCTAGTACAGTACTGTGTTAGCACACGGGGAGTACAGTGCTAGTAGAGTACTGTGTCAGCACACGGGGAGTACAGTGCTAGTAGAGTACTGTGTTAGCACACGGGGAGTACAGTGCTAGTACAGTACTGTGTTAGCACACGGGGAGTACAGTGCTAGTACAGTACTGTGTTAGCGCACGGGGAGTACAGTGCTAGTACAGTACTGTGTTAGCACACGGGGAGTACAGTGCTAGTACAGTACTGTGTTAGCACACGGGGAGTACAGTGCTAGTACAGTACTGTGTTAGCATACGGGGAGTACAGTGCTAGTACAGTACTGTGTTAGCACACGGGGAGTACAGTGCTAGTACAGTACTGTGTTAGCACACGGGGAGTACAGTGCTAGTAGAGTACTGTGTTAGCACACGGGGAGTACAGTGCTAGTACAGTACTGTGTTAGCACACGGGGAGTACAGTGCTAGTACAGTACTGTGTTAGCACACGGGGAGTACAGTGCTAGTACAGTACTGTGTTAGCACACGGGGAGTACAGTGCTAGTACAGTACTGTGTTAGCACACGGGGAGTACAGTGCTAGTAGAGTACTGTGTTAGCGCACGGGGAGTACAGTGCTAGTACAGTACTGTGTTAGCACACGGGGAGTACAGTGCTAGTACAGTACTGTGTTAGCGCACGGGGAGTACAGTGCTAGTACAGTACTGTGTTAGCACACGGGGAGTACAGTGCTAGTACAGTACTGTGTTAGCACACGGGGAGTACAGTGCTAGTACAGTACTGTGTTAGCACACGGGGAGTACAGTGCTAGTAGAGTACTGTGTTAGCGCACGGGGAGTACAGTGCTAGTACAGTACTGTGTTAGCACACGGGGAGTACAGTGCTAGTAAATTGTACGTATATATTTACCTTCATAATTTTATATTGCCAATATTTTCATTAACAGCTAAAATGAAAATATCTTTCTTAATATTATTATTTGACTTATTATATTAGTTATGTATGTAGATAGGATGTAACATATTACAATTCTCACTGTGCTCACTATTGAAGATTTGTGATTGGCTGTCTGTCATTGCAAACTGCCTTGATAATTACCACTCGGTTTTTTTGAGCCAGGCTGTACCTGGCGCTGTAGCTGGAGTAGCACGGGTAAATCACATGATATCACCTGATGTGAGGCCTGTAGTCGAGACATCGCTCTCTCTCCACAGCTGGTCATCGCTCGAGAAACACTGTTCTCTCTCCATTTGCCTCTAGTCCTGGAAACATCTCTCCAGTGATTTCTCGTCTCTGGCTGTTTGTTCGTTATTTAGATTCTGTTTCGGTAGAGTATGGCTTCCCTGGTGAGTCAAAACATACTTCTTGTAACAGTGTAACTCTGTTCACAGAGCATTGTTCAGACTTAGTGATTTTTGACGTTTTGTTGAGGTTGTGTGTCGTACTGATACTAAGTCAACCCAGGTCCCAAGCTAAAGCTTTTTGTTTGGTATCTACCCACCGTCGTAGTCGGGGATTTGGTTATGCTGAACCTAGATTCAGTATTGAGGGAGTTTTATGACTTTTATGGAGGATCTGATAATGGTTCTCAATTAGGGTCGTTATTTTGTCTCCTTGTTCCTGACGCTGTGCTGCTGCTTGTTACATTATTGCTGTTGGCGAATGATTCGTCATATCGCTCAAGCAAGCTGTTGTGATTGCATTGATGGTCGAGAAGATATATTATTTGTGGACTAATGTCAGTCACTTTTTAAGTTTAATTCGAGTCGAGTCAAGTCGTACTGAGATATAACAAGCACTTTAAGCACACACGCACACAGTCACACACACACTTGTATATACTCGTATTTTTATACTTGATAGCAACGTACCAGACGGCACTTGTAACTTGTACTGTTACGAAAAGTGCCCTCAGCACTATATTACCATATGTACAATTTAACTTTGCACTGCAAGAGATATGAAGGAGCTTGTATCCTAAACTATGTAATACTTATAAATCCACCTAGACACCTTTTGTAATAAAGATCTTAAATTTTATTTCGTTGGATTATCACGTAGTTGTAATCCCAAAACTTTATTAATATTTCAATCAAATCAAGGGATAACTAGAACTGATTTTATTCTGACTTGTTACAAAAATCAGAAACAAGCTGAATGCTAGAAGTGGAGACCTTCTAGTATTTTCTGAAGATGTCTATACTTTATAGATATCGCCCTTATGTAAGACTAGTATAGTGAGAGTACAGTGCTTAGGGTAAATGGACTTCCCTAGGGTTGTGCTACAGTCGATGGGAGAATCAAAGAGTACATGAACTGATCCAGTTTATTCACAATGATATCATGGCAGTTATAATCGCTTTAAGTTTCTGTGGCACAAGTTATTTTTCTCTCTCTTACTATTAATATATAAATAAGAGTGTGAAAACCTATCAGAAATGAAAGGAAATATTAAGGGGTAAGTCTTGCGTCAGAGGCTTGTTTTGTGTCGGGAAGCATAAGCCGAAATGTGGAGAGAAGACGCCATATTTGCAGGAAATGTCGTAATAAAAGTTGCTCTGCTAAGAATGTCTTTCTCATTGTTGTGTGTGTGTGGGGCATCCCAGTGCAGGAGCAGACTGACAGCGTGTGTCTGGCACGGGACGCTCCACACAACGAATCTGGGCACCTGTCTCACTGCTCACTCCCTAGTACACAAATAACCCGGATATCGTAGGATGAAAATTTATGACGATGTCTCGGACCGACTTGGACCATGGTCCAAGTCGGTCCGTAACGTCGTCACAAGTTTCATTCTCCTATGTGCGGGTTATTTATCCATTGTTCCAGTCACGGTATTGTTCGTTTTTATTCTCGCTCACTAAATAAAATATTAAAGAAAATGGAAGCCCGTAAATGGGTAGCTTCATGCTACAACTTTTTCAGAAAAATTGGTACTTTTTTTTTTCCAAAACGAAACTGAAGAAAGGAAGTGATTTTAACACTGCTCATCTACGGGGCAGCTTTTGATGTACCTTTGATGGGTTTCGAGAGTTTCTCTACTCTCTTTTGTAGATGAATGGTTCAGAGAACCGACATGTTGATAAATTAGACACATGTGCAACTCTTGGGTATCTTTATTGAGGAAACGTTTCGCCACACAGTGGCTTCATCAGTCCATACAAAGGAGATCTTAATACTTGGGAATTCTTCGCTTGCCTAATTCTTGGGCACGACCTACTTCAACATTGAACAAATGTTACACGACCTATGACTGCTGCACCTCTCCTGCCAACGGTTTATAAGCTCCTTCTCAGCACGTATGCCGTATTCTATTCAAGATTGATGGACTGACCACATCGACTCAAGGTTGAGGGACTGATTACCTCATTCTCCTCCTGTTCTTCAAGATTCTCCTTTGTATGGACTGATGAAGTCACTGTGTGGCGAAACGTTTCCTCAATAAAGATACCCAAGAGTTGCACATGTGTCTAATTTATTCTCTACTCTCTCAACCTGGTCCTGGGCAAGGCTTGTTTGGTGACTGCCTGGTGAACCAGGCTGTTGCTGTTTAACATTAATTAATTATATTTTATTCATTATTTACCGCTGAAGGGGGACCTTTATGAGGTTCTTTATATAATTCTTTATATTATTCTTCCTCCACCTATTGGATTTCATTTCGCTCATAACTTGAGAACGTTTCATCCAATGAGATTCGAATTCTCAATACCTGCGTAGGGTAAAGTGAAACAATCAATATGTTCAGGTGCCCTATGACCAAAGTTACTGAACCCATTCCCAACATCCTGGAATGGCTTGGATACCTTCCATAACTCTCAGGCATCGCAATTTAAAAGCCGACGACAGCTGAAAGTGAAATTCAAGTGTGCAGATGCAAATTTGACGATATTATGTGTAACATTATGCAAAACTTTTGCCATATATGTGAACAATATTTAAATAAAGGTAGGGAAGTTTTCGTTTCTTTCGCGGATTTTGAAAAAAAGGCATAATAGGGTGGATAAATAATCAATGTGGCGGATGTTGCAAGTGTTTAGAATAGGTGGTAGGTTACTGAATGCTGTCAAGAGCTTTTATAAGGATAATGAAGGAGAGAGGGAGATTATTTCCCAGTAAAAGTAGGCCTTAGACAAGGATGCGTGATGTCACCATGGTTGTTTAACATATTTATGGACGGTGTTGTAAAAGAAGTGAATGCTAAGGTGGAAATAAATGGTATAAAATACCGACACAATGGAAATATAAACACAAATGCAGTATAATGTGATCCTTTATTGACAACGTTTCACCCACGCAGTGGGCTTTTTTCTACCCCAGGTAGATCCGTGTGTGACTTGAAAAAGCCCACTGCGTGGGTGAAACGTTGTCAATAAAGGATCACATTATACTGCATTTGTGTTTATATTTCCATTGAATGCTAAGGTGTTGGGAGAGGCGTGGGATTAAAATATGCAGACTCTAATACAAAACGGGAGTTGTCACAGTTACCTTTTGCTAATGACACTGTGCTTTTGGGAGATTCTAAAGATAAGTTGCAAAAGGTAAGTAGACGAATTTGGGAGGGTGTGTACAGGAAGTTGAAAGTGAACATTGGAAAGAGCAAGGTTATCTTCCTGGAGTCTACGTCTAGGGTGTTCAGGGGGTCAACGCCCCCGCAGCCCAGTTGTTAACCAGGCCTCGTCCTGGAACAGGGCCTGATCAACCAGGCTAATACTGCTGGCCACACGTTGTCCAACGTACGTACAAACCACAGCCCGGCTGATCGATTACTGGCTTTAGGTAACTGTCCAGCTCCCACTTGAAGGCAGCCAAGGGTATATTGGCATTTCCCTTATGCCTGTTGTTAGGCTGTTGAACAGTCTTGGGCCCAGTCACTTATTGTGTTTTCTCTTAATGCACTAATGGCGCCCCTACTTTTTATTGGGGGTACATTACCCAGTCTTTTGCTTTCGTAGGGAATGATTTATGTGTGCAGATTTGGGACCAGGCTCTCTAGGATTTTCCAGGTGTAAGTTTTGAAGTATCTCTTTCTCCTGCACTCCAGAGAGTACAGGTCAAGTGATGCCAAGCGTTCCCAGTAATTAAGGTGTTTGACGGAACTTATATGTGCAGTTAAGATTCTTTGCACATTCTCTAAACCTGCGATTTCACCTACCTTGAATGGAAATGTTAGTATACAGCAGTATTCCAGCCTAAAGAGAACAAGTGACATAAAATGAATCATCATTAGTTTGGCATCTCTTGATTTGAAGGTGCTCATTATCCATTCTATCATTTTCCTTGCATATGTGATAGTGACACTGTTGTGATCCTTGAAGGTGAAAGCCTCTGACATTAACACCCCCAGGCCCTTTACACTACTTTTCCGCTGTATTGTGTGATTAGAGTTTATAGTATACTCAGTTCTAGCTATTATATATTTCCTTCAGTTTTCCATAACGGAGCATTTGAAATTTGTCCTCATTGAACATCATATTGTTTTCCGTTTCCCATTGGAAAACTTGGTTAATATCTGCTTGGAGATTTACCGTGTCCTCAGTGGATGAGAGTCTCATGCAGATGAAAATGCAAGAGACACGGTGCTATGATTTACATCTCTGTATCTGTATATATCTGATGTGAGGATGAGGAACAGGATAAGGGCGATTACTGTGCCTTGTGGAACAGAGCTTTTAACTGTGGCAGATAATGAAAGATTGGATATCAGATTAAGAGAAGGGAGTATGAAGTAAATGTGTTCAGATATGTGGGAGTGGACTTGTCAGTAGATGGGTCCATGAATGACGAGGTAACCCATAGAACTGATGAAGGGAAAAAGGTGAGTGATGCACTGAGGATCCTATGGAGACAAAACGTCATCCATGGAAGCAAAGAGGGAAATGTATGAGAGTATAGTGGTGCAAACACTCTTATATGGGTTGGAAGCATGGGCTGTAAATGTTGCAGCGAGGAGGAGGTTAAAGGCAGTGATGTCATGTCTGAGGGCAATGTTTGGTGTAAATATTATGCAGAGAATTCGTAGCTTGGAGATTAGGAGATGCGCAGTTAAAGTATTATCCAGAGGGCTGAGGAGGGGTTGTTGATATGGTTTGGACATTTAGAGAGAATAGAAAAAATAGTATGAGTTAGAGGATATATAAATCTCTAGGGAAGGGAAGGTGGGGCAGGACTCGCCCTAGGAAAGGATTGTGGGAGGGGTCTTGAAGATCCAGCAGGCATGTGTTAGCGTGTTAGATGGAAGTGATTTGATGCAAATAGTTTTTATGACCTGAGAGCTTTTAGAGTGTGAGCTAGGTAACATTTTGTGAAGATATCCGAAGAATCCGGTCAGCCGGACTTGAGCCCTGGAGGTGGGAGGTATAGTGTCTGCACTCTAAAGGAAGGGTGGAGATATTTGCAGTTTTGGAGGCACATCTGTACTGTGGTGTCTGCGCTTCAGGCAAGACAGTGATGAAGTGAGCGATGGTGACAGTGTTTTTTTTTTCGGGTCACCCTACGTCGGTGGGAGGCGGCCAGTCTGATAAAAAAAAAGGTCACATTAAATAAATTTCAGTTTACCTCTTCTGAACGACTTCAGTAATTAATGGCTGATGCATCTTAGTACCTGGATGGTACCTATGTAAGTTTTTGTTATTATTTTACTACATCAACAAATTGTAGTAGTAATAATAACAAAGTCTTGTATTAGTCGTAATCCATGTCATAACTGGAGAATGATTCATCTGACCGGTTTCAAACTTTCACCACTGGTGTGGTTTCCTGAACACACTGTTCAAGCTGCCATTAATAATAATAATAATAATAATTAATATTAATAATAATAATAATCTTAATTTCTACAAGTACATATACAAGGTATACAGTCCTAGCTGACATCAGTGACATACTACTATATAAAAAGCCGCTTGTTATGCAGAGCATTTCGGGCAAATTAGGTCAGTTTTGACCCAGGATGCGACCCCCACCAGTCGACTAACACCCAGGTTCCTATTTATCTGATAGGTGAATAGCGACAGCAGGTGTCTTAAAGTTTCCACACTTACCGGGGATCGATACCCGTACCTCAGTGTGTGAGTTGAGTGCGCTACCGGGACAAAATCCACATCCAATATTGGGTGTCATAAGTCTCAATTGGACAGTTTTATTGAGTAAATATTGAGTGTCATTTACTATTCAAGAATTAAATATTGCTTGTGATTGACTTCAGAATATTGTTGAGATACGTTCCAGTATGAGACACGTTCTAGTACGAGAATGAGATCCTTAAGTTCAATCCTAGTAGCTGTAAATTGGAAATTTTACTGAATTGGTAAAAAAAAAATTGGAATCATTAGAATGAGACCAATTACTGGAAAATGTTCTTTCTGATAGGCTTCAAGTTTTACTGTTGGTAGACTTTATTAAAACATCTTGTTACTAGTTATTACATGGGGAAACAATTTGCCAGTTTTATTAGGAAAATTGTCTCCCGTGTATTAACTAGGGAATGTCTCTTCTGATCAGCTTCAAACCCTAAATACTGGTGTATCTTAACTGAAAGTATTTTTTTATTAACTTTCGTCATCGTAGGTGCCAATTTGTTAATTTTTCCCACTTTTTTTTTCAAAACGGATTTTTTAAAAAATCAAAATCAGTTTTTACTTCGGGATTTTAGATCAAATTAAACAGGAAAAAATAAGAACAAGCGGTTTTATGGTGTTTTTAAGTTTAGCGAGGAGATACTGTCATATTTTTCTGAACCTTCTCACCATCATTTTCCTTTTCTTTCTCACAAATTTTCGAATGTTACTCAAGAACGCCTTATTCGATCAGCTTCAAATTTTCCAAGCTCGTGTAACGTATCTTGTGCAAGATTTATGGGAATATTTGCATGTGTTAGTGACCTATGCACAATATTACATAGGCCATTCCCAAATTTTGTTTTCGTGGAGTGTTGATGCTATTTTGCCACTTTTACTCTCGAAATGATATAATATAATTTTTTTTAAGTTACTGAATTGATTTGCTTTGATGCTGGAGACGAACTCTTGTTCCAAAGGAATGGACTTGTCTTCCCATTACTGTAACCAGATTCTAACACTTCCCATCCCACAGGCTCTATATGATCTGTAAAGGGTTAACACTTTCCCTGGATTAATATGAAGTAATTGTGAATAGCATCAATCTCCAGTGGTTGATGCATCACAAGGACCCTAATGGAAGTGAATCACTGTCTAACTTTTCTGGGTTATCCAAGGTAATCTACACATATGGTGCTATGTATGATAATTTACGTAACTGTATTCATGTGTATCGATACGTAAATAAAACTACTTTCTGTTAGGTAAAAGACCACTAGTGCAACTAATTTGACATTTTATTGTGGCAACGTTTCCCTCTCCAGGAGCTTTATCAAGCCGTTACTTATTTATTTATGAAATGGATGGAAAGCTTCATGGGTTTAGGCTGTGTACGTACAAATTTTGGGGGGATTTTGAGCAATAGGTGAAAAATGCATCTTCTGGTAAACTTGAAACTTTCAGTGCTGATGAGTTTTCCTCAAAGGAAGCAATTTCTTATTGTTAGGTTGTGTAAGTTGTAATGTGCCAGTTTTGTTAATCAAATTAGTTTCTGTGTAATAACTGGAGAATAAATCTTCTGATCAGAAATAAGTCACAGTTTTTGACTTTATTTGGTTATGCCAGCTTAAACCAACTTTACGTTATTTTAAACGCTTATAACATCTTTAAACCTTCAAGATCATTGTTAAAAATTGGTTTATGTGCTCTGAACAAACATAAAACTTACGTTCTTACTTGCTGTACTTACTTTCTTAAAAGTTGGCTAGTCTTTCTTGGAGAAAAGTTTTGATTTATTTTAGCCTGTGTAGGTCCCAGTTTGCCTTTTCTGGAAAATACTGGAAAAGTTGAAATATTGCTTTTTATGAGATAATTTCTGAGTGTTCCATCCGATTAGCTTCAAGCTTTCCATGCTGATGACCTGATAATGCAACTTGTGAGCAGCTTCAAGCTTAATTTTTTTTTTTCTTGGATATTGGTATGTTTATAATAAAGGACCAATACTGTATACAAAGCCCTCTCGAAAGGCGTAGAATTAGGGGGGATATGATCGAGGTGTATAAATGAAAAACAGGAATAAATAAAGAGGATGTAAATAGCGTGCTGAAAATTTCCAGCCAAGACAGGACTCGCAGCAATGGTTTCAAGTTAGAAAAATTCAGATTCAGGAAGGATATAGGAAAGTACTGGTTTGTGGATGAGTGGAACAAACTCCCGAGTACAGTTGCTGAGGCTAAAACTACACAACGTAGTTTTAAAAATAGGTTAGATAAATACATGAGTGGGTGTGGGTGGGTGTGAGTTTGACCTGACTAGCTTGTGCTGCTGGGTCTGGTGCAGTGCTCCTTCCTTGAGTGGAGATGACCAGGCTGGGTGGGTCATTGGGATAATCCGGGGGGTGAGTCATTGGTCTAATCCGGGGGGGAAACATGGACCTGCTCCGCGTGGGTCAGTAGGCCTGTTGCAGTGTTCCTTCTTTCTTATGTTCTTATGCAGAGCATTTTGTGCAACTTAGGTTAAGATTGTCCTCAGGATGAGATGCATACCGGTCTTCTAACATCCAGGTACCTACTTGCTGCTAGGTGAAGAGGGACAGCAGGTGTCTTAAGGAAATACCCCCTAATGTTTGCATCTGTGCCAGGGATCGAACCACGGACCTCAGTGTGTGTGCTGAGTGCTCTCTTAGCTGAACTAAGGGACACCTAATTAGCCATTTTTATTGAAAAAAAGCAATATTCGTTTCCATATGATGCTTTATGAATTCCTTTTCTAATTCCCTTTAAATCTTCGACGCTAATATTTAATGGCATTATCAACTTATGCCGCACTCTGCACTATTCCAATCGCGTGCACTGAGGCACTGGGAACTGAGGTTATGGAATGCTGACATACCTTCCTCTGATCACGCAGCGACCGATATGTGTATAGTTTATTTATCTACGAAATCTAGATCAATGTGAGGAACTCAATAAGACCAGTAAATTAAGATATATATGAGTGCATGTTTGTAATCCACTCTGTTAAGACCGAGCATGTTAATTCTATGCTACTGTTACTACTTCTACTACCATTACTACATCTACTGGTATTACTACTACTATTATTGCTAATACTATTACAACATTGCAACTGCTACAACTACTGCTGCTATTTATATTACTACTGTTAGTAATGATCCAAGAGCTGTTGAAAATGTCATGCCGCGGACTTATTCTAAGTTACTGATACTGAAATATAATAACTGAGATAATCACGACCTCGACTGAGGAAATAAAGGAGTGTTTATATTTCTCAGGAACAAGAACACGTCATGCAATTTCTCACTTGTACATGACATCCGCACATTTCTGAAATTATATCACAGATACACTCAATTAGCTAACTCTCTTATATTTAAGTCAATGCTTCCATAAAATGTTTCACTGAACTAACAGTAAAGGGGACAAAATGGGATGAAGTTCAATGTGAGAGACTGCAAGTTAATTGTATTCATCGAAATAATGGTCAACACGGCCTGAATGTTGTGGTTATCATGCGGGTTAATTCTTGCCAACAGATTCCTTGTTACTACTGGTACGTAGGTATTCAGTGGCGCCTGAGGGGTGACTAACCTTTAAAAGAAGAATTTACAGTCCAACCTGAAATCAGTTTTCATAGATAAGAATATGGTTGATATCTTATTGGTCGATATCTTTGTACGGGACAAAAATTATGCTCTCTTCCTATATGGTATAATGACTGCGTCTGAATGGTTTAGAAAACCGACAAGTTGATAAATGATACACAAATGTCTTATTTATCAATACAATGATTACTGCGGATGCTGGCAATATTCTTCTTCCATGCATCGATCTTCCACGTCATCTACTATAACTTCAGGCTAAAATGTCTTTCATTTTTATAAACCATAGGTGAGCGCCCTAAATACAACTACCATCGTTAAGGAAGAAAATCCGACTGACACATCCGTCACTAACATCTCTCTTCGTCAGCAAAGAAGAAACAACGGGTTTCTCTCGTAGTTGTTTTTATTATCTAAATTATTTTATCTTTAGTAATGTTCTTTAAAGAAATAATCAATTATCAAAGGTTTATTTAATATACTGTAGGCATTTTATATATAGCAATTATGGCGTAAATGATGTCAGCTCTAATTACACGTTGGATTCACTGACAATTAAGGTTATTACCAGAGGAGCTGCAGTTGTATGCATGTAACGCGTCCCCTTTTGGTCTCAGACCCATATTACTTAACGAGCTGCAGGTATTTATATGTTTCACTTCCCACCTGGTCCCAGACCCATATTACAGAGGGACAGAGAGAGAGAGAGAGAGAGAGAGAGAGAGAGAGAGAGAGAGAGAGAGAGAGAGAGAGAGAGAGAGAGAGAGAGAGAGAGAGAGAGAGAAAGAGAGAGAGAGAGAGAGAGAGAGAGAGAGAGAGAGAGAGAGAGAGAGAGAGAGAGAGAGAGAATGTCGCTTATTAAATCAATAACTGATCAACTTAATATAATTCAATCTCCTTTTAATTAAAACAAAAATGAGGAGTTGTTGCTGTATTGACTGAAGATGCTTCTTGTGAATGATTTAAAATTTATAACAAGGTTATTGCTAATAAAAAAGAAGGTTCACTATAGCTTTAATATACGATTGTGAAAATTGTGAATGTGTTCTCATTCTACTACTACTACTATTACTACTACTACTACTACTACTATTGCAGCTGATGCAGCTACAAAACTATTATAACTACTATTATTATTAATACGGTTGTAACAATTACTGCTACCATTATAACTGCTACACTATTAATATTACTACTGCTACCACAAAAACTACTACTAGCATTACTACTACTACTGCAACTACCACTGCTACTACTACTACTGCAACTACTACGGCTACTACTAATGCTGCTACTATTATTACTATTACTACTACCAGTACTACAACTAGTACTACAGTCACTACTGTTGCTACTATTAACACAGGAAATGCTACAGTGTAGCAAGTGGTCAGTATCATCCATTAAATGTTGACTGGACCATCGAAGGGGTCAAAAGGGAGTCAGTAAATGTCTGGGGTTTCGCTTTGCATTGTGTATCTGTGACCTTCACCTCTGTGACATACGACTAAATATCACCAATCTCCGACCAAATATCAGTGCCCTTGTTGACACTCAACAGATGCATTCTTCCTATCCATGATATCTACAGTTTCAGTAAAAAAATTGGGGGGAGGTGGGTACGTTAAATCTTATATTTTTGACAATTTAAATAATACCTATTTTTTATGAAGTTTATTATTATTATTATTATTATTATTATTATTATTATTATTATTATTCGTAGTACTATTATTTAAAGTACTATTTGTTAAATTATTTTTATATAATAAATGTTTGGGGGTCGATGAGCTACGTAAAACTTCATGAAGGTGAGGATAAGCTGAAGAGTTTGGGGACACTTATGCTACAACTACAACTACTCTTCAACTTTTACTGCTACTGTTTCTACTATTACTTTTACTATTAATATCACTAATGATACTACAACTGCTTCATCTACTACTACTACTACTACTACTACTACTACTACTACATTCGTCTCTCGACCTGCGGGGAGAGAGGACGCTTCTACAGTTTCTCTTGCACGCCACCTAGTGAGGAAAACATAGCATTAGCACCAAGATGGCGGACCGAATGAACCGGCGCATAAATACTGTCTGCATTGAGCTGGTTTGAGGATCTATAAGCAGCGCCACGATGAACGTTCTCCTGCCAAGCATTATCAGGGACTGTTATGGCATCCCCAATGAAGAGCTGTATGGTGTGGCACTGAATGGTATGTCAAGGGTCTTCGTGAAGTTCATGAGGGCTGACTTCTACTCTACCATCGTCGACGAATTTCAAGAAAGGAGGATGAGTATCAATTCGGCAGTGGAAGTATGCTTGCATGATGTGTCTAAGTATTTTACTTGGGTGAAGATAAGGAATGTACCTTTTGAGGCAACAGCATACAGCCTACAACATGTGTTCAGTGGTTATGGGACTGTACACTCGGCAAGCATGGGAATGTGGAGGGACGGCCCTTACGAGGGGATGCCGGAAGGATCCTTCACACTGAAAATGACCCTGAGGAGGCCGATACCATCATATGTCACATTGCATAGCCATAGAACACAGGTTTTTGTACACTATGCGGGGCAGAGGAAGACGTGCCGTTTATGTGACTCTTATGAGCACTTGGTGGCACAATGCCCCAGGAGACAGGGCCCTAGGAGTCAAGAGACAGCTTCTGAGGATACGCAATTAGAAGCCGTGGACGTTATGACGGGTGAAGTGGAAAGCCGGGGTAAAGGCCTATGGAGTGAGGAGGTCGACAGAGCAGAGGTGGTTTTGGAGACGTGTGTTACACTACCAGTGGAAACGGGGGGGGGAGGGAATATCTGTCAGACAGACCGTTAGGTACTACAGATTCAGCTCAGGAAGGGATTTTGGAGGCTGTGCTGAAGGATTTTTTGGAAGAGTCGGAGCATGGTGTGGAAGGTGATGTGAGGTCAGGTGATGTCAAGGTGATGGATGAACAGAAACGGGGTAAGGAAGACTTGAGTGAGGTTCGAAAGGAGAGCAATGTGGTGGTGGAGGTCCATCAAGAAGATGTGGTTGCAGAAGATATGTGTGTAGAGGGTAGCTCCCGCAAGAGATCAGCGGGGCATCAGACTTGGACGAAGTCCTCACACCAGCGCAGAGGCCTGGGAAGAAGATGTGGGCAGCTGTGGTAGCAACGGCAAGTCCGGGAGGAGGGTGGGGGCAATGGGAAGCTAGGTGGGAAGGGACAGGGAGGGGTTGGAGGGCAGGAACGAGGGATTGATAGAGAAGGACCGAGACCTATGAAAGGAGGACCAAGTAAGCCTCAGCGGCACAGGGGTAAGCCGCCATTCTTGTAAAATTCAGGTGTGTAACTTTCAATGTAAACGGTCTTAAAACCGAGGTCAAGAGGGTATGGTTAGAGTGGGTTTTGAGGAGATTTAGTATTGATGTCTGTTTTTTTGCAGGAACATAACCATAGGTTAGGATGTGAGTTGTTGTTGAAAGGTTATAGGTTGTTTACATGTGATGCTTTGAGGTTGAAAGGAGGTGTGGCTGTGGCGGTAAAGGAGACCAGTCCCTTGCGTATCCTGGGTTGGGAGGAGGGGGGGGATGGTTGTCAGGGTGGATGGGTTTTGGGGGGCCAGGAGGGTTAGTTTTGTAGGTGTGTACATGCCAGCAACTAGTAACGCTCGAGTGAAGGTGGATTTTGTACGCGATGTTCTGGTATATCACTTGAGAGGTTTACCTGCTTTTATGGTGATTGGTGGGGATTGGAATTGTGTCATTAGGAATGGTGATGTGGTTCCGAGGGGGGCGGGTTGTGTTTTGGGGGTTCTGCGGGATGTTTTGCGAGATGTTGGAGTGGTAGATGTGGTGGGGAGTATGGGATATGGAGTGGAGCACACTTTTATTCGTAGGGGATATGAGGCACGGTTAGATAGGATTTATGTTAGGCAGGGCATAGGTGTGGAGAGGGTGAGGACTATCGATGTGGGTTTTTCTGATCATCGTGCTGTTATAGCAGATTTGAGGGTAGATGGCATAGTGAGAGTTTATGCTGGATACTGGAAATTAAATGTGAGGCTACTTAGGGACGAGAGTGACCCTACAGGTTTTGAAGATTGGTGGAAATCCTTTTGGGAGACTAGGAATATGGAAATAGATTTGCTGAATTGGTGGGAAATGAGAGCTAAAGTTGAAGTCGCGAATTTTTTTAAAGTACGGGGTAAGGAGATGGCGAGGTGGAGCTATGGTCTACAAAATTATCTTGAGGGTCAGTTAAATGACTGTTATGCAAAGGATAGGGTGGGGCGGAGTGAGGACATGGAACGTTTGCGAAATAGGTTGGCGGAAATTCACAATGAAAAATTTGAGGCAATTCGAGTTAGGGCGGGCTTGGAGGATGTTTTAAGGGGGGATAGGCCATCGGGTTTTGTATTAAGGAGGTTTAAGGAACGGCAGGCGAAAACCACCTTGGCGTATATTGAGGCAGGTACACGGGGGGGGGGGTGGCTTTGAGGAGGGTCAAGGCTTATCCACCATGGAAAATATTAGTTTGTATGCAGATTTTTGGTTTAGGGAGAAGTGGAGGAGGGTTGGCGGGGGAGTGGGTGAGGGACGTTCTGGGGATGAAGGGTTTAATAGGGTATTAAGTGAGCAGGTCAGTGACAGACTCGAGGGTAGTATTAGTGTAGAGGAGGTGGAGGAGGCAGTTTTTGGGCTGTGCCAGGGTAAAACCCCTGGGATAGACGGCATACCAAACGATTTTTATAGGTGTCATTGGGGGAGTGTACGGCATTGTCTGGTGGGGGTTTTGAATTGTATGTTAAGCAGTGGGAGGATGGGGAAATCGCAAAGAACGGGTGTCACGGTTTTAGTGCCCAAAATGAAGGAATGCCGAGTTTTGAATGATTACCGTGCGATTACGTTAATGTGCTCGGATTACAAGATTTTTGCTAAGGTTTTGGGCAACAGAATGAGGAAAGTGTTGGGTTTAGTGTTACATAGGGGGTAGTTGGGAATTCCGGGGAGAAGGATGAGGGATGGACATGGTTTGATTAGGGATTTTCTAGAGAGATGTATGGGAGGGGGAATACTAGGTTTAGATTGGGTGAATGCATATGATTGCGTGGACAGAGATTTCTTAGGGGTTTGCTTAGAGAGGTTGGGGTTTCGGGAGGGGGTAGTGAGGTGGGTGAACACCCTGTATGCTGAGGCAGAGGTGAGGGTACAGGTCAATGGGAGGCTGGGTGAAAGTGTACCGATGGAGAGAGGTTTGAGGCAGGGCTGTCCGATGTCACAGCTGCTCTTTGCGTGTGTGCAGAATCCTTTTTATGAGTCTGTTGAGCGGGTGATGGACAAACAGGAGATGGAGGGGGGTGCAAAGGGGGCATCGTTGGGTATGTGGATGATACTACTGTTTTGCTATGGGGTAAGGAGGAGTTAAGGAGGGTGGGTAGAGTGATTCAGATGTTTAGTATGAATACCGGAATGAGAGTAAATACGGTGAAATCAAGGTTACTAGAGGTCAGTAATTGGATAGGGGGGGCTTGGGGATGGGGTTAGGATGGACAGTGGTTGACAGAATCAGGGTATGTGGGATATGGTATATGGCGGAAGTGCAGGCATGCAGAAGGGTAAATTCGGAGTCTGTCACGGGTAAGGTTTTAAGTAGACTAAGAGGTTTAAGTGCGAGGGACTTAGCTTTACATCAGAGGGTAGTGGTGGTAAATTCACTTGTCTATAGCAAGGTATGGGGGGTGGCAGAGGTTTTTCCCTTAGAGGTACGAGATATTGTGGAAATGCAGAGGAGGGTGCTGAAGTTTGTGTGGGGATTTGGGAGGGCATGGTTAAGTAAGGAGGTAGTTATGACGGATGTTCGGAGAGGGGGTTTAGGTTTGTTGCCTTTAGGACTGAGAGTAATGGCTGTATATATCAAGTGGAGGTATATGAGGGAAGGGGGTGTGAGGGGCGCTAAAGTAGGAAGAGTTATGGAGGAGGCACGTAAATGGTGGAGTGGGAAGGAATTGAGGTTTTGTGAAGATATGTTGAGATTTTTATTGACAGTGCAACAGGTGGATAACATCAAAGTGAAAAGGTTGGTGAGGGTAGTGAAAGGTCAGGGAATTATGCAAGGGGTAGCCGTGTATCCAACGTATGATTGGGGGGTTATTTGGAAAGATTTTAGTAAGCTTCGGATACCGGCTAGAGTAAGAGAATTAGTGTATCGTTTCATCATGGGGATTCTGGCTTCCAAGGAGGTGTTACGTTGTATGGGGTTTGTGGAAGAGGCTTTTTGTCAGGTTTGTGGTGATGTTGAAACGGCATTTCATGTGGTCTTCTTTTGTACCTCCTTGGAGGGGGTGAGATCATGGATGGGTGGGGTTATCAGACTGTTGGGGGGGGGGTCGTTTGCCGCTTTTAAGGGCTTTACTACTAGATGTAAGGGGAGTGCCTAGGGATGTTGGAAGAGTTATAATGTATATCATTGTAGATTATCTGGATATCTCATGGGGAATGAGGGGATTAAGGGGTGATACGAGGATAAAAGCGTTGGCGGCTAGATTCTATAGGACGAAGTGTAGGAATATGCTGGTTTATGGGGCGTCCTGGGAAAAAAGTTTCCCAGAAGGTTATAGGAACCTCACTGTGGGTTCCCTTTGTCGGGGTACCTGAGGTTGGACAAAGGAGTGGTCTCCTTATGGGGGTTTGTAAAGGAGGGGAGGTTGTTTTTCTCTGGAGCTTATGTAGTGTGTAAGAGGAAGGTAGTGAGAATTAGGTATGGATGGTACGCAATGTTTCACGAGAATGTTTGTCATAGAGAGATATAAGTGTGGTTTCCAGGGTTAATTTTCTAAGCCTGATGGTTATGTTCACTGTGTTTAAAATTTCCTTGATAGCCAGGATACCGAGCCCTTAGGATCTCGTTTTTAAGTAATTAGATTGGCAAGTTGGTTTCAACAAAAAAAATTCTGAGATACGTGTCAGTTCTTTTGGGACTGGCAAATTACAGCAGCCTTATCCTTATTACTTCTCTTGTCTTATGTTTAACTTTTATTGTCTGATGAAGGTTCTATGTGAAAAAATTTAAGTGTATGTATAGGTTTTGGGCTATACCATGTTTTTATGGGGTTATACCAAAAAAGTCTTGTGGACAAGACTTTTGGTTTATTTACATATGTGGGAGGTTTAATTATGTATAGGGCTTGGTTTTAAACCCTTTAATGTGCCGAGGTTTTGTTATAAAAACTTGTTCTGGGTTATTTTATTATTGTATGTTACATGTATATTGTTCTGTTTTCTGTATCAGAATGATTGCATTTGAGGGTTTAACATATTAATAATATTAAAATACTGTCTCTCTATGGTTATTGTGCATAAGGAATCATACGTTCCTTCCGAATTCCTATTGGTTAGGATATAATGTAACTTAACCAATACTCTGTACCCTGTCATAGCGGGTATGTCAGGGTTTTGTCTTGCTTTGTAGTTGTTATGGTAGCTTTGGTTAGGGTCTTTTTACTTGACTGACATGATATGTGTAGTACATATATTGTGTGTTAAAGGTGGTTATGGTTTTAGTCATGTGTAGAAATTTCAACTTTAGTAATCTTGTGATGTTGTACATTTGTATGATGTTTTTGTTGTAAAAGGACATGTCAGGTATTCATTTTACATTGTTAAACTATGTAAAGTTTCATTTTGGTGTGTTTTCTTTGGGTACAATGGCTTGGCGGCAACTATTAATGACTGTTATACTTTAGTGAGGTTGGTCTCAGCGTGTATTGTTTGCTATAACAAGTTGTTATAATACTTGTTACCGCCAGGAATAACCTGGTACTAGTAGCACAAAAGAATGTTTTTGTATTCCTGTACTATTATTATGCATCCTTTGTACTTTTGTAAGGTTTTTAATAAAAATATAAAAAAAACTACTACTACTACTATCACTGCTACCATTACCGCTACCATCACCATCACGATTACTAAAGAATGTAAGAAGTGTAGTTTAGTATAAGAATTATGTTGCGTACATCATAACCGATACTGAACGAATAATAATATAGAAATAAATATTGTAGACTGCATGGAGGATTTAGGAAGGGCAGAGGATACAGTGACCAAGTGTTTACATTAAGGGGATTAGCGAGCAGTTCTTGGGTCATAGTATAGAGTTGTCTCTCATATTTTGAATTTCGTAAGGAGGAATTATAGGATGAACAGGGAAGTAATGAGACTGTGGCAAGTGCTGTAAAGGAATGGAAAAAGAACATTAAAACCAGGAAAATGATTCTAGAATTCGAGCCAAGCCGAGATTACACGCGCTATTTGAGACAGACATACTCTGCTCACCGAGTTTAATCAGTTCTAACTATGCACTTGAAGTAAGACCCGTACGGCTCCTCTTTTTATCACAACTACCCTTAGATAGCATCGTAATACAAAGAGAGTATATATATATATATATATATATATATATATATATATATATATATATATATATATATATATATATATATATATATATATATATATATATATATAAAATACGTATTGGCTTTAAAACGCGGTGTTAGTTTTTTTGATAGTTTTGCGAAGAATGTGGGGGTCAGCTTAAAGCGGTTAAATTGGCGACGTTGGCAGCTGGTAAAGTGAGAATTGTCGCCTGTTTTTTTTCTTGTTGATAATCATGCATTCTATGAATTTTTTTTTTATTCCGTAAAATAAATCCTAGTGTGGAAAATTAAATATTTTCCTCACTCAGCCATACACCACCGCTGTTATGGACAAAAGTTTGTGACATGCAACGACCCCACAAACACGTTGTCACAGACCCCCATCCCTAGCCCTACCCCACACCACCACCACCACCAACCTCACACCACCACCAACCTCACACCACCACCACCACCAACCTCACACCACCACCACCACCACCCACCCAATACCACCACCACCACCCACCCAATACCACCACCACCACCCACCCTACACCACCACCACAACCACCACCAACCACACACCACCACCACCACCACCAACCCCACACCACCACCAACCCCACACCACCACAAACCCCACCCTCAGGTTGTGTGTAGGGCCATCTCTTCTGTCAACCTGGTTACTCTCAATGCATTGATTAATTCACCATTTATACACACACACACACACACACACACAACATATATATATATATATATATATATATATATATATATATATATATATATATATATATATATATATATATATATATATATATATATATATATATATATATATATATATATATGTCGTGCCGAATATGTAAAACTGGTCAATTAGCAAGAACTCATTTAAAATTAAGTCTTTTCTAAAAAAAAATCTTATACGTTTAAAGATATATTTTTTTCATTAATGTTAATGTAAAAATTTACAATTTTGCACTAAATCTTAGAAAACTTACCTAACCGTATTATAACAAGAACAATTTATTTTAGCCTAACCCAACTAAATATATTTTAGATTTGTTTACAGTAATTTAATACTAAACAAACACAGTGAAATATATTTTTCTCGTTAGGTTCAGAATGATTTTGGCGAAATTATTGCATTCACAAATTTTCACTTGTCCTATATGGCAAGATGAGCGTTGCTATTTAAGCCAAGATCGCAACTTCTGCCTATTCGGCACGACATATATATATATATATATATATATATATATATATATATATATATATATATATATATATATATATATATATATATATATATATATATATATATATATATATATATATATATATATATATATATCGTGACGCATATGTAAAACTGGTCAATTAGCAGGAACTCATTTAAAATTAAGTCCTTTCTAAAATTTTCTCTAATACATTTAAAGATATATTTTTTTCATTAATGTTAATGCAAAAATTTTTAATTTTGCACCAAAAGAATCATAGATAACTTATCTAACCTTATTATAACAAGAGCAATTTATTTTAGCCTAACCCAACTAAATATATTTTAAATACGTTTACAATAATTTAATACTAAACAAACACAGTGAAATATATATTTTTTTTTTAGGTTCAGAATGATTTTGGCGAAATTATTGCATACACAAATTTTCACTTGTCCTATATGGCAAGATGAGCGTTGCTATTTAAGCCAAGATCGCAAGTTCTGCCTATTCGGCACGACATATATATATATATATATATATATATATATATATGTCGTGCCGAATAGGCAGAACTTGCCATCTTGGCTTAAATAGCAACGTTCTTCTTGCCATATAGGAGAAGTGAAAATTTGTGTATGCAATAATTTCGCCAAAATCATTCTGAACCTAACGAAAAAAATATATTTCACTGTGTTTGTTTAGTATTAAATTATTGTAAACAAATCTAAAATATATTTAGTTGGGTTAGGCTAAATTAAATTGTTCTTGTTATAATAAGGTTAGGTAAGTTTTCTAAGATTCTTTTGGTGCAAAATTAAAAATTTTTACATTAACATTAATGAAAAAAATATATCTTTAAACCTATAAAAGAAAACTTTAGAAAGGACTTAATTTTAAATGAGTTCTTGCTAATTGACCAGTTTTACATATTCGGCACGACATATATATATATATATATATATATATATATATATATATATATATATATATATATGCAAGACAAGCCACGAGGGTGGAAATCTTTACCTCAAGTACTTTCACACTTCTCAGTGCGTCATCAGGAGCTATGCAATGTTGCAAGGCTGCAACTTAAGGAGAAAGAGGAAGTTTTCTCAGAATACCGCAGTGCGGGTCTGTTCCTTGCTGCTGGCTCTTTCAGAGTGGGCCAATGGTCAGCGTTACATCCCGCTCTACCACCGTCCCCATTCCCCTTATATGCTGTAAGAGGGTTTTGAGAAGTCAAGTATTTTGAAATTAGAAGATGATATAGTCGGCCCCAAGCTTATTCTAACAACTTAGAAGAGGTCATGTAACTTGAGAAGATACGTTTCTCAGTGGATATTATTTATATGGATTGCTATTATTCTGTGTACCCTTTTCCTTTTTAATTAAGAGAAGAAAGGAAAAGATTGTGTTCTTTGTCCGATTAATGTCCTGTTCTTGGGTACTCGGGTGTTCTCATGGGTACTTAGAGCTAAAGATTTCCACCCGTCTTGGCTTACATAGTTAAGATCACCTGTCTGCGATTGTTTACTAAAATTAAGTTCTTTCTAAAATTTTCTCATATACGTTTAAAGATATATATATTTTTTTTCATTTATGTTAGTGTAAAATAATAATTTTGTACCAAAAGAACCTTAAAACTTACCTAACCTTTTTATAACAAACGTAATTTAATTTAGCCCAATCCAATTAAATATATTTTAGATAAGTTTACAATAATTTAATAATAAACAAACACAATGAAATATATTTTTTCGTTTGGTCCGGAATGATTTTTGCGAAATTATTGCATACACAAATTTTCGCTTGCTTTATTCGGCATGAAGAGCGTTCCCATTTAAGCCAAAATAGCAAGTTTTACCAATTCGGCACGACTATATATATATATATATATATATATATATATATATATATATATATATATATATATATATATATATATATATATATATATATATATATACATACATACACGTGATTTCAGAATATGCAAAACAACCACTGTGAAATAATAATGAAATTCCAAGCGCTTTCGTGACTACTCACATTATTAAGGAACAATAAAAGTAATAAATCAAAGGAAGTCATATAAAGGGTCTAGCCCACACCTCACCATCACATCCCACAATAAAGCAACACCTGACGTGCGACTCATAAGAAAGAGAACACTGCAGCAGGCCCGATGGCCCAAATAGACAGGTCCTTCGTGGCAACCAACAGTCTACCGAAGAATTAAGATTTATTATTTGTCCAATGTATTATTAAATTCTTTCCAAATTCCATTAATTATAAATGGATCTAATTTATATAAACCAAAGGAAATATTTATATTACTGTCAAAACTGCTTTTATGAAACAAGTTTCAATTATATTCCTGTCGACCATGGACTTGCTTGATACTACTTTGCCAACTTTTTGAAAATCAATTGGATGGCTAAAATCTCTAACATGAATAAATAGAGCATTGGAATCTTGTCCAGTTCTAATGCTATATTTATGTTGTTTTAATCTTAGTTCGAGACTTTTACCAGTTTGACCGTAATAAACTTTATCCCAATTTTACAAGGAATCTTATAGACACATCCATCAGCATTTTGGGGGGAATTCTTTATCAAAAGTTTTTTTTACTGTATCAAGATTTTTAAATACAACTGTGATATTAAAAGTCTTACGAATAGAAGGCATATCAACCAAGTTTTCATCGTAAGGGAGAACCAACATTTTTAGTTGAATAAGGTTGGTTGTCCCTTTTTGAATTGTAAAAAGTATTTCTAGCAATTTTAAAAGATTTATCAATTACGTTTCTTGGGTATTTCGGATCATTAGGTATTTCATAAATTTTGGATATTTCTTCATCTATGAACTCTGGACTACAAATACGTAAAGCTCTCAAAAACACGGATGAGAAAACAGACAGTTTAACTCTATCTTGATGTGAAGAATAATAGTGTACATAGGAACAGTTATTTGTAAGTTTTCTGTAAATTTTAAATTTAAATTCATTATTACCCTTAATAATTAAAACATCTAGAAAAGGCAATGAGCTATTTTCCTCAAATTCAGCAGTAAAGTTTATAGAATGGGCTAAGCTATTTAATTTAACAAGGAAATGGTGTATATCTACATTTTTGGGCATAAGACACAAAATATCATCAACATATCTGAACCATTTAGCTCTATTAGTGAGGATTGTGTTAAGCAATCTTGTTTCAAAAAATTCCATGTATAGGTTACTGAGAACAGGTGAAAGAGGATTTCCCATTGCCATACCAAACTTTTGAGTGTAAAACTTATCATTAAATACAAATTTTGCATCAACAATGCAACGTTTAACAAGTTTAATGATAGCAGGAACTGGCAATGGTAAATCATAATTAACGAGTTCTTCAGATAAGAAACTTAAGATAAGATTTTGTTCGAATTTTTAACCCCGGAGGGTTAGCCTCGCAGGATAACCCAAGAAAGTCAGTGAGTCATCGTGGACTGTCTAACTTATTTCCATTGGGGTCCTCAAATCTTGTCCCCCAGGATGCGACTCACACCAGTCGACTAACACCCAGGTACCTATTTCCTGCTAGGTGAACAGGACAACAGGTGTAAGGAAACGTGTCGAAATGTTTCCACCCACCGGGAATCGAACCCGGGCCCTCCGTGTGTGAAGCAGGAGCTTTAGCCACCAGGCCACCGAGCGCCCCCCCCCACACACACACACACACATACACACACACACACACATATACAGGATTTCACACCTTTATGTGAATTTACGTAATTTTAGGCACACAAGACAGTACAGTAGAAACCAAGAGATAGGGTACATATGCGAAACATGTGTAGTACATACGAGGGAAATAAGGACTGCTTACGTAAACGCACGCATACACACACACATACACGCACACTAGGTGAGAAGATCTGCTGTTAGGCACTTGAATAGCTGTAGCGCACACACACACACACACACACACACACACACACACACACACACACACACACACACACACACACACACACACACACATACACGTACACATACACACACATATACAGGATTTCACACCTTTATGTGAATCTCCATCTCTTTGTCTCTTTTCCTCTCTTCCTCTCTCTCTCTCTCTATTCTTCTCTCTCTCTATTCTTCTCTCTCTCTATTCTTCTCTCTCTCTATTCTTCTCTCTCTCTCTCTTACTCTTTCTGTCTCTTCCTCTCTCTCTCTCTCTCTCAATCTTTCTCTCCCTTCCTCTCTCTCTATTCCTCTCTCTTCTTCTCTCTCCCTTTCTCTCTCTTCCTCTCTCTCTCTCTATCTCTCTTCCTCTCTCTTCCTCTCTCTTTTCCTCTCTCTCTTCCTCTCTTTCTCTCTTCCTCTCTCTTCTTCTCTCTCTTCCTCTCTCTTCCTCTCTCTTCCTCTCTCTCTCTCTCTCTCTCTCTCTCTCTCTCTCTCTCTCTCTCTCTCTCTCTCTCTCTCTCTCTCTCTCTCTCTCTCTCTCTCTCTCTCTCTCTATCTCTCTCTTTCTCTCTATCTCTCTCTTTCTCTCTCTCTTTCTCTCTCTCTTTCCTTTACTAAAAAAAAAAAAAACCTTTGGGACTCGTAGGAATCAGGGATCAGATGACAATGGTATTCGTAGGGAGGAATGGATGGAGGAGCAGTGGAGAAGGATGGAGCAAGAATGGGAGAAAAAATTAGGAGAGCTTTCTGAAAAAATGGAGAAAGAGCTCTCTGCAAAATGGGAAAAGAGGTTGGAGAAGGAGATGAAGAAATGGGAGGCACAAGTCGAAACTGCAGTAGACAGGGTAAGGGTCCTAGAGTTTGAGGTAAACAGGCTGAAGCAAGTCTCAGGGGCAGTGACCAGAGAAGACACAGCATATGAAGCTGAGAGGATGAACAGGAAGGAAGGAGATATGAATTATGCTAAGGTCATATTAGCCTGCAAAGAAGGGCCAGGGAGTGGAAGGGAAGAGCAGCTGGTGCAGATAGAGAGGGAGATAAGTCGAATGCTGAGGCACAACCAGGCTACCAAGAGCCATTGGGAAAATCAAGGGAGAAAATAACCATATACAGACAGGAACCAGAGTCACAGAGGGAGAGGCAATGGGAGGAGGAAAGGGCAAAATCAGTGTTTATCCATGGGCTTCGGGAGAGAGAGGAAAAGACACACACTGAAAGACGGCAGGAAGAAAGAAAGGAGATTGGAAAAATCATCACGGGAATAGGGAGAGAATACATGGACGAGATTGTAAATTTTCAGAGAATAGGGGGGGGTACGTGAAGGGGAGAAACCGACCGATCAAACTGATTCTCAGGACAAAAACAGTGAGGAACAGGATCCTCCAAGAGAAACCAAGGTTGAAAAACTCGGAAGAGTACAAGAAGGTGTTCCTAGACAGAGACAGAACACAAACAGAGAGACAGCAGCTGAGGGAGAGGACAAAAAAGCGAAAGGAGATAGGAAAGGAAACAAGGATGGAACCAGCAGAGGTCAGTCAGAGCAGAACAGAGAAGCAAGGGCAAGCACACACACAACTATCCTCAGAACCCCACAACCTATCACACCATCCCAACACAAACTACAATCCATACCCACAGCTTCCACCCAACCCCCAATCATAGAATCCCACAGTATGCTACCAGGTCTCCCACTCCCACAGACCCCCAAACCACAGTATTGGAAAGGAAACTGAAGGTATGGTACACAAACGCTGATGGAATAACAAACAAGTGGGAGGAGTGGCACGAAAGAGTCAAAGAGACATCACCGGATATCATCTTACAGGTATGATAACAGATGCCATCTTTCCAACGGCATACCAGATCCTGAGGAAAGACAGAAGGAACAGGGGGGCTGGAGGAGTGGCGCTGCTGATCAAACACCGATGGAATTTTGATGAGCTGGAGAGAGGAGACAGCGGAGAAGAAAGTGATTACATAGCGGGAACGCTTCACTCTGGAGGTCCCAAGGTGGTAATTGCAGTGATGTATAACCCACCACAGAACAGCAGGAGACCAGGGCATGAGTATGACGAGAGCAATAGAGCGATGGTTGACACACTGGCTGCAGTGGCCAGAAGAGCTCATGCATGCCTGGCAAAGCTCCTGATCATGGGCGACTTTAACCACAAGGAGATCGAATGGGAGAACTTGGAGCCACATGGTGGCCAAGATACATGGAGGGCTAAGATGATGGAGGTGGTACTGGAAAACTTCATGTACCAACATGTAAGGGGACACTACAAGAGAGAGAGAGGAGAGGATGAGCCAGCAAGACTGGACTTAGCATTCACCTTGAGCAGTGCAGATATCGAGGACATCACATATGAAAGACCCCTTGCGGCCAGCGATCATCTGGTTTTGAGCTTCGAATACACAGTAGAGCTACAAGTGGAGGGGGAAGCAGGAAGGCCAGGACAAATGAAACCAAACTACAGGAAAAGGGACTACACGGGAATGAGGAACTTCCTGAACGAGGTTCAGATGGACAGAGAACTGGCAGGGAAGCCAGTTAATGAGATGATGGAATATGTAGCAACAATGTGCAAGGAGGCTGAAGAAAGGTTTGTACCCAAGGGAAACAGGAATAATGAAAAAGCCAGGATGAGCCCATGGTTCACCCAAAGGTGCAAGGAGGCAAAAACCAAGTGTGCTAGGGAATGGAACAAATATAGAAGGCAAAGGACCCAGGAGAATAAGGAGAGCAGTCGTAGAGCCAAAAACGAATATGCACAGATAAGAAGGGAGGCCCAATGACAATATGAAAGCGACATAGCAGCGAAAGCCAAATCTGTCCCGAAGCTGTTATACAGCCACATCAGGAGGAAAACAACAGTCAAGGACCAGGTAATCAGGCTAAGGAAGGAAGGAGGAGAGACAACAAGAAATGACCATGAAGTATGTGAGGAACTCAACAAGAGATTCAAAGAAGTGTTCACAGAGGAGACAGAAGGGGCTCCAGAGGGACGGAGAGGTGTGGCACATCACCAGGTGCTGGACACGGTACACACAACCGAGGAAGAAGTGAAGAGGCTTCTGAGTGAGCTAGATACATCAAAGGCAATGGGGCCAGATAACATCTCTTCATGGGTCCTGAGAGAGGGAGCAGAGGCGCTATGTGTACCCCTAACAACAATATTCAATACATCTATCGAAACAGGGAGATTGTCTGAGGCATGGAAGACAGCAAATGTAGTCCCAATCGTTAAAAAAGGAGACAGACATGAAGCACTAAACTACAGACCAGTGTCACTGACATGTATAGTATGCAAAGTCATGGAGAAGTTTGTCAGGAGAAGAGTGGTGGAACACCTAGAAAGGAATGATCTCATCAACAGCACCCAACATGGTTTCAGGGACGGGAAATCCTGTGTCAAAAACCTACTGGAGTTCTATGACAAGGTGACAGCAGTAAGACAAGAGAGAGAGGGGTGGGTGGATTGCATTTTCTTGGACTGCAAGAAGGCGTTTGACACAGTACCACACAAGAGATTAGTGCAAAAACTGGAGGACCAAGCAGGGATAACAGGGAAGGCACTACAATGGATCAGGGAATATTTGTCAGGAAGGCAGCAGCGAGTAATGGTACGTGGCTAGGTGTCAGAGTGGGCACCTGTGACAAGCGGGGTCCCCACAGGGGTCAGTCCTAGGACCAGTGCTGTTTCTGGTATTTGTGAACGACATGACAGATGGAATAATCTCTGAGGTGTCACTGTTTGCAGATGACGTGAAGTTGATGAGAAGAATTCATTCGATCGAAGACCAGGCAGAACTACAAAGGGATCTGGACAGGCTGCAGACCTGGTCCAACAATTGGCTCCTGGAGTTCAATCCCACCAAGTGCAAAGCCATGAAGATTGGGGAAGGGCACAGAAGACCGCAGATGGAGTACAGTCTAGAGGTCCAGAGACTACAAACCTCACTCAAGGAAAAAGATCTTGGGGTGAGTATAACACCAGGCACATCTCCTGAAGCGCACATCAACCAAATAACTGCTGCAGCATATAGGCGCCTGGCAAACCTCAGAACAGCATTCCGACATCTTAATAAGGGGTCGTTCAGGACCCTGTACACCGTGTACGTTAGGCCCATATTGGAGTATGCGGCACCAGTTTGGAACCCACACCTAGCCAAGCATGTAAAGAAACTAGAGAAAGTGCAAAGGTTTGCAACAAGACTAGTCCCAGAGTTAAGAGGTATGTCCTACGACGAGAGGTTAAGGGAAATCAACCTGACGACACTGGAGGACAGGAGAGATAGGGGGGACATGATAACGACATACAAAATACTGAGAGGAATTGACAAGGTGGACAACGACAGGATGTTCCAGAGATTGGACACAGTAACAAGGGGACACAGTTGGAAGCTGAAGACACAGATGAATCACAGGGATGTTAGGAAGTATTTCTTCAGCCAAAGAGTAGTCAGGAAGTGGAATAGTTTGGGAAGCGATGTAGTGGAGGCAGGATCCATACATGGCTTTAAGCAGAGGTACGATAAAGCTCATGGTTCAGGGAGAGTGACCTAGTGGCGACCAGTGAAGAGGCGGGGCCAGGAGCTTGGACTCGACCCCTGCAACCTCAACTAGGTGAGTACAACTAGGTGAGTGCACACACACACACACACACACACACACATATATATATATATATATATATATATATATATATATATATATATATATACCTATTGTCGGTCTTTTGAGCTACGACGGCACCTATGCCAATGGACGTAGCATCTATTGTTAGGCAGAAAGGCCTTGAAAAATCTGTAAATCTCGAAACAGGAGCAAAAGTTATCTTTTCTTGTAAAGTTTGGAATACTCTTTCTTGACGGAAGGTCCAGAAAAAAGAGCATCTTTCTTAAGCAACTCAGAGGAGGTGCTGTGGAAGAGAAATTGGTAATCATAGATCTATCTTGTTAGGTATCTTCTCCTTAACTGTTCTTCTTCATTCTAGTTATTTTATTTTCCTCTCTTGCTTCATGCATAACTGTTATGATACTTTGTTGAAAGTGGCATGAATTGTAAGGGTGTTATTATTATTATTATTATTATTATTATTATTATATGGGCGAAAAAGTTCGTGGATATATATATATATATATATATATATATATATATATATATATATATATATATATATATATATATATATATATATATATATATATATATATATAACAGATGCACGTATCCTGGTGTATATAAACTATGAGATACACGTCTCTGTGCATACACTGAGAGATATGTATTTCTCAGTATATACATTCTGACTGGTATATATTTATCACCGTTTATATGTCTTTCCCAATAAGCAAAGACGGGAAGGTCGGCCATAGTCTTGTTTATTTGACTGGTTAATTAGGTTAACAGTTAACAGCCCATTATCTATACGAGAAGGTCATTAAGGCTGCATGAAACCTGTCCACCACAAGTTAGGAATAATTTAAGCAGTAAAATAGGGACTGTAGTTTTAAGGAGAGGTATGATAAAGCTCATGGAGCAGGGAGATAGTGGACCTAGTACCGACCAATGAAAAGGCGGGGCCAGGAGTTATGACTCGGCCCCTGCAACCACAATTAGGTAAGTACACATACATTAACACACACACACACACACACCTGTGTATTTACCCCTCGCTGAAAATGTACGACGTGAACAGTGCTAAGTAGTGTCTGTGTTCCTTCAGTTACGACAACCGGCCTGGTCGTCTGCAGCCGTCGGAGCAACGACACACAGTGAAGAGTGAAGTGCTCCAGGGTAGAGTGACATTCATGCCTGGTCAGATGCCTGCACTGCACATCAAACCGGTCATGACCGCTGATCAAGCCAACTATACCTGTAGAGTCGACTTCCGGATAGGTGAGTATTCCCCAACCTGACTGGTGTTGTATACCAACTGGTATCATAATAAGATATTGTATGCAGCTTACGGTATTTTATAGAGACATTTCGTCCGCCAGGGACGGTATCAATTCTCTTAAATTGATGAATTTATAATTGATAAGGTATGAGAAACATTTATTTAAATGCCATGAACAGCATAGTGTGTCTCAGTAACATACTCACTGGGTGAACAAACTAATAACGGGACTTGATCCTCGGTAGTAACGCTGGATCACATGGGATGCGATCCATTGTTACTTTTCTTATAACTAAATCCATGTAAACATTTTAGCAAGTCAGCTAAATACAAATAGTCGACCTCAGGATATTTGGGTGTCTATTAGACTGACATGGGTGAATAAATTAATATTAATATTATTATTATTATTATTATTATTATTATTATTATTATTATTATAAAATGCAAGTTTATTTGAACACCCAAGGCGTGGAGAGGTAAGGGCTCGATTTTCCGTCTGTTAATCACGCCTAACAGAGGCCTGGTCAGCTCGTTTGAGCTCTCAGAGTATTCTCTGTCTGTTGGTATCCCGTGACATGTCCACCACTCGTGGTGCTCCTCCCCTAGATAGCATTTGTTACTCTCGCTACTCTCCATGTTGCTGTTAACTTGCCCTCACCTATTTTAGTAGCAGTAGGGGAGGAGTAGTTGCAATAGTTATGGTAATAATAGTTATGGTACTATTTGTAGTAACAGTAGTAGTTGTTGTGTTTGTTGTATTAGGAGTAGTATCAATAGTAGAATTAACCTTACTAGGAAAATTAGAAGCGATAGTGGTAGTAACAGTAATAGTAACAACAGAAATAGCCGTGACACCAGAAGTAACAACAGTATCAGTAGTAACAGCAACAGCAGTAGCAGTAGTAGGTGTAGTAATTTTAATTGTAGCAGTAGTAGTAACGGTAGAAGTAGCAGCAGTAGCACTAGTAGCTAAAGAGGAAGTACTGTACTAGCAGTAGCAGTAGCAGTAGTAGTGGTAGCAGAAAACATCGATCAATAAGCAGTATTTCACAATATGCAATACGAAATAGACAAACGCTGCATATTACATACAACATAGAGTGACACATAAATAAAGCACTACTGCACTGAGCAGTGTTCCTCAGCTGCTCATAACTACCGTGTGGCATAAACCAAAATTTTGTGATCTGACTCTGAATGTGACTTTTCCTCGATTCATCTACAAACCCACTGTCAAAAATAAAAAAATTATGACAATTTACATTCATTAATCTTTACACAAAAATGAAAAAAAAAATGAGAAAAACGCAGAAAATGCTTCTAATTTTTAAATAAACACATCTTTTGTTGACTGAGGTTTCTATAGCCAAATTGTTCTAGAGATTAATGTATAGAAAGTATTAAAAGTATTTAGTATGTTTTACTGATGAAGTGGGAAAGAACTGAGACATGATATCCTTGTTTTAGAAGCGGGAAATAAGAACAATATGCAGAATTCTAATTAATATGATATTGAAAATACATACGTACCTAATAATAAAGCAACATAATATTTAACTAAACATATATTACATAAATGTGCAACATTAAGACTACTCCTGTAAGTGGGTAGCCCCAACATTTTTTCAAAGCATCTGAAAAGGCAGCATTAAAAATGAGACATACAGAATGCTTTGAATGTAAAGAAAAATGTGTCATTCTTAAGGTTTCTAAAAATTTCTTTAAATTTTCCATAAAACATATTTTGTCTCATTTCTGCTGCATAATGTTCTAAATATTTATATTGGTGGTCGAATTTATAATGACGGATAATATTACTCAGATTACTGCAGAGGTTGGTGGATGAATTTGGTAGGGTATGTAAAAGAAGAAAATTAAAAGTGAATATGGGAAAAAGTAAGGTTATAAGGGTAACATAAAGATTAGGTGATGAAAGATTGGATATCAGATTGGAGGGAGAGAGTATGGAGGAGGTGAATGTATTCATATATTTAGGAGTGGACGTGTCAGCGGATGGGTCTATGAAGGATGAGGTGAATCATAGAATTGATGAGGGGAAAAGGGTGAGCGGTGCACTTAGGAGTCTGTGGAGACAAAGAACTTTGTCCTTGGAGGCAAAAAGGGGAATGTATGAGAGTATAGTTTTACCAACGCTCTTATATGGGTGTGAAGCATGGGTGATGAATGTTGCAGCGAGGAGAAGGCTGGAGACAGTGGAGATGTCATGTCTGAGGGCAATGTGTGGTGTGAATATAATGCAGAGAATTCGTAGTTTGGATGTTAGGAGGAGGTGCGGGATTACCAAAACTGTTCTCCAGAGGGCTGAGGAAGGGTTGTTGAGGTGGTTCGGACATGTAGAGAGAATGGAGCGAAACAGAATGACTTCGAGAGTGTATAAATCTGTAGTGGAGGGAAGGCGAGGTATAGGTCGGCCTAGGAAAGATTGGAGGGAGGGGGTAAAGGAAGTTTTGTGTGCAATGGACCTGGACTTCCAGCAGGCGTGCATGAACGTATTTGATAGGAGTGAATGGAGACAAATGGTTTTTAATACTTGACTTGCTGTTGGAGTGTGAACAAAGTACATTTATGAAGGGATTCAGGGAAACCGGCAGGCCGGACTTGAGCCCTGGAGATAGGAAGTGTTTGCATTCTGAAGGAAGGGTGTTAATGTTGCAGTTTTATAACCGTAGTGTAAAGCATCCCTCTGGCAAGACAGTGATGGTGTGAATGATGATGAAAGTTTTTCTTTCTCGGGCCACGCTGCCTTGGTGGGAATCGGCCGATATGTTTATAAAAATAAATAATAAATATAAGTTCTCTTAGTCATTTTGACTTATGTTAATTTGGAACTTTATATTGTATATGCTTTCTTCAGAACATTGGATTACATTTTGCAGTTTCTTTAATCACTTCCTTTATTTGTAATTTTGAAAGTAATGGTGATATGACGCCCCTTCTCTCACGCACTTGTTAATGGTGTAATAATCACCCTATTTTCATTCCACACAATGCCTGTCTCGGTTTCGTAAATATTACAGAATACAATATACACTGTTAGGAGAAATTCCAGTATCAATAAGCGTAATAAATTGACCCATGAAAACAGTAAATTCTCTCATGAGTCATTAGTTGATAATTCTTTACCGAACTTACAGTGTTTGCACTCAGTATTGTCCCTTTTAGTATACCCAGTAAATTAATTTCACATAGTTTCACAAAAGGTCTATAAGGTGACGAATTAAGAGAGCTGTTTTTATGAGTTTTAAACAGAGAATTTATATCACCCTTCAGTAAATTATGAGGAATGTAAGAGTGGTATATGCATTCGTATATAATATATATAGAAACAAATTATATGACATCTGTAATTTCTGTTAATGAACCCTTAATGACTACCTCCGCCATTAATTTTATCGCTATAATTATATGATCTATCTGGTGATAATACTAAACGACACTGATGAAGTTATTCTTATATCGGGGATCTAGATATGTGCTGAGTATTGTGTTGCTGTCAGCGGTGTAACTCTCGATGGTAGTTAACACTGACACTTTGAAAACTGATAGTGTTACCCAAGCCCGAGAATCTTGGAACACTCGAAGGCTAGTTGATGAAATGTTTCAAATATCGTACCTGAGTCAGTGATTCTGAGTCAAGACATCTTTTTTCTTGCTAAGATGTATAGTTGTTTAGTAAAGTATTTTCAACAAAAACAGAACTTGGAAATTTGACTTTATTTACTTCAATAAAATGATGGTAATTGTGCGAGTGTGTTACCTAAGCAATATATTGCATTTATTTTGCTCACATTTGCGATCTAACATTAAGTGCTATCCCAGTGGGTAGGTACATTCTGAATGAGCTTGTACAGTGGTAGTTCTTTTTTTTCTTGAGGAACCTCTAGTTTGCTGCAGGCGAGAGGAGAGTGACTTAAGTGGCTCACAGTGTCTTTTATTACTCTGTAATCCAGGATATAGTCATGGATAATTAGGTGAAGTGTTTATCTGGAGTTTACCTGGAGAGAGTTCCGGGGGTCAACGCCCCCACGGCTGTTACTGCTAGCTGCACGCAATCCAACGTACGAGCCACAGCCCGGCTGGTCAGGTACCGACTTTAGGTGCTTGTCCAGTGCCAGCTTGAAGACAGCCAGGGGTCTATTGGTAATCCCCCTTATGTATGCTGGGAGGCAGTTGAACAGTCTTGGGCCCCTGACACTTATTGTATTGTCTCTTAACGTGCTAGTGACACCCCTGCTTTTCATTGGGGGGATGTTGCATCGTCTGCCGAGTCTTTTGTTTTCGTTGTGATTGATTTTCGTGTGCAAGTTCGGTACTAGTCCCTCTAGGATTTTCCAGGTGTATATAATCATGTATCTCTCCCGCCTGCGCTCCAGGGAGTACAGGTTCAGGAACTTCAAGCGCTCTCAGTAATTGAGGTGTTTTATCTCCGTTGTGCGAGCCGTGAAGGTTCTCTGTACATTTTCTAGGTCAGCAATTTCACCTGCCTTGAAAGGTGTTGTTAGTGTGCAGCAATATTGCAGCTTAGATAGAACAAGCGACCTGAAGAGTGTCATCATGGCCTTGGCGTCCCTAGTTTTGAAGGTTCTCATTATCCATCCTGTCATTTTTCTAGCAGTGCGATTGATACAATGTTATGGTCTTTGAAGGTGAGATCCTCCGACATGATCACTCCCAGGTCTTTGACGTTGGTTTTTTGCTCTATTTTGTGGCCGGAATTTGTTTTGTACTCTGATGAAGTTTTAATTTCCTCATGTTTACCATATCGGAGTTAATGAAATTTCTCATCGTTGAACTTCATATTGTTTTCTGCAGCCCATTGAAAGATTTGCTTGATGTCCGCCTGGAGCCTTGCAGTCTGCAATGGAAGACACTGTCTTGCAGATTCGGGTGTCATCTACAAAGGAAGACACGGTGCTGTGGCTGACATCCTTGTCTATGTCAGATATGAGGATGAGAAACAAGATGGGAGAGAGTACTGTGCCTTGTGGAACAGAGCTTTTCACCGTAGCGCCTCAGACTTTACTCTGTTGACTACTAAACTTTGTGTTCTGTTTGTGAGGAAATTATAGATCCAAATACCAACTTTTCCTGTTATTCCTTTAGCACGCATTTTGTCCGCTATTACCCCATGGTCACACTTGTCGAAGGCTTTTGCAAAGTCTCTATATATTACATCTGCATTCTTTTTGTCTTCTAGTGCATCTAGGACCTTGTCGTAGTGATCCAGTAGTTGGGACAGACAGGAGCGACCTGCTCTAAACCCATGTTGCCCTGGGTTGTGTAATTGATGGGTATCTAGATGGGTGGCGATCTAGAAAACTAAATGTCGTATCCTGTCCCTCTAATTCCTTTAACAACATTGACGCCACTATCCCACGTTATCAAATGATTTTTTGGAAGCTGGTGTGTCGAATTCATGCATTGCTTTGTTAATAATCTCTGTCATATGCGCTACTGTGTGGGAACCAGGAAATGATATCACTCTATGGACAACAGTATTCTAAATGAAGTCTTTGCTGAGTCACATGTGATGGTGGATACTGTACATATTGTGAGGGAAAAGTAGGTGTAAGTGGGGTTAAGGTTGTTCGGGCACCCAGGAACCATTAGCGAGTTACGTTGCGCGCGCGCACACACCCCCCCCCCTCTCTGGCGGGCTGGGGCAAAACTAGTTCCTGGTGTCCGATTTGTTAAAGTTTCTACTCCTGGTAATATTGACCTTACCTGGTGTGGATTGAAGTTTGGAGAGTCACTTCGCCTCCACTCTTCTCCTAATCAGGTAGGGTGATCTACCAGGAGTATTACTGTTTGTTCTTTTCTAGTGTTTGCTGGTTACCAGTAATGATTTTGGCATTTATCATTCTTTTTCTTTCTTAAATGTTATATTATCATGACTATGGGTAACCAGTTTTATTTTCTCTTATTTGTCAGCTCTGTTCCTGGCGTGGTCTTCCAGGATAGACGCCAGATAAAGGGGCAAGACGTGTGTTAATAATACTTATTAACATTATTCTACAACTACCGGCCCTTACCTATTCTACTTGTGCTCCATCCAAGTGGTAGGAGATTCCAGAACATCGGATTACCATCTGCCCAGGATAACCTACATAAATAACATCAGAGGAACTATCCAGGGCCATACCTACTCCTACCCAACTACATGAACTGAAGGCCATATTTTTTTATTATATTTAAATTTTAAGTAAAATTCTCAAAAATCATTTTTCTTGTTTTTCCTAAATCATTTCTTTATTTATTTATTTTTCCATTAGTTTCTTTTGTTCAGTAGGAAGGCGTTCCACTGACACATATATGTTCTTAAACATATGTGTTCCTGCCTCTCAGCTTACCATTTACAATGGGCCCTCCACCACATCTTCATCGTGATCATTCGAGTTTCTGACCACCTGTGGTTGAAGACCTACTGCCTGACATCAGTTTGACTTATCTGTGGCTTTAGCTTCCACACATTTCCCCCTGTGTACCTGTTTCTCGATGCTCAGTCTATCCCTGAATTACGATGTCGTGTGATATCTAGTTAGTTATCTCAGTTATCTAGGGTCAACGCCACATGGCCTTAATCAGCAATATTAAAACCCAGGCTAGGGTCATACTCTCTTATAAACTTAAAAAAAAACACACTAAATGTGTGGGCATTATAATAATGAGTTTAAAAAACAATTTATGATCATAAAAGGAAAGCTAAATAATTCGAATTCTTAAATCTAAAATCACCGCCCTGCTTTACCCTACTATACATCATTAAGAAAGTCAACGTGCTCCTGTAAGGCATAAACACCGAGACAAAACATAAGCAAGCTCAGAGCAGCGTGTAAGAACAAAAACGTATGAACACACTATCCTCGGCTCTCTCCTGTCCTATATACATACATGCCCATGTAAATAACAGAGCGAAGTACACTTTATGACCTCTATTAGCCTAAAATAAACACCCTGTTACCTACAGGAGTAGTCAACAGCTCATAAAAAAAAAATCCCAACTGCTAATTAAGTCCCGGTACATGTCTGCCGCTCCTCCATCTTCCCCTCTGTGACGCCAGGACGTCAGCTTCATGAAACACATCCACAAACACCCCAAATAAATTTACAAAGTTTAGTTCTTTCACCACATCATAAAACAGGGATATTTTTATTACGAAGTCTTGTTTTACACTAACACTAAGGCATATAACACCTTATAGGATCTCCGGAGTATTTTGTGTGCTGCTAAAATGTCTTCTTGTTCAGCTTTTCTCTAATGTCATGAGATTCAGTTCATTGAGCCTCTCCTCGTAACTTATATTCCTTAACTTTGGAATCGGTCTCATTGCATACCTCTGCACTTTCTTGAGTTGCTTTATCAATTGTGGGTTCTATGTTGATGCTGCATACTCGAAGATGGGCCTGAACTGTAGAGAGTCTTCAGTGACTTTACTTTAGAGTGCCAAACTCTGTAAATGTTATTCAGTTGATGTACTCCATCGATATGCTTGGCACTATGTTTACCCCTAGGTCTTTCTCAGTGAGGTCTGCAGTCTATGTCCTGTGATCCCATACTTTATGTATGGTCTTCTTGTCCCTTCCCCGGTTTTCGTAACTGCATTTTCTGGGATTATAATTCAAGTATCCACTTATTTGATCATTCTTGCAGTATGTCCAGATCCATTTTTATCCTTATCTTGTCTTCACTGTTTTTTTATTTAATACTCATTGTTTTACATCGTCAGCAAACAGAGCTACAGCTGTCTCTGTACAGTCTGCTATGCCAGTCACATATCTCTGAAGCTGTTAGGTGAGACATATGCAACAGTTAGGTATCTTTATTTCGAGATATCTAACTTTTGCATTTGTGTCTTACTTAAGAACCTGTAGGCATTTTGTGCCATTTTAATATTCATCTCTGACGCTGATTAGGTCCTAATACCGATCCTTGCCGAACTTCACTTGCCAATGTTCTCCATTCTAACGTATCTTACCGGACAATCACTATATTTCCTTCTATTAAAGAACCCTTTGATCCTTTGGAGTACGTTCCTGTTATTCCTTCCTGCACCTCAAGTTTTTTCCTTAGTCTTCTGTGATATTCAGCATCAAATGCCTTCGCGAAGTAAAAGAATATGAAGGCAACTCTTTTCTCTCTCTCCTGTCTCACTCTTTGTCACTTTGTAGTCATAGATCTCAAATAGGTTAGGACGAGAAACTTTTTATCTCTAAACCTATGATTATTACTGTTAATGAAACCACTTCCTTCCAAGCACTCAACCACCCTTCTGATTATCTGCTCCATTACCTTACTTGGTAAGCATGTTAATGATGCAGGCCTTTAGTTGAACGCTTCCTATCCTCCTTTCTTAAATATTGGGACTTTTGGTGTTCTTTGACTAGTTGTAGATCATAGCCAGTGGGTCACACAGTACTTCTTCTTCCTCTCATAGAATTCATGGTGACACCCCGACAGGTTCCATTGCCGCTGATGTGTCCCGATCACTATTATTTTTTTATCTATTATGCTGTTGTGTATGTGTTCCAATACCCGTCAGGGCGGCCAATGTAGGTTACAGTTCTCCTAATCAATTCCTCTGTTGTCTTGGTCTCCTGTTGCACGGTAGTGGCTTCTAAATCACTGCTACCATCGCTCTGGGTTCCTTACCCATGATTGTACTCCTCTATGTAATCAGTTAGCTTCATTTGTATTTGGCTTTCTCATCTCTTCAAATCTCACACTTCCCTTATCCCTATGTTCTGTCTTTCCTCATTATCTGGTAGCCTGCTAGGAATATGCCATCACTTATTATATCAGATTATTTAGTCTGTGTGATGGCTATGATATCTTTGCTTACCTCTATGAGCTCAACAGTTTTGTTTGATTATTCAACCACACAAGTATACCACTGTCTGAGCTTTCCTTCCTTTGCCACTGTTGCACATCTCATCAATTTCTTCATGAAGGAAATGTTGTTTTCTTTTCCATTTATCATACAATTCATTCTTTAGACAATTTTTAATCAAATCGAGAAAATGCAGTCCACCTCCTGCGCTCCGCTCTACCATTTAAATGCTCTCGTGAATAAGTAGGACTACATTTACATAAGAGCCAATAGGCTATGTGTATGTACTCACCTATATGTGGCTTCAGGGGTTGATTCGCAACTCCTGGCCCAGCCTTTCAACTTGCCGGTTGCAAGATTTGCTGCCTCCTAGCCTCGTGGACCTTATATCTGATCTTTAAGCTATGTATGGAGCCTGTGTGTGTGTGTGTGTGTGTGTGTGTGTGTGTGTGTGTGTGTGTGTGTGTGTGTGTGTGTGTGTGTGTGTGTGTGTGTACTCACCTATTTGTGGTTGCAGGGGTCGAGTCTTAGCTCCTGGCCCCACCTCTTTGCTGATTGCTACTAGGTCCTCTCTCTCCCTGCTCCATGTGCTTTATAAAACCTCGTCTTAAAACTGTGTATGGTTCCTGCCTCCACTACGTCACTTTCTAGGCTATTCCACTGCCTGACAACTCTGTGAAGAAATACTTCCTAACATCCCTTTGACTCATCTGAGTCTTCAACTTCTAATTGTGACCTCTTGTTTCTGTGTCCCCTCCCTGGAACATCTTGTCTTTGTCCACGTTGTCTATTCCGCGCATTATTTTATATGTCGTTATCATGTCTCCCCTGACCCTCCTGTCCTCCAGTGTCGTCAGGCCGATTTCCCTTAATCTTTCTTCATAAGATATTCCCCTTAGCTCTGGAGCTAACCTTGTCGCAAACCTTTGTACTTTCTATAATTTATTGACGTGCTTGATCAAGTGCGGGTTCCAAACAGGTGCTGCATACTTCAGTATGGGCCTGACGTACACGGTGTACAGTGTCTTGAACGATTCCTTGCTAAGGTATTGGAATGCTGTTCTTAGGTTTGCCAGGCGCCCATATGCTGCAGCAGTTATCTGGTTGATGAATGATTCCGGAGACATGTTCGGTGTTATATTCACCCCAAGATCTTTCTCCTTGAGCGAGGTTTGCAGTCTTTGGCCACCTAGCCTATACTCTGTCTGCTGTCTTCTGTGACCTTTCCCTATCTTCATGACTTTGCATTTGGAGGGGTTAAATTCGAGAAGCCATTTGCTGGACCAGGTGTCCAGTCTGTCCAGGTCTCTTTGAAGTCCTGCCCGGTCCTCATCAGATTTAATTCTCCTCTTTAACTTCACATCATCTGCGAACAGGGACACTTCCGAGTCTAACCCTTCCATCATGTCGTTCACATACACCAAAAACAGCACTGCTTAGAACCGACCCCTGTGGGACCCCGCTCGTCACAGGTGCCCACTGTGATACCTCATCACGTACCATGACTCGTTGTTGCCTCCCTGTCAGGCATTCTCTGATCCATTGCAGTGCCCTTCTTGTTATATGCGCCTGATCCTCTAGTTTCTGCACTAATCTCTTGTGAGGAACTGTGCCAAAGGCCTTCTTGCAGTCCAAGAAGATGCAATCAACTCACCCCTCTCTCTCGTGTCTTACTTCTGTTACTTCATCATAAAACTCCAGAAGCTTTGTGACACAGGATTTGTCTTCCATGAATCTGTGCCGGTTGGTGTTTATACTCCTGTTCTGTGCCAGGTGCTCCACCATTCTCCTCCTGATAATCTTCTCCATAACTCTGCATACTATACACGTCAGTGACACTGGTCTATAGTTTAGTGCTTCTTTTCTGTCTCCTTTTTTAAAAATGGGAACAACATTTGCCCTGAGCACATACCTCAGGTATTTGCCCAGTTTCCAGGGATGTGTTGAAGATTGTGGTGTGTGTGTGTGTGTGCGTGTGTGTGTGTGTGTGTGTGTGTGTGTGTATGTGTGTGTGTGTGTGTGTGTGTGTGTGTGTGTGTGTGTGTGTGTGTGCATGTGTGTGTGTATGTGTGTGTGTGTGTTTGTACTCACCAGTTTTTGGTTGTATGGGTCGAGTCACAGCTTCTGGCCCACCTCTTCGCTGGTTGCTACCAGGACCACTCTCTCCCTGCTTCATGAGTTTTATCGTACTTCTTGAAGCTATGTATGGATCCTGCATCTACAATTTCACTCTCCAGATTGTTCCACTTCCTAACAACTCTTGACTGAAGAAATACTTCCTAATATCCCTGTGACTCGTCTGACTTTTCAACTTCCAGTTGTGTCCTCTTGTTGCTGTGTCCCATCTCTGAACGTTCTGTCCTATCCACCTTGTCAGTTCCTCTCAGTTTTTTGTATGTTATTATCTCCTTCCCATCTCTCCTGTCTTCTAGTGTCATCTGGTTGATTTCTCTTAACCTCTCCTCGTAGGACATATCCGTTGGCTCTGGGACTAGATATATCGTGAATGACTTCTTACTTAGACGTCGAAATGCTATTCCTAGGTTTGCCAAACTCTCATATGCTGCAGATGATGCGCTCGATATGATACCCACCCCTAAATCTTTTTTTTTCTTTTTTTTTTTTTTTTTGAATGAAGTTTGCAGTTTTTGACCACTGAGCCTGTATTTCGTCTGTGGTCTTCTTTGCCCTTTACAAATACAAATACAAATGTTTATTTCTCTGTAATGAGTACAATGTGGGATTTACATATTATAAAATAGTGGTTACAAAGAGAGCCACTGTCATTCCTAGCATGACTAGGCATTTCGGGCAAACTAATAATAATTCTAATTCTATACTGATACAAGTTATGGAGCATATTGATATTAAAGCTAGGTAACTGCATTACAGTTTGTAAATGGTTTTGTCTTGGCATGTTACACAATTTTTATTTAAACTCCTATATTCGAAATTTTATGTTTACAGTCATTTGGGCGAGTGCAAGTGTAAATTGGGGGGGATCACAGATATCGAGAGTAGGTCTAGTTTTTTTTTTATGTGTGTATGACACAAGTAAGAGAATAGGTGGTTTTCATGTAGCTAGCTGACAGTTGGGTGTGTCAGGGAGATAAGATGTTTTTTAACGGTAGTTTTGAAAGTGATGGTTGTGTCTGCAGTTCTAGAGTTTTCAGGCAGGGAGTTCCAGATTTTAGGCCCTTTAATATGTATTGAATATTTGTATAGGTTTAGCTGGACACGGGGAATGTCATAGAGATTTTTGTGCCTGGCGTTGTGCCTGTGGGTCCAGTCACAACTATCAAGAAAGTGTTTTAGTTCAGGATTAATACTGGAATTTATGGTTTTGTAAATGTAGGTTGCACAGTAGTAAGTGTGGATGTTCTGTACAGTGAGTACGTTTAGATCTTTGAAGAGTGGGGGTGAGCTGTGTTGCCTAGTATTGGATTGTGTGATAATTCTTATTGCGACTTTCTGTTGGGTTATTATTGGCTTTAGGTGTGTTGCTGCTGTTGATCCGCGGGCACAAATAGCATTAGTGAGGTAGGGATAGATGAGTGAATAGTGTAGTGTGGGAAGGGCTGATTGTGGGACGTAATGACGTATCTTGGAGAGGACCCCAACCGTTTTGGATACTTTTTTTGTTAAATCTGGATATGGGTGCTGAATTTCAGGTTGCTATCGAGGTGTAGGCCCAGAAATTTACCCTCATTATGTTTAGCAATAAGAGTGTTGTCGATCTTAATGTTCAGCTGTGCAACACCTGTTCTGTTACCAAACATGACATAGAAGGCTTTGTCAATGTTGAGTGTAAGTTTATTGGCTGTCATCCAAGTAGATACTTTTAGTAGCTCCTTGTTAACAATGGTGTTGAGTGTGGCAAGATTTGGGTGGGAGATGACATAAGTGTTGACATTCAGGTGTTGTGATACGTTGGGAAGATCATTGATGTATAAGAGGAAGCTCAGGGGACCAAAGACACTTTACTGTGCCACTCCAGTATCAAGTGATCGTGTTGATGAAGTTGTGTCTTTAATGGTGACGTACTGATACCTATTAATAAGGTAGGATTTGAAATATGCAAGTGCATGGCCTCTTATACCATAATGGTCAAGTTTGTGGAGTAGGATGCCGTGGTCTTCTGTGTCAAAAGCTTTCCTTAGGTCAATAAAAAGTCCTAATGGATATTCTCATGCTTCATGGCTTTGCTTACAGCTTGTCCAGATCCATTTCAGTTTTTCCTGATCCTCGTCCACTTGTATTTTCCTCATGAGTTTCGCATCGTCTGCGAACAGAGATGCCTCTGAATCTATCCCTTTCGCCATATCATTCACGTATACAAAAAAGAGGACCGGCTTTGGGATTAATCCTTCTTGAACTCCAACTCGACGCAGGTGCCAATTCCACAACCTTGTCACGTACCATCATCACTCGTTGTTTCCTTCCTGTTAGGTATTCCTTGATCCGTTGAAGTGCTTTTCTTGCCATTCTTGCCTTCTCTAACTTTTGTACCAGTCTCTTGTGAGGCATTGTGTCGAAAGCCTTCTTACAGTCCAAGAGAAAGCAAGCTACCCATCCCTCTCTCTCTTGTCTTGCTTCTCTTACCTTGTCGTTGAATTTCAGAAAGTTTATGATGCAGGATTTCCCATTCCTGAGCCTTGCTGGTTGTCGTCTATGAGCTCATTCCTTTCCAGGTGATCCACTACTCTTCTGATAATCTTCTCCATGACTTTACGTACTATTCATGTCAGTGGCAGTGCCTGTCTCCTTCCTTAAACATTTGGTCTACATTTTCTGTTTTGCACACCTTTGGCAATTGCTCTGTTTCGATAGATTTGTTGAATATTGTTGTTAGAGGCACACACAGTGCCTCTGCTCCCTCTCAAGGCCCATAATAATTTCTGGGCTCACCGCCTTCGGGGTATCTACCTCACATTGCAGTTTCTTTGCCTCTACTTGTATTCTGCCGTCTCGGTTTGCTGGAAGTCTTTCTGTTTCCTCTGAGAATACCTCCCTAAATTTCGTGGTGAGCTCTTCACAACCTTCCTGGTCATTCCTTATGAGCTTTCCTCCTTCCTACTTAGCCTAATTACCTGGTCCCTGACTGTTGTTTTCCTCCTGATGTCGCTGTGTGCGTGTATGTGCGAACACTCTCATATTTGTGGTTGCGAGGGTAGTCATAGCTCCTGGCCCCGCCTCTTCGCTAATGTGTGTGTGTGAGTAAAATTAATTTTTTTAAGTGCACCTGTTATATTAATATTTTAATTACATTGTCTGGTATCGATAGTTTTATCACCCAGACCGTAAATATTGGCTATGCCTACTGATTCTGCTGCTGATACTTTAGCACAATCTTAATCCACATTTAAATCGCCCACAAAATAAATAAAAAATCTAATATAGCCTAAAGTCGTGTTCAAAACCACGATATCAACTTCTATAAACAACACATTCAGCGATGTATTGCTTGTCCTTATACAAGCTAAGCTGTTTTGACATCTACCACCATTACTAACATTTATTCTATCCAAATACGTCTCTGCTACTTCAGTAATTATAATTTTTCATCTGTAAATTCATTCTCACCTAATTTCTCATGTGGCAAGAACGTCACCTGCAAAAAAAAAAAAATTGTTTCTCTTTATATAAAATATAAATAAATATAAATATATATATATATATATATATATATATATATATATATATATATATATATATATATATATATATATATATATATATATGCAAGGAATTCGCGAGAGCATGCGAAATATACACAAACACTGATCTCTGGCTGAAGGAGACTCGAACCTACGAACCTTAGGACAAGGTACGCAGTGCTTTACCAATCTACCCACACTGGACAATACCTTGGCGTGTAGCATGCGCTACACGCTACAGCCAGAGATCAGTGTTTGTGTATATTTCGCATGCTCTCGCGAATTCCTTGCATTGTTCAAATCTCTAGTAAGGCTGATGCATGCAGGGGATGAGATGAAAAGCTGTAAGCCTTCTCCCTGATAGCTGGCTGCCTTGGATCAAACGTGTAGCTCATGCTACACGCCAAGGTATTGTCCAGTGTGGGTAGATTGGTAAAGCACTGCGTACCTTGTCCTAAGGTTCGTAGGTTCGAGTCTCCTTCAGCCAGAGATCAGTGTTTATATATATATATATATATATATATATATATATATATATATATATATATATATATATATATATAAATATATATATATATATATATATATATATATATATATATATATAGTGCCTTTGGAAAGACATTGTAAACAACATCTTCATTTCCTTTTTTTCCAGAGCAACAATTGTGTAATGACTGTGGTAGGGTTGATTTTATCGCTCTAAATGGAACTGCCTTGAGTTATGTCGCTTACGTTCTTCTATAAAATATATAATCTGGCGAGTCACCACATTTTCAACGACTTTTATGATGTGTAATGTTTGTGTTGCCGATCTGTATTTTTTGCCACTGTCATTGCTCTATTGCCTTTTTTTTAAGACCACCGGGTATTCACCTAGATTCATGATCTTAGGAGGCGCACCTCTTAAGAACATTCAGTATTCCTCTTAGAGGTATTTTGTATTTCTAAATAAACAGAAAATTGCAGGAATCAAGGCCAAGTGCTAAGGGTAGAGGCATGTTCTCTCTTTCTCGATTTCTGTCCGGATTTGTGATTTTGTTGGATGAATGATTTGTAGAGTGGACGGAGGTAATGAAGGGACTTGCTGGGTCTACAACTCACGCTCTCGAGCACATTACGAAACATTAATTCATAATGTTTCTTCGTGAATTTACTTGTGTCTGTTCTCGTCATCACTGCATGAACCTCCTGTGTGTAATGTACCAATTTTGAAATAGGTTATTGACTTGGATTATGCATGTGAAACAAAATTTTTAGGATATCTTCCACTATTCTGAAGTTTCTTTTGTCTCTTTTGTGTTGCGTCTATCGTGACTACTTCATTTTCTGTTCTACTGAGTTTCTTGCATGTGGCGTTACTCGTCATATTGACATCAAATCGCACTGACGAACGACCACACATACTCTGCCTTGTTTTGGGATTCTTTCATCATTGTTAGCCACTATCATCACTAGTTAACGTTCCTAGTCTGACCGAAACGTCGTCATAAGTTTGATTCTCCTATGTTAATTGTTCCACTCACTGTATTGTGCCTTTTTATTCTGTCTTATTGATTATTTATTCTGTTGGGTTGGATGTAGTAACTTACAAGACATTAAGCCAAGTCAAGCATTCTACAGGATCCGGAAAATAAAAAAGACAAGAATGATGGATATTTGAAGCTGCAGAAGTGGCAGCTGACAGTATACAGCAGCTATTGTAATCTAATGCCCAATTTTCAAATAGATAATAATTAATAATAATAATAATAATAATAATAATAATAATAATAATAATAATAATAATAATAATATAGCAAGAATAATAATAGTAGCACTTTCTATTACCTGTTCTTGTCACATAATGATTTCCGAAAACACGAAATCAGAAAGCAGATCAAGGAGACCGGGTGAGTCGGTAAAGAAGCTTATATGTAGCTGTCAAAAGCTTATGTACATTCAAAGCGACAGCTCTAACTGCTTAGTCTTTGCAATACTCGGAGCATACAGAGCAATGCTCCCCCAGCACCTGACTTGCTGAGAGATTCCTAACTATAGGTAAATAGTTCTTTCTCCTATTTTTTTTTTTACTTTGTCATCTGTCATGATTAGCAGATTGAATGTAAATATACTTGTAAAAATACGCATTTACTATTTTGAGTTCAAAAATATTTAAATTGATTATCTGCCTGAGCAATGGTGAGAGGATAATCTGCAGCCCAGAATACTTGCTACAGCTGCAGGCTTGTTACCTCGCTTGTAACAAAATTCTGGTATGCATCAAGGCTTTTGTAGACTTTGAGAGCCTTTCCAGTGTTTGGGGAAACATATCTTAAATGAAGTCGCTTAAGATGACTGACTTTACCTGATAATGTTAATCCGGTCCTTAATAGTTTTCAGGAGCATGATTAATCACACTTGAGATCCCTGGAATTTATCGCTTGTGTTTCCCAACTTAGGTACCCACGATAGCAAGTTCAGTATGGCGGAGAAGGGTAAATAATCAGACCTTAATTACGGTAAAACAAAAACCTCAGCATCGCAATCCCTCTGTATTGATTCTCTTTTACTATGATATTTGCTCGTCTTTATGTGGTTCAGAAACCCCTTCTATACATTCATCGTCGTTCTTTTTCTGTATCTGATTTGTTTTAGGTGACTTACCAGAGCATATTTATTACATTTAAATCTTGGGTTAAGTTGGCCTATGATAGCTTGACAGGGAATGTTTGATATTTCTTCGATTGTATTGTCCCAGACAAGTCTTTGATTGTTAATTTTAAATTTACTGAACCTTCCTTCACGCTGGCTATATTTTAGGATCTCTACTCATGAATTTATACTTTATTTTCTCTTTACTGAGGTTAGAAAATGGGGAATGATAGAAAACTTATTCAGTTAATGTACTAGGCCAAATCTGGATATATTGCAGTAATACAGAGTCTCCGCCTGGTAGTGCAGTATTAATAAAATTGGAAAAATTCCGTGAACAAGTTACCAAACGGCTTTCAAAGTAAAGTGGATAAGAAACACGAAAAAAAGGCTGAACACTACACGTTCCTCGGGGGCAGATTAAGAGGAAAGAGACGTAATAACCACGTATAAGTTCATAAAACAAGGAAGTAGATAAAGTAGATTCCTTAGTTATTTATTATTATCAAAGATTAGCCGGTATTCTCCCGGCCCGGGCCTTTTCCAAGTGGTGGCCCGGCCTTGGCTCCCTCTTTAGGGAGTGTCTGAGACCTAAGTCTCCCATGGGAGGAGGCACAAGTACCTCCTCATCTTTGGGACCAACTGTCCCCAGGCCTAGCCACAAGCTAGGCCTCTCTGGTCTGCCATCCCCGCCCCAAGGGAGCAAATGGGAATGACAGTCTTATGAGCTAAAGGCTCGGGCTCAGGCACCTACCCTGCCCTAGAAGGGTTAGGCATGGTGTCGATGAGATTCCTTAGTAACATCAGGAGGAAGAATAAGATACATTACACGAAAAAAACTAAATTGGTTTAAATTTATGGCTGTATTTAAAGATCAGTCAAGACTTAATCAAGATACATAACAATAACACTGTCAATATTTATTTGAAATATTCGGGTTACAATGAATTGGTTCACACATTGTTTGGGTAGAGATTTGATGCAACTTTGAAATTACAACTTTCCTAAGAAAAATCCCTGTCAAATGCGAAGCATCTCGTGCAGAATCAAATTAATACTTATGAAGCATTTTTAGAAAAGTATTAGCTTGTAAATGAGGTTTAGTTTAACAATTCAGCATGAATAATTTCTATAAAAGTATTCAGAAGCACTAACATGGACAGAAGGATGACATGAGAAACTAAAGAATAGAAGAACATAGATAATAATACTATATTCGTATTAATACCCCTTGAGGGTATCCCAGGATAACTTAAGATAGCAAAGCAATTTACCTTATTTACTTCATACTTTTCCTGAACACGACTAACAACACTCGACTTGGTGTCTATCTGCTGCTACACTAACATGGGCAGGTGTTTGGAGACTGCCTTGGATGCAGATTAACAGTAGTCGAACAGTTCTTGTGTAGCTGTTTACTACTATTGGAAGATAATGTGCTGGAAGTGTGAGTCCAGCACTCAACCACTCAGCAACGTTAGGAAACACTTTAACAGGTTTGTTTAATGGCGTTCCTGGACATAAGAGCACCAAATGATGGCCAGGGGAGACATAGCACTGTTTTATTTTCTCACACTGCGGTGCTCTCACTTTAAGGTACAATACCCCATCTGTTAGTATGCTGTTGATGGAGGAGGGAGAGGGGCACCTTTGTTTGTTTTCGCCTAGAGCACCAAAATTTCCAGGACCGTCAACTGGTTAGTTAATAGCTACAGCGAGGTAGTGGAAAACGTGGTGGAAGTAATCCAGATCAAGAGAGTCAGTTATGGATACAATAGAGACCAGTGATTAATATATGCATTGGAAAACGCTAAATCCTTAACGGTCGGTCAGCACCTAACAATATATAAACAGGTTTGATCAAGAGCTCTCTATCATCTTCAGTGCATTTCTGTTGGTTTCCACAAAAATAACTTAATTGTAAGTAGAAACACCTGGAAAATAACTTGTATAGACAGTTGACACCTCCCCGAATGGAGCCTGTTTGCAAGTTGAAACACCTGGGGCAGAATTTGCTTGTTAAAGGTAAACAACTGGACAGAAACTTAACTGTAAGCTGAAACACCAGGAAGTCAACTTGTTTATAAGTTTGGCATCAGTATGCCAGTGAATAGCAGTTTACTAGGCTGAGGCCTGGAGCTGGAGCCATAACCACACCAACACAGCTCACTGAGCAGCAAACATTCACACGTCTGCTTGCGTGCGGTTGAACGTATGGCAACACCGCTGATGTCTTTTGCAATATTGAAATGCAATATGCATTTAGTGAGCAAAATCAATGAGCAGAGTGTGTGGGGCTGGTATAGAGATGTTTCCCATTAGTCGTCTGGCGATCGTGGAAACACTTTCTGAAGAAGTTATTCATTAAATCACAAATTAGTATTCATTAAATAATTTCTGGCTTCTAGAAATACTTGGTTGTGTATAGTGTATAGTTTTATGATGATTAGCTTAGGTTATAGTGTTCATTTTGACTATTATTATTATTATTATTATTATTATTATTATTATTATTATTATTATTATTATTATATTTGTCACTATGGTTATCATTATAACTGTGGCTATAATTATTATTATATTTGCCTCTATAATTATTGTTCTTATCATGGGAAGTTATCATCTGGAAGCACTTATACTGGCTGAAGAATGAGGGGAAATCAGATCTGATTAATGGAATGGAAAAGTAACTCGAATTTCTCGGATCGAAGCCCATGAGCAGCATCAAGGCATCTTGAAGTGAGTGTGTTGACCAGCAGAAACTAATATTGATCTGATTAAAATAAATGATCCTAATCTGCAAAGCGAAGATTTTAGTCCGTTGATTGCGTACTTGAACATGCCTAAACAACGACCAATAGAGCTATTGCAGTTTACCGCTATTCTTATGCTTTAATTAATTATAGAAGCAACAATAAATCAGTTCACACTAGAAAAATTATGCAGGGCAAAGGAAAAAATGAAAAAAGGCACAAAAAGAACTAGAGATAGTGCAAGTAATAGGACCTGGTAATATTCTTTATAGGTTCTAAAGTAAGGAGAAGAACCCCCGTGTGAGCCTAGAGCAAAGTTCCTCAGAGTGTTGCTTCGAATGAGACAGCTGACAGATAACTGGAAATGTCCTCATATAATCGTAATAATTAAGAAAGAAGACAGGCGGGAACTAAATTACAGACTGGCATCACTAACAAGCATCCGTTTCGAAGTAATGGAGAAGAATATCAGAAAGAGGAAACTGCATCATCTAGAGTGAAGGAACTTCGTCATTGACACCAAGCATGGAGTCAATGATAGAATATCCTCTACTGCAGTCCCATGACAAACTTACCGAGATATAAAAGGAAAGAAAAGAATGGGTGCTGTATCTACCTGGAGTGTATGAAAGCATTTGACACTGGTCTCCACCACAAGTCAAATCAGTAAACGTAAAGAGCTGTAGGAATAAAAGGAGAAATCTTTGCTGTGAATCAGAGAGTACATGCGAGACCTAAGTCAAAGACTGAAAATACTGGAGGAAGTGTCGTGTTGGATTAAGGTAATAACAGAGTGTCCTTCAAGGACACTTGAAAGAAATGTAAGAAATACAAAAGGCAAAGAATGAAGAAAATAAGCAGAGAAGCTAGAAACAAAAATAAATGGGTAAGAAAAGAGGCTCATCGGCAATCTGAGAATGACAAAGCATCAAATGTCACATAGTAAACAAAGTTGCTAGGCAGCCACATCATGAGAAAGACAACAGTAAAGGACCAGGTAATCAAGCTTTAGAAGGAATGAGAAGAGCTCACAAAGAATGACCATGAAGTCTGTGAGAAACTCAACAAAATGTTTAAGGAGGAAATAGACATGATACTAGAGATACAAAGAGGTAGCGTGCACCAGTGAGTACTCGAAACAATGCGATAAGAGGAGAAGTTAGAAAAATATTTTGAGAGCTAGATACCTCTAAGAGAATAGCACCAGATACTTTTTTTCATGGATCCTGAGAGAGGGAGCAGAATCAATGTGTAATCCACTAGCCACAATCTTCAACAAGGCAATGGACACAGGGTAACCTGCCAGAAGTGTGGAAGACAAAAAATGTAGTCCCAATATTTAAGAAAGGAGACAGGCAGGAGGCGTGCAAATACAGGCCATTGTAACTGACATGCAAAGTATACAAGGTTTAGAGAAGATTATCAGAAGAGTGCTGGAGCATCTAGAAAGGAGTGGATTCATAAATGACAACCAGTAGAGCTTTAGTTATGATAAATCCTCTCTTGCAAACATATTGATGTTCTGCGACAACTTCATATATGTGATGCAGAAGAGGAGAATGGGTAGGTTGCATATTCTTGAATAGTAAAAAAAAATCACAAAGTGTCGCACTAAAAGTTGGGACAAAAGCTAGAGGATCAGGCTGAAATAATAGAGAAAGCACTGCAATGGATCAAAGAATGTGAAACAAGGAAGGAAGGAATGAGTGATTATTTGGGGAGAATTATCGGAATAGGAGCATGTGACGATTTTTGTTCCACAAGGACCAATACTGGGAGTGGTACTAATTTTTGTATACACTAACGCCATGGTGGAAGTGATAGAGACATATGTATTCCTGTTCTCGGTTTTGAAACTAATTAGGAAAATACAAATGAACTTGGACAGGAAGATTAGGAATGCACAAAGAAGACCACAGACGGCGTACTGGCTCGGGAGGCAAAGGCGGCAAACCTCATTCAAGGAGGGCTTCAGGGTGAATATTCTTCAGAGTATGTAACCTAAGGCGCACATTAACTAAATAACTGCTGCAGTAAATGCGCGTCTGGCAAAGCTAAGACTAAATTTCTGAAACCTAAGCAAGGAGTCATTCACGATACTGTACTACATACCTATGTGGCATAAGTATGGAAGAAAACACCTTGTCTAGCATGTCGAGAAAATGGAGAAAGTGCAGATGTCTATCAAGTAATTTACACCATTTACCCTAGACATCCACTCATTGCTCACTCTTCTTCTAGGCAAAATGTTTCGTATGATTGGGACCCTTTCCTTAGACCTAATGAAATGTATAACTGATTTGTACTTAATTACCAGCTCCTGTCTCCTACCTTTTACAATATAGTTTCGACCAGCATTGAGGAAGATAATGGACTTGTTACTATTACCTAACGTGTTGACTGTGTCACCAACACCAGCTCCTGGGAAACACTTCCTCTGTCTCATCTTCCTATCTCTGTTACAGAAACCACGGTCAATATATCTTACCTGTGAGTCACGGACCACAAGGAAATTCATACCCTCATTAGCAAAGGAGTTAGTGATACTTTTATCCTCACTGACCACTGAAATACAATCGTCCTGGAAAACAAAGAAGCGATTTCCTACCTTCAAATCTGCTCTTTTAACCTTCATCACTTTGTTTCTTCGTGCACTGAAAACTCCATCCAACTACTAATTTGCTCCTCACTGCCAACCCCAAATACCTCATATTCCTTGCTATATTTATCAAGCTGAATTGTCAGTTTCTTATTTTCCTCCTTGAGAAGTACAACCTATTCCTTCAACACCTTAATTCAGACTGTGACACTATAAAAGCAAGCCATGGTGTTCTATAACACTCCACACTAATCACCCGAAACATCGCAGGACAGGTACAACCTCTTGTTACCACTAGCCTCAGAGAACTAACCGCTGACCTCAAAGAAATGACTACTGACCTTAAAGAACTGACCACTGACCTCAATGAACTGACCACTGACCTCAGAGAACAAGAAGAACCAAAAGGTGTCAAAAAATATTTTTCAATCTTATGGTGAGTGGAATGCAGTAGATGAGAATATGGGGGGGGGGCACTACGATGTTGCACTGATGGCCAGTATGTATAGCAGTGCTATTATACACCAACAAGTATGATAAGACACAATATGAATGTTGCACCCTATGAAAAGACCTCAAAAAGCATATTTTATATATTGTCTTGTCAAAATTTTTTATATTGCTAATGGTTTCATTAATAGCTAAAAATGGAAATTTCATGCTTTTTATTATTTGACTTCTATTACTAACTTACATAAGTAGGAGGTAACAACTACATCTCTCATTGTGCTCACTATAGGAGAGTTATAATTGGCTGCCAGCACTTGCAAACTACCTGCCCACTTATGTCAGAGGTAAGCTGCTAAGAGTCACCTGACGTCGGATCTTCAGGCCTTGCTCCTCTCTTTCTCTCTGTCTCTCTCTTTTTTGTCAAAGGATGCGACCAGGTTAGGTTAAGAATCCCTAACTTTATTGATAAGCTATCGACCAATTAAGGATTCCTAACTTTATTGACAAGCTAAGAGCTGTTACCTACATCAGCTTATTTGAAACCATTTTCATTGTCATGAAACATGCAGGTAAGAAACAGGATAAAGTTCCAGCCATCTGTGGGCCAGCATTTTCATATGATCAACTGACTTTACCTCGTTGATATTATTATTATGCTGAATGAATGTGTTCCAGACTCAAGTCATCCTGGTGATAAACGATCTAAGATGTTCTGGAGAAGGGTACAGCCAGAGTGACGTTGCTGCTTTCTGCCCGACTTGTGGCATAAAAGCTTGTTTCGCGCTGTCCTCGAAGTGGAGCCAAGTGTGGTACTTTAACAATGTTGGCCTTGTACATAACAGTAAGGCCCCCACATTCCTCCTGTGTTGAAGGCTCTGCTGAAATGACTGATCTCTCCAGGATGGGTCCAGGCGAGAAATGAGGCTTCTTGCTCTGTTCTCTACTCTGTCAAGCAGTCGCAGATGAGATGGGGGGCAGGCAAACCAAGAAAGTGGAGCATACTCAAGGTGTGAGCGTACTTGTGCCTCATACAGAATCTTGCAACCCCCTTCTGTCGAGCAAATGCGAGATACGTCGAAGTACTGTAAGCTTCCTGGCTGCCTTGTTTGCAAGATTTACAAAGTGGTTCTTCATGGTCAGTTTAGAGTCAAATTTCACCACAAGTCTATCAACTTCTTCCCCGGGTACCAACACTCTCCCATTCATTCTTACTACTGCTCCAGCATTATCATCATGGTGCCTAGAGACCATCATCATTTGTGTATTTTCATGTGCAAATGTTACCTGTCATCGGTTTCCCCAGGCTGATATAGCTCTTAGCTGGTGATTGATGTAGCCTAGAGCAGCTGGCATTTCTTCTCTTGGATAAGTAAATATCAGAGTGCAGTCGTCTGCATATGCATGGGATTATGGGATGAGATGAAGGAGGTCAGTGAAGTAGACATTCCATAACAATGGCCCAAGCACACTTCCCTGTGGAACGCTTGTCCCAGTAGGATGTGCTGCTAGTTCTTTTGCATTGAGAACTACCATTAGAGATCTACTATGAAAGCAATCACTGAGGAGACATAGTGTACAACCTCTCTCTCTCTCTCTCTCTCTCTCTCTCTCTCTCTCTCTCTCTCTCTCTCTCTCTCTCTCTCTCTCTCTGTTCCTCATTAAGGACACATCTCGTTTCTTGCTCTGTCTGGGAGAATGCTATTCTACTCAGCTCTTGTTATTTAGACACTATATTCTCTAGAGTATATGTGTGTTGGTAAGCCAGGGCATATTTCACGCAGCTTTATGCAACTCTGTTCACAGAGCATTATTTAGACTTAGTAATATTTGACGTTTACAGAGGTTGTGAGTCGTTAGACTCTGTCCAAGGTTCAACTCTCGACCTACATTATTCTGGCATCTCTGCAATGTTGTAGTCGGGAAATTGGAATTGCTGAACTCAGTTTCAGTAATAAGGGAGTTTTATACCTTTAGTGTAGGATCTGTTGAATGTCTGCAGTAAGGGTTGTTTTGGTCTCCTTGATTCCTTGTCTGACAGCTGCCTGATTGCTTTTATGGTTGAGAAGTTTGCTTATTTATGGACTTGGTGTTGTCAGTCACAGTCTAAGTTGAGTTAGTCCGAGCACATACCAAACACTTACACACACACACACACACACACACACACACACACACACACACACACAAACTATTACTTTTGTACTTATGAGTACAACTCATGCACTCAGATGGTGCATATTAAGAATAGTACAGGAGCATTTTCTCAAGTGTGCCCTTAGCACCTTATGAATATATGCATAGAATAACTATGATGTGCAAGTATACCAAGTTATACTCTGAGTTGCCTAGGAGATTATACCTTTTATTATTCTGTAAAGATTACCACCTAGACATCTTTGTTATTAAAGATCTCATCTTTTATTTATTGGATTTGTATTCATCCAGTTGTAATCTCAAAGCGATACTGAGAAGCCATCTAGTTTCACATGATAACTGGACTAGGATACAAAGTGTTAGGAAACCAGAAAGAGGTTAGATGCTGAAAGGAGATCAGTAAGTTGACCTGGTATTCTCTGGAGATACCGTCACTCAGTAGATGTCTCATTTTGTAACAATGGGTATGCGGCGTATGACATTATATTGCGAAGATATTACGCCCACCAGGGACTTCATCAACTCTCATAGATATGATTAGAATGAAAGCATTTGTATACTGAGATATATACATATATATCTATCTATATATATATATATATATATATATATATATATATATATATATATATATATATATATATATATATATATATATATATATATATATATTCTTTTTATATATAGCGAAGTACCACCTCTATAGCTGGACTGGGGACCCTCATCATCAGAGAAGACAATAAACGTACCTCAGGGAAATCTCAAGGTTCTCCCCGGAGCTGTTTGAATATTTTCTTCTCCTTCCACCTCCTATATATTTTATATTATATGTGAACATTTATTAATGAACAGAATACATTTACAGAAAAAACAAACATGAATACAATGGCACAATGTATCAAAGATCATGAATTTCCTCCAGCTCCTCCGAGGCTGGATGCGAGCCAAGTATGCAGCAAGCATTTCCCCTCTGGATGGCTACGCTGAGGCGCTGGAACATGAAAGTGTCTGCCCTTGGGTCCCTGGTGGTGTCGATGAGTCTGGAACCCAATTCTTTAAGAAAATGTGTGACATTTTTTCCCCATGATCCCAAAGTCTCTGATCCCACTGGGACAAATTGATACTGTTGGCTTATGTCCCTGTACTTGCTGATCTTGTACTCCTCCCTGTGGTCAGCAGCTCCTCCCTGTCGCCCCACACTGTGATGGATATAGGTGTCAGCCAGTGTGGACACACAGGTATAGTCCCATGCTAAGAGCTTGCCATACTTCCAAGGATAGATGGTGATCCCGTCGGGGCGGTTTGCTGAGTTGTGGGTATTGTTGGCTGCTAGTGATCGGGGCTCCCTCTCGGCTGGGCATCCAGCCCTGTATGCCAGCCCTTGGTTTTGGAACAGTTAAGACCATGTAGACCGTATTGGTCTGCTTGCGCTTCGCCGCAAATACACGTATATTCTGTGTGAACTGGGGCAGCAAGGCGCAGAGCCACTGCAATACGGAGGTAGTAGGTTGGTAAACAGCAACCGCCCAGGGAGGTATTACCGTCCTGCCAAGTGAGTGTAAAACGAAAGCCTGTAATTGTTTTACATGATGGTAGGATTGCTGGTGTCCTTTTTTCTGTCTCATAAACATGCAAGATTTCAGGTACGTCTTGCTACTTCTACTTACACTTAGGTCACACTACACATACATGTACAAGCATATATATACACACACACCTCTCTTGGTTTTCTGCTATTTTCTTTCTACTTCTTGTTCTTGTTTATTTCCTCTTATCTCCATGGGGAAGTGGAACAGAATTCTTCCTCCGTAAGCCATGCGTGTTGTAAGAGGCGACTAAAATGCCGGGAGCAAGGGGCTAGTAACCCCTTCTCCTGTATAAATTAGTAAATTTAAAAAGAGAAACTTTTGTTTTTCTTTTTGGGCCACCCTGCCTCGGTGGGATACGGCCGGTTTGTTGAAAGAAAAGTAAGAATATTTATATATATATATATATATATATATATATATATATATATATATATATATATATATATATATATATATATATATATATATATATATATATATATACATATATATATTCAACAAGTCGGCCGTCTCCCACCGAGGCAGGGTGACCCAAAAAAGAAAGAAAATCCCCAAAAAGAAAATACTTTCATCTTCATTCAACTCCTTCACCACAATCACACATCATCACTGCTTTTGCAGAGGTGCTCAGAATACAACAGTTTAGAAGCATATACGTATATAGATACACAACATATCCCTCCAAACTGCCAATATCCCAAACCCCTCCTTTAAAGTGTAGGCACTGTACTTCCCATTTCCAGGACTCAAGTCCGACTATACGAATATATATATATATATATATATATATATATATATATATATATATATATGTATATATATATATATATATATATATATATATATATATATGTCGTGCCGAATATGTAAAACTGGTCAATTAGCAAGAACTCATTTAAAATTAAGTCCTTTCTGAAATTTTCTCTTATCCGTTTAAAGATATATTTTTTTCATTAATGTTATTGTAAAAATTTTTAATTTTGCTCCAAAAGAATCTTAGAAAACTTACCTAACCGTATTATAACAAGAACAATTTATTTTAGCCTAACCCAACTAAATATATTTTAAATACGTTTACAATAATTTAATACTAAACAAACACAATCAAATATATATTTTTCGGGTGGCTAGCAGATCAGGTTCTAAGCAAACCCAGTTCGGTTTGTCTTCCTTCTAGACGCCAGAAATCAGTGACATTGGTCGTTGAGCGGTAGGCCCGAGTGCTGTGTCTCGAGTTCTGCTAACACACATACGTGGGTATAACTAAATGAGTATATCACACCGAACGTCACAATTATAGTCACTCCCGCCATCTCGACAACTATGACTTTTCCCCTTCCCTCTACAGTCACTTCCCTGAACAACCACTACCGCAGTCCTTATACTCAAAACTCACAATCTTCATAAACCCATTTATACCAACTCCCACCATAGCCCCTGCAATCCCACTCCCATAAATATCAAATTTCCGGCAAACCCAACCATCACTAACGTGTCTTTTCTAGATTACTTTCTTCTGATTATTAACTCCAGAGAGATAATAAACCAGAATAACAAAATAAATAAATCAGTGTGACTTATTTCCATTGGTCTGCCTTGATACTCCAAGACAACCACACAACTGAAGCACTTGAGAATCTTCAATTAAGAAATTTTATGTCAGCCACTGGCTTCTTCAGCCCGAACGACTCCAATTGTAAGATGAACGGTGGAAGAAGATGACTGATTGTCTCAAATTCCTCCTGTTCGTTGTATTGGACTAAAGAAGCCGCTAACAGGCGAAACGTTTCCGCAATAAAGATTCCCAAAAGTTGCACAAGTGTCTCATTCTTCCATGTTCTTCCACTTGTCGGTTTTCTCAAATATTTACATGACAGTTGAAGTCAGACCTCTGGCTGTCTATTTCCTGTTAGCTGAACACTTCCAGTATGGTACTAAACAGTAGGCTTACATATAAGAACTTCTTAACCACCAGACAATCAGAGGCAGCAGGTGTTTGGAAATTATCCCATATTTCTCACCTTTCCTAATCTGCGACTCACAAAAGTGCATCAGTTCTTTAGGGCCTATTTTCTTCTAGGTGAACGGGGAAAATGAGTCCTATACATCTAACCTTCATTGAAATTAAATCCATGTATCCCTCTTGCCAGCATCACCAGTTTCTCTCTCCCTCTGCAGCATCATCTAGAAGGACGTACCTGAGTCTTCAAGTGGTGGTGCCGCCTGGCCAACCCATCTTGAGAGTTGGGAGCCAGCGGGCCACAGGTGGGGTGGTGGGTCCACTGCAGGAGGGAGCCTCTCTGGCCATAACCTGCAGCGTCGCCGGCGGCCAACCACCTCCTGACCTCGTCTGGATGACACAGGATGAGGTCAGTATTGATGCAAGGCTACTGAGAGAGAGAGAGAGAGAGAGAGAGAGAGAGAGAGAGAGAGAGAGAGAGAGAGAGAGAGAGAGAGAGAGAGAGAGAGAGAGAGAGAGAGAGAAAGAAAGAAAGAGAGAGAGAGAGTAGACAAGTTTATACTTTCCTTTTCCTGTTACCCCTATATTAAACATATTTATTAATACCATTTACTTAAAAGCTGGTGCTTTGCTGGCTACAAAAAATTTGGGAAATGTTTGGTTCAGCTGTTCTTAGTCATCTGATGACTCCGTTTATGGAGCTTTAAAATCACTTGACCTTGATATTCCCCAAACTGACCGTCCTCCTCCGTGAACCACTACGCATCACATAAAAAGTCGTAATTAAAATGGAATGTACTAGAGTTTAGTGGCACCAACATTTATAAATGAGTGTGAGGCACCGCCATTAAAGGTGGCAATGAGAAGGCTAGTGGCACTACTTATAACATGTGTTTTATAAATGTTATGTCGAGTATTAGTAGTGAATAAATTAGAAGACTGTGTGGGGTTACCACAGGTATCATTCAGAGTGTGTAGGAGGGATATTTAAGACGTAACGTCATTTAGAAAGTTTGGATAATGGTTTTAATTATAACAAAAAAAATTAAAGAGGTGGACCAGTAAGCCAGCGGAAGGCCTAGGTCCGTTGAACAAAAGCTCCAGCTACGGATCGTCACATGAGTGTGAGCAAGAAAACAAGATATACAAATAAGGTGCAGGTGATTGCAGGAGATGAACAGTAAAAGTACCAGCAAAGTTAAGGAGCGGTGAGGATGTTACATTTCGTAAGGCCATTCGAACTGCGGACCCCTCACACGTCTAGTGGGAGAGCTGTTGACTGGATGATGGTCAATATGTTTTCTTCGGGTCACTATTCCTTGGCGGCAGTTAGTCAGGGTGGTAAAAAATTCAGTTGTTGTCTTTTTACCCCATATATATAAAAAAGCAAGATTTATCAGACAGAAGCATCCTATGATATATATTTTAAGACTTGTTTACCCGTTTCTTCTACATACATTCCTTATTTATTTCTACAATTTCCTTGTATATACATTCCCTATTAATACAGTTTCGAAAAATCATATTTTATTAAAATCTCAACAAATTAATATCAGCATTTCTTCCCCTCCGTCCACATATCACATTAATAACCTTTGGAACGTCATGCGACACTTTTTGCCTTTGTAATACTGAAACTTTTGCCGTGAAATAAAATTTATTATAGATGCAATTTCTCAAAACATTTTTTTTTCAGTTAGGGTTATCTGGCACTGCTGCCATATAATAATGGAACGACCACTGGTTATCTGGCACTGCTGCCATATAATAAAGGTACGACCACTGGTTATCTGGCACTGCTGCCATATAATAATGGAACGACCACTGGTTATCTGACACTGCTGCCATATAATAAAGGTACGACCACTGGTTATCTGGCACTGCTGCCATATAATAAAGGTACGACCACTGGTTATCTGACACTGCTGCCATATAATAAAGGTACGACCACTGGTTATCTGGCACTGCTGCCATATAATAAAGGAACGACCACTGGTTATCTGGCACTGCTGCCATATAATAAAGGAACGACCACTGGTTATCTGGCACTGCTGCCATATAATAAAGGAACGACCACTGGTTATCTGGCACTTCTGCCATATAATAAAGGAACGACCACTGGTTATCTGGCACTGCTGCCATATAATAAAGGAACGACCACTGGTTATCTGACACTGCTGCCATATAATAAAGGAACGACCACTGGTTATCTGACACTGCTGCCATATAATAAAGGAACGACCACTGGTTATCTAACACTGCTGCCATATAATAAAGGAACGACCACTGGTTATCTGACACTGCTGCCATATAATAAAGGAACGACCACTGGTTATCTGACACTGCTGCCATAAAATAAAGGAACGACCACTGGTTATCTGGCACTGCTGCCATATAATAAAGGAACGACCACTGGTTATCTGACACTGCTGCCATATAATAAAGGAACGACCACTGGTTATCTGACACTGCTGCCATATAATAAAGGAACGACCACTGGTTATCTGGCACTGCTGCCATATAATAAAGGAACGACCACTGGTTATCTAGCACTGCTGCCATATAATAAAGGAACGACCACTGGTTATCTGACACTGCTGCCATATAATAAAGGAACGACCACTGGTTATCTGACACTGCTGCCATAGAATAAAGGAACGACCACTGGTTATCTGGCACTGCTGCCATATAATAAAGGAACGACCACTGGTTATCTGACACTGCTGCCATATAATAAAGGAACGACCACTGGTTATCTGACACTGCTGCCATAGAATAAAGGAACGACCACTGGTTATCTGACACTGCTGCCATATAATAAAGGAACGACCACTGGTTATCTGACACTGCTGCCATAGAATAAAGGAACGACCACTGGTTATCTGACACTGCTGCCATAGAATAAAGGAACGACCACTGGTTATCTGACACTGCTGCCACATAATAAAGGAACGACCACTGGTTATCTGACACTGCTGCCATAGAATAAAGGAACGACCACTGGTTATCTGACACTGCTGCCATATAATAAAGGAACGACCACTGGTTATCTGACACTGCTGCCATATAATAAAGGAGCGACCGCTGGTTATCTGGCACTGCTACCATATAATAAAGGAACGACCACTGGTTATCTGACACTGCTGCCATATAATAAAGGAACGACCACTGGTTATCTGACACTGCTGCCATATAATAAAGGAACGACCACTGGTTATCTGACACTGCTGTCATATAATAAACGACCAACCACTGGTTATCTGACACTGCTGCCATATAATAAAGAAACGACCACTGGTTATCTGACACTGCTGCCATATAATAAAGGAACTACCACTGGTTATCTGACACTGCTGCCATATAATAAAGGAACGACCACTGGTTATCTGACACTGCTGCCATATAATAAAGGAACGACCACTGGTTATCTGACACTGCTGCCATATAATAAAGGAACGACCACTGGTTATCTGACACTGCTGCCATATAATAAAGGAACGACCACTGGTTATCTGACACTGCTGCCATATAATAAAGGAACGACCATTGGTTATCTGACACTGCTGCCATATAACAAGGGAACGACCACTGGTTATCTGACACTGCTGCCATGTGACAAGGGAACGACCACGGGTTATCTGGCACTGGTGCCATATAACAATGGAACGACCACGGGTTATGTGGCACTGCTGCCATATAATAAAGGAACGACCACTGGTTATCTGGCACTGCTGCATAAAATAAAGGAACGACCACGGGTTATCTGACACTGCTGCCATATAACAAGGGAACGACCACGGGTTATCTGACACTGCTACCATGTAACAAGGGAACGACCACGGGTTATCTGGCACTGCTGCCATATGACAAGGGGAACGACCACGGGTTATCTGGCACTGCTGCCATATAACAAGGGAACGACCACGAGTTAGAGAACAGGAATATGATTTGGAAATATTGAGGGTAACAGAGGTCGGATGATGCACTGAAAGAGAGAGAGAGAGAGAGTCAAACAATAAGAGAAGAGAGAGAGGGAGAAAATGAGAGGGAGAGAAAGTGAGATAAACAAATTACCTCACTGCGTTGATTCCATAGAAAGCAGGGAAAGCTTCTCTCTCTCTCTCTCTCTCTCTCTCTCTCTCTCTCTCTTAATACCAATTTCCACTGTCCGTAAAATTTGTCTTCAGGACCTGTCACCAGCGAACTAATTGTTACCTAATTAGCAGCCTTGACATAATAAAAATACCAGGACACTTCGAGAATAAATAAATTATGAGGGCCAGGTGAGTTATGTACCTGGCAGAGCTATGAAAGAACATACATACCAAATGGCTTACCCATTACTGCTAACATATAACATATCGTTACAGTACACTAAAAATACGCTGGAAACCTGCATATGTTACACTCATATTCAAGAAGAGAAATTAGCTTTGTACTTTCAACTCTCGTTCCATCAGCTCAACGTTAGTTTTATATAAGCAAGTGATGACTCACGAAATCGTAATAACCACGGTACGGGCTGGGGTAGAACCCATGGCGAATGAGTCGTAAAACTCCAGGCCAGTGCTTATGTCACTGGGCCAGCTGGCTTAGGCACTGACCTGGAGGTTCACCACTCATTTGCCATGAGCTCTAACCCCACCCGTACCGAGGTTTAAATGGTGACTATTATTAAGGAAAAGATAATGAATTTTCTGGAGAATATCAACCTAATAACCGAAACTAAAGCTCGAATTTTTCAGATATACAAAAAATGGGAGGAAAAGGCTCCAGAAAATGCAGTCTTTGTAAGTTTCCACGAAGCCTACGACTAGGTAATCATCTACGACTGATAGCCGATACTGAAGCACATGTTATTGGAGACAAATTCGTGCCTGGGTAAATGACTGATTCGAACAGGAAACAAAATGTGGTGCTCAGTTAGTTATGCAAGTAGTTTCCCATAAAGAATGGAATTCCTCAATGATCTGTCCAGCCTTCCTCTGAATGCCTCTCGGTAGCTGCGCAGTCCGACAAATGTATAGCCGTGTTCCATAACCTCGGTCCCCAGTACCTCAATTCACGCGACTTAAATTGTGCAGTGCTGCATAAGTTGATAATGCAATTAAGTAATTGAAGTATTTCAGTCGCTGCACGATTTAATACAGTCGTGTAAGCGCACAGATGTTACTGACACATAAAAGAACATTAAGTTGGTTTAACACAGGATAACCAAGGAAAGTCAGATACGGTGAATTATGTCTGATCAGAGGAGACATTCTCCAAATATTTTACAGAAACTAATTTGATTAATAAAATTGGCACATGATAATTTGCACAATCTAATATTAACAGATTGTTTCTTTTGAGGACAACACATCAGCACTAAACGTTTAAAGGTGATCAGAAGATGTATTTTCCAGTTATTGCACAGAATCCCAAAGATGTACTTTCCAGTTATTGCACAGAGTCCAGAAGATGCATTTTCCAGTTATTGCACAGAGTCCAGAAGATGCATTTTCCAGTTATTGCACAGAATCCAGAAGATGCATTTTCCAGTTATTGCACAGAGTCCAGAAGATGCATTTTCCAGTTATTGCACAGAGTCCAGAAGATGCATTTTCCAGTTATTGCACAGAGTCCAGAAGATGCATTTTCCAGTTATTGCACAGAATCCAGAAGATGCATTTTCCAGTTATTGCACAGAATCCAGAAGATGCATTTTCCAGTTATTGCACAGAATCCCAAAGATGTACTTTCCAGTTATTGCACAGAATCCAGAAGATGAATTTTCCAGTTATTGCACAGAATCCAGAAGATGAATTTTCTAGTGTTTCCCTACTTGACCACATCTGGACCAACACCATATCCCCTTTAAAATCAGGCATAATTACAGATAATACCACAGACCACTACCTTACTTTCCTCATAACAACTCTTGGTAAACTACCCCAAGACACTACTAAAGTCACCTTCAGACTTCACAATGAGGCAGCCATTAATAACTTCACAACAGCATTAGCAAACATTGATTGGCACACTGAGCTAGAAATCTATACAGATATTGACGAATGTATTAATAATTTTCTAAAAAAGACCCAATACCTCTATAACAAGCACTGCCCTAAAAAAACTAAACAGATGACAGCAAAGAGACTGAACAGTCCCTGGCTAACACCCAGCATTCTCAAATCCATAAATACAAAACACCAATATGAAAAACAGTACAGAATGGGTCACATAACCAGAGACCAAACAAAACGTTACTCGTCAATCCTAACCAGCCTGATAAGAAGGGCAAAAAAATTGTATTATGAGAACAGATTATCCAACTTACGAGGTAATATAAAAAAGACCTGGAAAACCCTATCAGAAATTCTGGGAACAAAAAAGATATCACGAAATAGCGAAATAAAATTAGCAAAATCAGATGAACCCCAACTCCCACCAACAGAAACAGCAAACAGACTCAATGATTTCTTCTCCACTATAGGACAAAACCTTGCCAATAAAATCCCAAGCTCAGATACCCCACCAAATGACTACCTCACCGGCAACTACCCGAAGACACTGTTCCTAGCTCCGACTAACCCATACGAAGTCTCCCTTATTATCAATGCACTAAAAAACAAGGCAGGAGATTTAAGTACCTTACCACCCTTTATATACAAAAAAGTGTCACAAGTGCTATCTCCAATCATTGCAACACTCTTTAACAAATCCATTGAATCCTCCACCTTCCCTACAGTACTCAAAATAGCAAGGGTCACCCCGATCCACAAAGGAGGAGACCAAACAGAGTTGAATAACTATAGGCCAATATCCAACTTACACCCTCTCTCAAAAATCTTCGAAAAATTAATTCATAAACGAATCTACTCCTACCTTATCTCCCAAAACATACTCAACCCCTGCCAATTTGGATTCAGGCCTAATAAAAATACTAATGATGCTATTATACACATGCTAGAACATATATACACTGCAATAGAGAAAAAAGAAGTCCCACTGGGGATCTTCATTGACTTACGTAAAGCTTTTGATACAGTTGACCATGACTTGCTCCACGTAAAATTGTCACACTATGGTATAAGAGGGCACTCCCTCAACTACCTCAAGTCATACCTCAGCAACAGAAGCCAATATGTGTACGCAAATGGGGCAAACTCTTCTGCGCAACCAATTACAGTTGGTGTCCCACAGGGAAGTGTCCTTGGCCCTCTTCTCTTTCTCCTATACATAAATGACCTTCCAAATGCTTCGCAATTACTCAAACCCACACTATTTGCAGATGACACTACATACGTCTTCTCTCACCCGAGCCCAGTCACACTAGCCAATACTGTAAATACCGAATTACAGAAAATATCTACCTGGATGAGGACTAACAAACTTACACTAAACATTGACAAAACCTACTTCATTCAGTTTGGTAACAGAGCTACAGATGTCCCTCTTAACATAATGATAAACGGATCACCTATCACAAAGCTAACAGAGGGAAAATTCTTAGGAATCCACCTTGATAATAGACTCAAATTTCATACACATATACAACAAATTTCTAAAAAAATTTCCAAGACTGTAGGCATACTATCGAAGATACGGTACTATGTTCCACAGTCAGCCCTCCTGGCCCTATATCACTCTCTTATTTACCCCTATCTCACCTATGGAATTTGTGCATGGGGCTCAACAACAATTAACCATCTCAGACCACTAATTACCCAACAAAAGGCTGCAGTTAGAATGATAACAAATTCTCACTACAGGCAGCACACTCCACCAATATTCAATACACTAAACCTACTCACCATACAAAACATCCATACTTATTACTGCACCTATTACATACATAGAACACTTAACTCTGATATTAACCCTCCCCTCAAACATCTCCTTGCCAACCTCAACAGAACACATGACCATAACACAAGGCACAGATCACTCTTTGATGTTCCTCGTGTTCATCTCACACTATGCAAAAACTCAATGCACATAAAAGGCCCTAAAATCTGGAATTCATTACCTGTAAATATAAAAGAAACACATGTTTATAAATTCAAGTCTCTACTCAAAGATCACTTACTCACCCAAAACCAAATAAATACTGAATAACTGAACCTTATAAATTGTATATCTTAAATGTTTCTCACAATTATATCACATAAATGTTAAACCTAAAACCGAATCTAACTTTATTATTTTTTAAATACACTACCTAACAGAATCCTTCATATGACCTGTCTTTGTAATACTCACTTGTGCTTTATAGTAATCTGTTTACATTAATGTTTTATCACTGACTTCATCATTGCTTAGTTAATCTTAAGTTAATTTTAAGCCAGCCCGTAATGCTATGCATAGTATAAGTGGCTTTGGCATACTGCTCTTATCTGTATTTTTTTTTGTACCTCTGTATGTGTGCACAAATTTATAATAAATAAATAAATAAATAAATAAATAAATTGCACAGAATCCAGAAGATGCATTTTCCAGTTATTGCACAGAATCCCAAAGATGTACTTTCCAGTTATTGCACAGAATCCAGAAGATGAATTTTCCAGTTATTGCACAGAATCCAGCAACATTTGTACCTGCACAGCCTAAACCTATGAAACGTTCCATCCATTCCATACGATGCATCAACCAATGAAGATCGATGCCGTTCACAGTTGTTATAATCAGTGGAAAGCGTTAAACCTGCAGTGGTCAAATGGCGCCTATGGCATGGTAATGATTCAAGTTTGATCCAAGCAAGGAGAGATAAGTTCAGTTCCATGGATCAAGAGCGCATCACCAGCATCAAAGCAAAATAAAGAAATCATTTAAAATATTACTATATAATTTTCCACATTAAAAGTGGCAAAATAGAGTCACTCCATTAAATATATCAACTTCTAAATATTTGAAATATTTGAAGCCGATCAGAGGAGTCTGTCTCTACTTAGGAACAAAATTTGGAAATGATCTATGTAGGATTGTGCATTAAATATTCACACATGAAAATATTGCCATAAATTTTGCCCAATATACATTACACAAGCGTTGAAATTTTGAAGCCGATCGAAGAAGACATTCTCGAGTAACGAAAATTTTTGATAAAACAAGCGAAAATGTTGTTGAAAATCTTCCAAAAAATAAGTAAATCTTGTACAGTTGAACCTAAAAATCCCATAAAACCGCTGACTTTTTTTTATTTTCTTTCCAGGTTGCTTTTCTTATTTAAATTCTTTTCATAGTTCTCTAGAATCCTGTAAGGAAAATTATTTTATTTTGATCATTATTATTATGAAATTCAATACAAAACCCGCGCATACGAGAGAAAAACCTTATCACGACGTTTTGGTCGGACTTGGACCATTTACAAGTCACATGGGGTTATTTGCGTATTGTTCCAGTCACATGGTGTTATTTGCATATTGTTCCAGACAAATGGAGTTATTTGCGTATTGTTCCAGACACATGGGGTTATTTGCGTATTGTTCCAGTCACATGGGGTTATTTGCTTAATGTTCCAGTCACTTGGAGTTATTTGCGTATTGTAAAAGGACACAAGTGCAACTAATGTGACATTTATTGTGGCAACGTTTCGCTCTTCAGGAGCTTTATCAAGCCATTACGTAATGGCTTGATAAAGCTCCTGGAGAGCGAAACGTTGCCACAATAAATGTCACATTAGTTGCACTTGTGTCCTTTTACTTTACATATTGTCGGTAATTCTACCAACTTTATTACTATTTGCGTATTGTTCCAGACACATGGGGCTATTCGCGTATTGTTCCAGTCACGATATTATGCCTTATTGTTCTTTATCATATCCAGTGTCATAAAATTGGTAAAAAATGCAAAATGGCATCCATATAGCAGAAAATAAATGAAAAAAAAAATACTCATTTTAAGATACAGCAACATTTAGGGTTTGAAGCTGATTAGAAGAGACATTCTCTTGTTATTACCCGGAAGACAAATTGTATTATACAATTGGCAAATTGAAATTTACACGCTTGAGAGTGAGCAACAATCTGTGTCTTAATAAAGTCCACCATTTGTAAAAGTTTGAAGCCGACCAGAAAAGGCATTCTCCAGTAATTAAATTATATCCAAACGATTCTGTTTTATTTTTTTTTAATTATTTTAGCAGAATCTCAAATTTGTACTTGAACTACACTTGTGGGGTATCCTTCTTATTTTAGAATTTATCTTATATAATATTTTGAAGCCAGTCAGAAGAAGCGTTCGTCAATTATTGAATAAAAATTACTATCACTATTGATTCAAAATATATTGACAAACTAGGACTTAATTTTATGCCATCCAATAGCATTTGAAGCTGATCTGATAGTCATGCTCCACTTATGGCACAGATTTCAACGAATACGAGGTTTGACTGCATGGTAATGAAGCTTTATAGATACAATCCTGGTCGTAAGACGAATATTGAAACCGTTCAGAAGAGGCGAACTGAATAATATTTAACGTGATTTAACTGAGGATTTTGGAAGTTATCTAAGACATTCCAGGAAGACTGGAATGGGTTCAACATCTTTGGTCACGGGGTCCGGGAAAATGGCAATTGTTCCAAGATTTTTTCTTCTCTACTGTACACAAGTGTTGAAAAAATTGAAGCTGAATGGATGAGGCGTTCTCGAGTTATGAGCGAAATAAAATGTAAATGTTGGAGAAAAAAAGAAAATAAACTAAGGAAAAATAATAGGCAACTTCATAAAAGGTATTCCTTAAAGGATTCCAAATAAGCGATCTCGAGGTAGAGATAAGACTGGGGAACACTGCAGCATCCACAGCAGATTCCTTGTGCAGAGTGATCTCTACAGGTTTGCGCCGTCACCAGAGATGTGAAAGATGAGTTTCATCGTAGATAAGTACAAAGTAGCACATTTTGGAATTATCCTCAAACATGAATACAAAATGTTTGGAAGCAAATTAATCTATGTAATGTACCGTAAATTTGCCAGACTTAAGATTCATAGCTAGAAACTTTGAGCACAAAATACCACTTACCATATTGACTTTTATAATTCACTTGTTAAACTGCATCTTCAGCGTGTCATCCAGTTTTGGTTCCAAATTACATAACAAAGATATACTGGTGAGGGTACAGGAACGAGCTACCAAACTCGTTCCATCATTCTGAAACTAACAATCGGAGACTGCGAGGAGGTATCATTCAAACCTTTAAAATATAGAATGGCATTGATACAAACATTAAGAACGATTTGAAATGCTCAATGAGTTCATATCTCATATTGCAGAAGGTGCAACGAGAATGTATGACAGGGTATTTTTGAAAACAGAATTATAGCAGATCTGAATAAACTACCTCCTAATGTTATCAGCATGAAGACAATACAGTCGTTGAAGAACCAAGTGGACATGCTGGAGCCCTCACGACCTCCATGCTCACGAGTATAAGTTTATTTGTCATGTTTGCTGATCAGTCCAAATTGTTTTATATGCGAGAAAGCATGATAAAAATATAATGAGCAACAAGGTAAAAGGTATGATAACGTGACAGGAGCGAAATATTGCCCTGTATACCCGCTGCCTTAGAGTCAACCCCTAACTAAACTTATCTACTTAATACATGATAATCCACAATGTAGAGAGGTAGATAGTTCTCTGTTACAGATACCGTTAGTGTAGACGACAACGTCCTTTGCTTTCTTTCCCATATATATTCACCCGCTATCTTCCCTATTTGTCTGCAGGTCCTGGACGCAACGGAGGAATCTCGGTCGTCAGGCATAACAGTGAACCAGCTCAACTTGTTACGTTTGTCAAGAACATTCCATAACGCCATCCTTACCTGTTACGCTTCCAATAGCAATGTGACCACACCAACTAGCGCATCTCTTACAGTCACCATGAACCGTGAGTTGTAGTGTATTGTATTATCTTATATTGTTATGAGTTGGTGTGTTCTGTGTCGTGTTTATTGTCTTATGGCGAAGTATAGTAACCTGTGTTGTGCGTTGTATTGTGTTGCATTGCATTGCTTTGTATTTTGGTGAGTTATATTCTGTGTTGTATTGTACTGTGGTGAGTTGTAGTGTCGTCCTGTATTATGTATTGTATTGCATTGCCTTGTGGTAAGGCGCAGTGTCTAGTATTTTGTGTTGTACTGTCGTGATGTATTCTGTGTTGTATTGTCGTGATGCGTTGTGTGTTGCATTGCTGCGTGTTGTATTGTTGTGTGTCGTATTGCTGTATGATGTGTTATTGCAAGTCGTATTCTTGTGTGTTGTATAGCTGCAAGCTGTATTGTTGTATGTTGTAGTGTTGTTTGTTGTATTGTGTGTTGAATTTCGTATGATGTATTGTCTTGTGTTGTACTGTGTGTTGCATGGTCTTCTTGTGTGTGTTTTGTTAATATTTGGTATTGTCCTGTATTATTGTAATGTTTTGTATTAGTATTGTATTGTGGTGTATTTTGTTTTGAATGCGATGTATTGTGTAATACTGTGTTGCATTGTTTAAAATTATTTTCTAGAGTTTTGTATTGCAGCGTACTATATTGTTTTGTGTTGTGACTTTTTGTATTTTTTGTGTTGTGTTGTATTTTGTTTTGTAAAGTGTGATATTTTGTTGTATTTTGTAATGCGTTGTTTTGTTGGTATATTGAGTTGTATTGTTTTATCATTGCATAGTGTATTACAGTGTCTTGTTTTGTCTTGCATTCTTGTGTGTTGTGTTGCAGATTCTTCTATAAAAATGTATTAGTTTTATTTCGTTTAAAAGTGCTGTATTGAGGTAAATTTTGTTATTGTATATTGCAGTGCATTGTGTTTTGCTGAATCGTGTTTCAGTGTGCTGCTGCATTGTGTTGCAGGTGTGTTGTAGTAGTGTTGTGAAGAACGGTGTAGTGTGTCCATATCGTTATGTTGAGCGGTGGAGTTAGAGACTTACGGTCACTGCTTTCTCTCGTAAAACATATTGATGACAGTTGCTGGTTTCTGGCATCCATGGCTGCTATATCTGCTCACAGAGTTGTGTTTATGTTGTTGGCCACACCGCTCCTCATCAAGCCTATGTTTACACTTGTTTACCACGTTGAGGCTAAAGGGTTGACTCGCCATATCGTAATAACGCCATTGTAAACAAACCATGGGGCGGGTGGGACTTGAACCCGTGGCACGTTAGCCGGCTGGCCGAGTTGTTAATGCACAGGGCTGAGTTTTAAGATGAACTTGCCATAGGTTCAAACACCATCCGTTCCCTGATTTAATTAAGAAAGTTTTCCTAAAGTATCCGTCCTCTTGCTTCAGTGCCTCACACTTCAGTCTGTCCCAGTCTGATTGATCGTAACCTTTGAATACCTTAAACGTCATTGTCATGTCTCCTCTGACCATTCTCTCTTGTACGATTCTTAGAATACATTCTGGAACCTAAATGCAAACCTCAAGTCATTTAAAAAAGATAAGGTTTGGACTGTTGTGATGCGTATGCTATTTCATGTACAATGTTCAGGATTCCATGTTAAGGTAAATTGGTAATTCTAAAATTCGTTACCCCTCTCATGCGTTGCTCATGTTATGCATTATATAGAGTGTATGCAACTCTGGTAATGCGTTGTGTGTATTGACTACTCTTAGGTCCTTTTCCAGAGTTCCGTAAATGCTTCACCATCTCCAGTTTTCAGAACCTTGCACTTATCTGGATTACTTGCCACCAGCCACTTATCTGACCACATCTGCAGCCTCTAAGACTCTTCTTGTAGCCTTTTTCCGTCTTTTAATCGTCTTATTCTTCTTATTCATTTCATGTAATCAGCAAACACAGGATTTGATATCCTCTGGTAGATCATTCATGTGTACTAGGAAAATCGATGGCTCTCATACCGTTCCACTTGGGACCCCTCTTACTCTCAAAAATTATGATGTTTTCTTTCTTACCTTCACTCTCTGATTTAGTGGTGAGCGCACACACACACACACACACACACACACACACACACACACACACACACACACACACACACACACACACACACACGCACACACACACACACAAAGACACAAAAACACACACACACACACACTCTCTACCTTTCTCTCTTTCCCTCTCTATCCACCTTTTCCCTCCCTCACCTCAATCTCTCTCTCTTCCTTTCTATCTTCTCTCTCTTTCTTTCTATCTTCTCTCTCGACCTCTCGTTCTCTCTCTCTCCCCTCCTCACACACACCTTCAATTCATCTTTCCTTTTTTCCTACCCCTTCCTCCTGGCTTCCCCTCACTCTCCTCCGTTCACATTCATTATCCCTAGCATTCTCTCTCCCTCTCTCTCTATCCCTCTCTCTCTCTCCCTCCCTTTCTCTCACACGCAAGCTCCTTTCCGTGGTAAAAAAAACTGGGTAACCCAAGAGGGCGGAGACCCAGGGATCTGGAGGTCGAACCCAGGAGGGAGGAACCTGGGAGGGAAGACTGGGAGTTAGAGCTCACAAAAATGGAGCAAGAGTGTGGACGGAAGCTATCTGAGCTCGGCAGGGTAATGGAGGAGAGGATAGCTGAAGAGAGCAGGAAGTGGGGGCTACAAGTCTTAGCAGCAGAAGATAAGATAAAGTGCTTAGAAGAGGAGCTAAAAAAACTGAAACAGAATATAGAGACAAATGACAGCACAGGCATGACATCAGGAACTTCTATACCAGTCACAGACGAGGGGGCTGTAGGGATTCAGGAAAAGATGAGTACAGGAAGACCAAATGAGAAGCCTGCAGTCAATGCAGGAGACATGACTTATGCAGAGACTCTAACAGTCAACTACAGTGGCAGGGAACAGCTGAGCAGGGAAGACAGTCCACTGAGCATAGGGACTGCAGCAAGGGCAGGGGTTGAAGGCAGGAACGTTTCGATGGAAGGAGCTAAAACATCTAAGAGGATGCAAAGAGAGACACAGTGGGAAGAGGAGAGGGAGAGGTCAGTGTTTGTCTTCGGGCTACAAGAAGTTGAAGGGGAAACCTATCATGAAACAAACCAGGGGGAGAAGAAAGTGACTGAAGGTATCTTGAAAGCAATAGGTGAGGGAGACATGACTCAGGTGGCAAATTTTTGAAGAACTGGGTGGTTTGTGGGCAGAAGGAGACGGCCTGTCAAAATAACAAGGGTCCTGCAGGAGAAAGCACGACTGAGGGACAATATGAAGTACCAGAGAGTGTACCTCGATCGCGACAGAACACATCAAGAAAGGACGATACTGAGAGAGAGGGTACAAAGACGAAAGGAGGAGCAGAAAGCATCGATGAAGACAAGCAGAACCCAGACTCAGGTGGAAGGACAAATACACCCTACAGAGACACCCGCAGAAGGACTCCAACCACAGCAACCCCAAAGCAACTGAATAATCTCAAACAAAATCTGCATACTGTTCCCTCTGCCCCCACCCCCTACATCACAAACCCCACCCCTACAGCAGCCCCCTTTGGGCACTCTGCCCCCACCCCCACCATAAACCCCACCCACACTGTGACAACCCCAATGCAGCTGAACAATCTCAACCAAAACCCATACACTGTTCCCTCTGCCCCCACATCACAAACCCCACTGCTACAGCAGCTCCCTATGGGCACTCTGCCCTCACCCTTATCACAAACCCCACCCACACCACAAACCCCCATAGCCCCTCCAGGGCTCCCACTCCCCCAACCCCAATATTCCCCGAGGTCCACCATGACAGACAAGAAGCTGAAGGTGTGGTACACAAACACAGATGGAATAGCAAATAAATACTAGGAGTGGCATGAAAGAATCAACGAGAAGTCCCCGGACATCATAGCAGTCACAGAAACGAAACTCACTGAGACAATAACAGACGCAGTCTGGGATATCAGATCCTGAGGAAAGACAGGAGTAGAGGGGGAGGAGGGGTTGCACTGCTCAAAAAAAAAAACGATGGAGTTTTGAGGAAATGGAAGGCATGGACGAAATTGGATAAAGGGACTACATAGTAGGCACAATTCAATCTGGGGTACATAAGGTAGTCATTGCTGTGATGTATAACCCACCACAGAACTGCAGGAAGCCAAGAGAGGAATATGATGAGAACAACAGAGCGATGGTGAACACACTGCCTGAGGTGGCATGAAGAGCTCAATCACCCAGAGCAAAGTTACTGGTTATGGGTGATTTCAACCACAGGGAGATCGAGTGGGAAAACCTGGAGCCTCATGGGGGCCCCGAAACATGGAGAGCCAGGATGATGGATGTGGTACTGGAAAACCTCATGCATCAACACATCAGGGACACTACCAGAGAGAGAGGGGATGATGAACCAGCAAGATTGGACCTTGTGTTCGCCCTGAATAGCTAAGACATTGATGATATCACATATGACAGGCCCCTCGGAGCTAGTGACCACATAGTCCTGAGTTTTGATTACATAGTAGACTTACAGGTGGAGAGGGTAACAGGAGTCGAACGGGAAAAGCCAAACTATAAAAAGGGGACTACAGTGGACCCCCGCATAACGATTACCTCCGAATGCGACCAATTATGTAAGTGTATTTATGTAAGTGCGTTTGTACGTGTATGTTTGGGGGTCTGAAATGGACTAATCTACCTCACTCAAGGAAAAAGATCTGGGAGTGAGTATAACACCGAGCATATCTCCTGAGGCGCACATCAATCAGATAACTGCTGCAGCATACGGGCGCCTGACAAACCTACGGATAGCGTTCCGATACCTCAGTAAGGATTCGTTTAAGACTCTGTATACCATCTACGTCAGGCCCATACTGGAGTATGCAGCACCAGTTTGGAATCCACACCTAGTCAAGCACGTCAAGAAATTAGAGAAAGTGCAAAGGTTTGCAACAAGACTAGTCCCAGAGCTACGGGGACTGTCCTATGAAGAAAGGTTGAGGGAAATCGGCCTGACGACACTGGAGGAGAGGAGGGTCAGGGGAGACATGATAACGACATATAAAATACTGCGTGGAATAGACAAGGTGGACAAAGACAGGATGTTCCAGGGAGGGGACACAGAAACAAGAGGCCACAATTGGAAGTTGAAGACACAAATGAGTCAGAGAGATATTAGGAAGTATTTCTTCAGTCATAGAGTTGTAAGGCAGTGGAATAGCCTAGAAAATGACGTAGTGGAGGCAGGAACCATACACAGTTTTAAGACGAGGTTTGATAAAGCTCATGGAGAGGGGAGAGAGAGGGCCCAGTAGCAACCGGTGAAGAGGCGGGGCCAGGAGCTAATACTCGACCCCTGCAGCCACAAATAGGTGAGCACAAATAGGTGAGTACACACACATACACACACACACACACACACACACACACACACACACACACAAACGTACACACAAACGTTCACACACACACAAACATACACGCAATCGTTCACACACACACACACACACACACAAATGGGTGGCCCTAGAGGACGGAAAACCAGAGATCTGGTAGACGAACCAGGGAGGAAAGACTGGGAGTTAGAGCTCCAAAAAAGGAAGGAAGAGTGGGGAAGGAAGATAGTAGAGCTTAGTAAGAAAATGGAGGAGCGGATAGCTGAAGAGTGCAGGAAGTGGGAAGTACAGGTCTTAGCAGCAGAAGCTAGGATACAGTGCTTAGAAGAGAAACTGCAAAGCCTGAAACAGATTAGAGAGACAAATGACAATTCAGATGTGACATCAGGAAATTCAATGTCAGGCACAGACAAGGGGATGGTAAGCAACAATGGAGACATGACGTACACGAAGGCCCTATCAGACCCACGTGGGGCCAGGGAAAAGACGAGGAGCACACTAAGATCAAATGACAGGTCCGAAGACAATGAAGGTATGCTATATGCAGAGATTCTAACAGCCAACTGCAGTAGCAAGGGACAGCTGGTCATGAAAGACAGTTCACTGAGAATAGAAGTTTCAGATATGACAGGGACTGAAGGCAAGAACATGTCAATGGAAGGAAATAAAATGCCTCAGAGAAAGCAGATGGAGACTCAGTGGGAGGAGGAAAGGGCGAGGTCAGTTTTTGTGTACGGGCTCCAAGAACCCAAGGGGGACAACTTTGAAGAAATAAAACAGGAGGAGAAAAAAATGATTGAAGGCATCATGAAAACAATAGGTGAGGGCGATATGACCCAGGTGACAAATTTTCAGAGAATTGGGTGGTTTGCGAGTGGAAGGATACAGCCTGTCAGAGTAACTTTCAAGGAAGAATCAGTTCGAACCAGGATTCTGCAAGAGAAAGCAAGACTGAGGGATAAACAGGGGTACCAGAGAGTATACCTCGACCGCGACAGAACACAAGAAGAAAGGGCTACACTGAAAGAGAGGGTACAGAAACGCAAGGAGGAACGAGAGGCAATGACGAAAATGAGCAGGACCCAGACACAGGAGGAAGGGCAAACACACCCCACAGAATCTCCCACCAAAAGACTCCAACCGCGACATTCCCAACGCAACTGAGCAACCTATACTACAACCCACTCACTGTTCCCTCTGCCACCAACCCCAATATCAAAAACCTCACCCCAACAGCTGTCCCTTATGGGCATTCTGACCCCACCCCCATCATCACAAACCCCACCAACACCACAGCCCCATATAGGCCCCCACCAAGGCTCTCGCTCCCCCAACCCCAATATTCTTGCATGACCACAATGATAGAAAAGAAACTGAAAGTTTGGTACACAAACGCGGATGGAATAATGAATAAACATGACGAGTGGAACGAAAGAATCAGTGAAAAATCCCCAGACATCATAGCAGTCACGTCACAGAAACAAAACTCGCTGAGACAATAACAGACACAATCTTCCCAACGGGATATCAGATCCTGAGGAAAGATAGAAGGAGTAGAGGGGGAGGAGGGGTTGCACTGCTCATAAAACACCGATGGGGATTTGAGGAAATGGAAGGCATGGACATGATTGGAGAAAGAGACTACATTGTAGGTACAATTCAGTCCGGAGAACATAAAGTAGTCATTGGAGTGATGTATAACCCACCACAGAACTGCAGGAGGCCAAGAGAGGAGTACGAAGAAAATAACAGGGTGATGGTGGACACACTGGCTGAGGTGGCAAGAAGAGCTCACTCGAGCAGAGCAAAGTTACTGGTAATGGGCGATTTCAACCACAGGGAGATCGACTGGGAAAACCTGGAGCCACATGGGGGTCCCGAAACATGGAGAGCCAAGATGATGGATGTGGTACTTGAAAACCTCATGCATCAACATGTCAGGGACACAACCAGAGAGAGAGGGGAGGATGAGCCAGCAAGACTGGATCTTGTGTTCACCCTGAGCAGTTCAGACATTGAAGACATCACTTACGAGAGGCCCCTTGGAGCTAGCGATCACGTGGTTCTGAGTTTTGATTACATAGTAGAGTTACAAGTGGAGAAGGTAACAGGAACTGAAGGGGACAGGCCAAACTATAAAAGGGGGGACTACACAGGTATGAGAAACTTCCAGCAGGAGGTTCAGTGGGACAGAGAAATGGTAGGAAAATCAGTAAACGAGATGATGGAATATGTGGCAACAAAGTGCAAGGAGGCAGAGGAAAGTTTTGTTCCCAAGGGAAACAGAAATAATAGGAAGACCAAAACGAGTCCTTGGTTTACCCGAAGGTGTAGGGAGGCAAAAACTAAGTGCAACAGAGAATGGAAAAGGTACAGGAGGCATAGGACCCAGGAAAACAAAAAGATTAGTAGAAGAGCCAGAAACGAGTATGCACAGATAAGGAGGGAGGCCCAGCGACAGTATGAAAACGACATAGCATCGAAAATCAAATCTGACCCGAAACTGCTGTATAGCCACATTAGGAGGAAGACAACAGTCAAGGACCAGGTGATAAGGCTGAGGAAAGAAGGTGGAGAACTCACAAGAATCGATCAAGAGGTATGTGAGGAGCTCAACACGAGATTTAAGGAAGTATTTACAGTAGAGACTGGAAGGACTCTGGGGGGACAGACCAGATGGGGACACCAGCAAGGGATACACCAACAAGTGTTGGACGACATACATACAGATGAGGAGGAGGTGAAAAAACTGCTAAGGGACATCGATACCTCAAAGGCAATGGGACCGGACAACATCTCCCCGTGGATCCTTAGAGAGGGAGCAGATATGTTGTGCGTGCCACTTACCACAATCTTCAACACGTCCGTGGAAACTGGGCAACTACCTGAGGTATGGAAGACGGCAAATGTAGTTCCCATTTTTAAAAAAGGAGACAGAAAAGAGGCACTAAACTATAGACCTGTGTCATTGACGTGTATAGTATGCAAAATTATGGAGAAGATTATCAGGAGGAGAGTGGTGGAGCACCTGGAACGGAACAGGAGTATAAATGCCAACCAGCACGAATTCACGGAAGGCAAATCCTGTGTCACAAACCTTCTGGAGTTTTATGATAAAATAACAGAAGTAAGACACGAGAGAGAGGGGTGGGTTGATTGCATCTTCTTGGACTGCAAGAAGGCCTTTGACGCAGTTCCTCACAAGAGATTAGTGCAGAAGCTAGAGCATCAGGCGCATATAACAGGAAGGGCACTGCAATGGATCACAGAATACCTGGCAGGGAGGCAACAACGAGTGATGGTACGTAATGATGTATCACAGTGGGTACCTGTGACGAGCGGGGTCCCACAGGGGTCGGTCCTAGGACCAGTGCTATTTTTGGTATATGTGAACGACATGATGGAAGGGTTAGACTCAGAAGTGTCCCTGTTTGCAGATGATGTGAAGTTAATGAGGAGAATTAAATCTGATGAGGACCAGGCAGGACTTCAAAGAGACTTGGACAGACTGGACACCTGGTCCAGCAAATGGCTTCTCGAATTTAATCCTGCCAAATGCAAAGTCATGAAGATAGGGGAAGGGCACAGAAGACCACAGACAGAGTATAGGCTAGGTGGCCAAAGACTGCAAACCTCACTCAAGGAGAAAGATCTTGGGGTGAGTATAACACCTAGCATGTCTCCGGAAGCACACATCAATCAGATAACTGCTGCAGCATATGGGCGCCTGGCAAACCTGAGAACAGCATTCCGATACCTTAGTAAGGAATCGTTCAAGACACTGTACACCGTGTATGTCAGGCCCATACTGGAGTATGCAGCACCTGTTTGGAACCCGCACTTGATAAAGCACGTCAAGAAACTAGAGAAAGTACGAAGGTTTGCCACAAGGTTAGTTCCAGAGCTAAGGGGAATGTCCTTTGAAGAAAGATTAAGGGAAATCGGCCTGACGACACTGGAGGACAGGAGGGTCAGGGGAGACATGATAACGACATATAAAATACTGCGTGGAATAGACAAGGTGGACAAAGACAGGATGTTCCAGGGAGGGGACACAGAAACAAGAGGCCACAATTGGAAGTTGAAGACACAAATGAGTCAGAGAGATATTAGGAAGTATTTCTTCAGTCATAGAGTTGTAAGGCAGTGGAATAGCCTAGAAAATGACGTAGTGGAGGCAGGAACCATACACAGTTTTAAGACGAGGTTTGATAAAGCTCATGGAGAGGGGAGAGAGAGGGCCCAGTAGCAACCGGTGAAGAGGCGGGGCCAGGAGCTAAGACTCGACCCCTGCAACCACAAATAGGTGAGTACAAATAGGTGAGTACACCCTCATATACAAACACACACCAAAACACACACACACACACACTCTCTCTCTCTCTCTCTCTCTCTCTCTCTCTGTCTCTCTCTCTAACACTACCACTCTCGCACTAAGCTCCCCAAAAACAATATGACAGGACGATGAGGCAAGAGAACTAGGGATGGCTTGAATGAGAAAGAAGCATGGGCAGAAAGGGTCAAGGGCACAGTGGAAAGAGATTGGGAAAAAACTGAGTTTTGCAACTCAGTGGAGAAGATATCTACAGAGATCAAGAAGGTGGAGTTATGATCTGTTGCTGCTGAGGCAAAGGTGCAGACCCTGGCAGTCGAACTGGAAGCACTGATGTAGAATACAGAAGTTAGAACTGATGAAAGCAAGGTGACTGGTGCACAAACATCAGGGGAAAGTGAGGGGGGCCAAAGGAGAGGAAGGAGCAAAGAAGCTCCTTGAGAAAATGATATCAGAGCATAAGGATGTCTGGGAGACGATGAGAGAAACAACCAAGGAGATACTTAAACTGGACCCAGAGATATGGATGGAAACGAAGTGAGAAGAGAGAGAGAGAGGTTGCTTATTATTCATGAGCTCCATGGGGCAGAAGGGAAGACCTATGATGAAAGAAGATAGGGGGAAGTAAAGGAGATTGAGAGCATCATCGTGGTAACAGGAGGGGATGTGATCCAACTCACATTTTTAGAAACTTGGGCGGTACTCGAGGAAAAAGAACCACTCAATCAATTCGACATTCAAGAGAGAAATAGTTCGAAACAAGATCCTACAGAGGAAACTATAATTAAGGGATTCTCCAAAATACCACTGAGTGTACCAAGACCACGACAGAACACAAAAAGAATGGAAACAGAAAAAGATGGTAATGCGACACAGGCAGGAAATGGAGACAGAGCAAGTACCAAAAGACAGGGGGAGTGCACTCTTGGGGGACACAACAAACACAAATGTCCACAGAACCACCCACACCATCCCCCTCAACCCCTACCAACTCACACTAGCCAAACACAATAACCAAAAGAGAAACCATTCTCCACACCCACAGTCCTCCCCTCCCAGCACTGCGACCGAAACATTAGCCTACGATAATATCCAGCCCTGTCTACCACACCCTTCCACCTCCCTGGATACAGTTTTGAAAAGGATGCTGAAGGTATAGTACACCGAAACAAATGAAATAAAAAATAAGAATAACAAGGGGGCAGGAAACAAGCTCTGAGGCATCCCCAGACATCATAGCACAGTTCACGGGGGTAATAACAGATGTGATCTTCCTGTCTGGATATCAGATTTTGAGGAAAGACAGGCGAAATTTGCATTGCTCATCAAAGGCCAATGGAGTTTTGAGGAGATAAGAGGACTAGTCAGAGGTGAAGCAGATGACGACATATTAGGAACACTTCAAACCAGGGTTCCAGAAGTGATAACAGCAGTGATGTACATACAACCCACCACGTATCAGTAGAAAGCCAAGACAAGAATACAGTGAGAGCAACAGGAAGATGGTGGTCACTCTAGCTGACTTGGCCAGAAGGGGCTGACTAAAGCAGGGCAGTTACTCATCTTGGGGAATTTCAACAACAAAGAGAAAGACTGGGAAAATCTGGAGTCACAGGGATCACCAGAGATGTGGAGAGCCAAGATGCTATAGGTGATGCTAGAAAACTTCAAGTACCAACATGTAAGGGACAAACCAGAGAGAGAGAGAGAGATAGGGAAAGAGAGAGAGAGAAAGAGAGAGTCGATGAACCAGCAAGGCTGAATCTCGTATTCACATTGAACAATTTGGACACAGGGGAAATCACACACGAAACTCCCCTCAGCACTAACGATCAAGTGGTCCTGAATTTCGAATACATAGTTAAAACTAGAGAACCAAGTAGCAAAAAGGACTTGAGAAGCAAAACTTCAAACAAGGGAACTACATTCGTATGAAGCAATTCCAGCATAAGATATAGTGGGTAAGAGAGCTAGAAGGGATGGCAGTAAACGAAATGATGGAACACATGACTACAAAAATGCAGAAAGGAAGAAAAGAAGTCATGCAAAGGGGCAACAGAAACAATGGAAAGACTTGAATAAGCCCATGGTTTACCTTGAGGTGTGGAGAGGCTAAAGCCAAGTGTGCTAGAGGATGGAATAAGTATAAAAGGCAAAGGACTCTGGAAAACAGGGAGTTGAGCCGAAGAGCCAGAAATGAATATGAATGGATAAGTAGAGAGGCCCATTGGCAATATGAGAATGAAATTGCTTCAAAATGCATATGTGACCCAATTTTGTCATACAGTTACATCAGAAGGAAAACAACAGTCAAGGACATGGTAATTCGGCTGAGGAAGTAAGGCGGGGAGTTAGCAGGAAGCGACCAGGAAGTATATGAGGAGCTCAGCTCAAGAATCAGAGAGGTGTTCACAGTAGAGACAGAGAGGCTTCCAGCAAACCGAGGGAGTAGGGTGCACCAGCAAGTGCTGGACACACTGCACACAACCGAGGAAGGGGTGAAGATACTGCTAGGTGAACTAGATACCTCGAAGGAGGTGGGCCCGGATAACATCTCTTCATGGGGTCCTGAGAGAAGGAGCAGATGCACTGTGGATGCCATTAACAACATTCGTCAATAAATCTATTAAAAATGGGAAGCTGTCTGAGGTGTGGAAGACAGCAAACATAGTCCCAGTTTTTAAGAAACATGCAGGCAGCACTAAACTAGAGACCTGTGTCGCTAACATGCATAGTACGTAAAGTAGAGCATCTAGAAAGGAACTGGCTCATACATGACAACAGGCACGGCTTTAAGGAAGGAAAATCCTGCATCACAAACCTACTGGAGTTCTACGATAAGGTAGCAGAAGTAATACAGGAGAGAGAGAGAGAGAGAGAGATGGGTAGACTGCATCTTCTTTGTCTATAAGAAGGATTTCGACACATTACCACACAAAAGACTGCTTGAAAAGCGAGAGGAGCAGGCAGGAATAGCATGGAAAGTATGCAATGGATCAAAGAATACCTGACAGGAAGGAAACAACGTGTATTGGTACGTTACGAAGTGTCAGAGTAGGTACATGTGTCGAGTGCGGTTCCACAAGGGTCAGTCCTAGGTCAAGCGCTGGGTCTAAAATATGTGAATGATATGACCGAAGGGATAGATTCAGAGGTGTTCCTGTTCGCAGACGATCCGAAGCTAATGAGGATCATTAGGCAAACCTACAAGGAGATCTGGACAGACAGCAAGCCTGGTCCAGCAACTGGCTACTGGAGTTTAACACCAGCAAGCGCAAAATCATGAAGTTTGGGCAAGGACAAGGAGCATCGTTCCAAACACATCTCCGAATAACTGATGCAGCATATGGGCCCCTGGCAAACCTAAGAATAGCATTTCGACAACTAAGTAAGGAGTCATTCAAGACACTGTACATTGTGTACGTCAGATCCATATTGGAGTATGCAGCACCCACACCCTTTCAAACACGTCATGGAATTAGATAAAGTGCAAAGGTTTACAACAAGACTAGTCCCGGAGCTAAGGGGGTATGTCCTATGAAGAGAGGTTAAAGGAAATCAACCCGTCGACACTGGAGGACAGGAAGGATAAGGGCGACATGCACGACTACATATTCTGAGAGGCATTGACAAGGTGGATAGAGACAGCATGTGTCAGAGAAGGGACACAGCAACAAGGGGTGTTTAGAATTCACATGGGTCACAAGGATGTTAGGAAGTATTTCTTCATTCACCGCGTTGTCAGGAAGTGGAACAATCTGGAGAGTAATGTAGTGGAGGCAGAATCCATACATAGCTTAAAGAAGAGATACAATAAAGTTCATGGAAATGGGAGAGAGTGGGCCTAGTAGCGACCAGTGAAGAGGAGGGGCCAGGAGCTATGAATTGACTCCTGCAACCACAAATAGTGAGTGCAAATAAGTGAGTATACAAACACGACCGAGCATCGGCTGGGCAACCCTCGACATTCAGATTTATCAGTTCAGTATCATGAGTATCTGAGCGGTAAATAGTGAATGGCGGTGTTTATAAACAATAGAACACAAGCACGAAACAAGGTATTCAAAGACAGAAAAGCAAGGTGAAGCTGACAACTCAATAGGTTTACATGAAAGTGAGGATGTACCGAGTGAGGGGCAGTGAGCGGCAGTGAGCGGCAGTGAAGGGGAAGTAACCAGAAAACGTCCATGTCATAAGAGGATCAAGTAATAGGTAGCTGGAGTGAATCAGTAAGCAAGGGTAAAACATTGAGCAAAAATAAAAAAAATAAAATAATGAAGAGTGATTAAAATATATACTTCTCGACGGTATAATGTGAGGAATATGAAGGAAAATAAAGAAATTTACCTTCTGAAGACAGTATTTGACACCAAGAGGGATACCAACTTTTTCATGAGTGCCATAACACAGTTTTCATCACAGTTAACACAATGATCAAACCAAGAGGACTAGAGACACGTTGACCTCTTTACGTACAGCAGGTTTAGTAGCGTAATAAGCAATTTTGTGGCCCCTTCCAGCGGTAAGTGACAAGTAATCTACTTCTGCTCGTTTGATCTGAAGCTCAGGGAGCAGCTTTTACAGAGTTATGCAGTTAAAGGAGAGTGACAGTTGCTAGAAATAGACAAGTCAGATTACTTCTTGCTTGAAGGGTAGAAATATTTCTTTACTCGAATATTTCCCTCTATGTGGTTCCTTTCTAGTGTCCACTGAGCAACATTTCTGCAGGAGACACTTGACTCTAGTATATAACTATATTTCGGCAAGCCGCAGATAAGGTTCCTTTACTTATATAAATAGAACATAAAATAAGGCATTTTCGAGCTGAACGCTTAACGGAAAACAATCGAACGATCACTTGCAGCCTGAGAGGAAGAGAGGAAAGTGGCAAATCTCACAGCTGACACACTAAGAATTTAAACCATGCACGAGACAAACACAGACTTTATATACGCTTGCATACTCACGTGTACTCATACATGCTTGCATGTATGAGATGGGACACAGTAACAAGGGGACACAGTTGGAAGTTGAAGACACAGATGAATCACAGGGATGTTAGGAAGTATTTCTTCAGCTACAGAGTAGTCAGGAAGTGGAATAGTTTGGAAAGCGATGTAGTGGAGGCAGGATCATACATAGCTTTAAGCAGAGGTATGATTAAGCTGACGGTTCAGGGAGAGTGATCCAGTAGGGACCAGTGAAGAGGCGGGGCCAGGAGCTAGGACTCGACCCCCGCAGCCTCAACTAGGTGAGTACTACTAGGTGAGTACATGCACTCTCACACTCACTCACACATGCTTAACCGCATGTGCACACACACACACACACACACACACACACACACACAAGCACACACACACACACACACACACACACACACACACACACACACACACACACACACACACACACACACACACACACACACACACACACACACACAGAGTAGGCCAAGCATTATTGGCTGGCCCATTGTGGGCGGTGGAAAAAATTATACCTTTCAGGGAAAACTCAGGAGTGAAGAAATGGGAAACCAGAAGCTAAATAATAAGGCTGGTGATGCTGAGGAAGGAGAGTCAGGAAATGTGGCCTAAAAATTAAATAGCGTTGGCTGGATTCAAGCACATAATGGACAAAGTGTGGTAAAACAAGCTCTTAGATCTTCACGTAGAGATGGAGGGAAAGATGAAGACTAAGGGGAGTTCAGGTTAGAAAGAGAAACGCTATTGCTCCTGAGAAGGTAAAAAGACCTGGAAAAAAAACACACAAATGAAGATAGTACTAGAAGAGACAAAGGAGAAAAGGTGTTAAGAAGACATAATACCAAATGCAACACTCACACGCACAGTCAACACACACACGCACAGTCAACACACACACACACACAGTCAACACACACACACACACAGTCAACATACACACACACACATATGCATGTGCATGTACATACACACAAGCTTGCAAAACTCATTCAAGAAAAAGGATCTTAGGGTTAGCATCATACCGAGCACATCTCCTGAGGCACACATCAACCAACTACTGCACCATATATGCGCCTGACAAACCTAAGAATAGCGTTTCGACGTCTAAGTAAGGAGACATTCACGACATTACACCGTGTATGTCAGGCCTATATTGGAGTATGCAGCACCAGTATGGAACCCACACCTGGTCAAACGCATCAATAAACTAAAATGCAAAAACTCTGCAAGAAGACTTGTCCTGGAACTAAGAGGTATGGCCTACAAGGAGAGGTTAAAAGATCTCAACCTGCCGACACTGGAGGACGGGAGGGAGACCTACCTGGAGTATACCTGCAGAAGGTTTCGGGGCTCGACGCCCCCGCGGCTTGGCCTGAGACCAGGCCTCGTGGTGAATCAGGGTCTCATCAATCAGGCTGTTACTGCTGGCCGCACCCAAATTGACGTATGAAAGACAGCCCGGTTGGTCAGGTACTGACTTTAGATGCCTGTCCAGTGCCTTCTTGAAGACAGTCAGGGGTCTATTGGTAATCCCCCTTATGTATGCTGGGAGGCAGTTGAACAGCCTTGGGCCCCTGACACTTATTCTGTTGTCTCTCAGTGTACTCGTGGCGCCCCTGCTTTTCACGGGGGGAATGTTGCATCTCCTGCCGAGCCTTTTGCTTTCATAGGGAGTGATTTTCGTATGCAGGTTTGGTACTAATCCCTCTACGATTTCCCATGTGCATATTATCATGTATCTCTCTCGACTGAGTTCCAGGGAATACAAATCAAAGGACTTTAACCGTTCCCAGTAATTTAGGTGCCTTATCGTACTTATGTTTGCCGTGAAAGTTCTTTGTACACTCTCTAGGTCAGCAATTTCGCCTGCCTTGAAAGGGGCAGTTAGTGAACAACAGTATCCCAGCCTAAAGAGAACATGTGATTTGAAGAGAGTCATCATTAGCTTCGCGTCTTTAGTTTTGAAGGTTCACATTTTCATCTTCTTAGCAGATGCGGTAGGTACATTATTGTCGTCTTTGTTGTACAGGCTGATGCAGTTTTAATTTCCTCAAGTTTTCCATACCTGAGTAGTTGAAACTTCTCTTCATTGAACTTCATATTGCTTTGAGTGGCCTATTTGAAGATTTGGTTGATGTCCGCTTGGAGTCTTGCGGTGTCTTCGATGGAAGTCACTGTCATGGCAATTATGGTCTCATCCGCAAAGGAAGACACGGAGCTATGGCTTACATCTCTATGTCAGATATAAGGATGAGGAATAGGATGGGAGCGAGTACTGTGCCTTGTGGAACAGAACTTTTCACTGTAGCTGCCTCATACTTTGCTCTGTTTACTATTACTCTTTGTGTTCTATTTTTCAGGAAGTTATAGATCCATCTACGAACTTTTCCTATTATTCCTTTATCATGCATTTTGTGCGCTATTTCACCACGGTCACACTTGTCGAAGGCTTGGGCCAAGTCTGTGAATAATACATCTTTATTTTGTTTATCCTCTACAGCATCCAGGACCTTGTCATAGTGGTCCAGTAGCTGGGACAGGCAGGAGGGACCTGCTCTAAACCCGTGTTTTCCTGTGGTTGGCGATCCTGCTTCTTCGAACCCTTTCAAAGATTTTTATGATATGGGTTGTTAAGTGTTATCGGTCTGTAGTTCTTCGCATTTGTTTTACTGCCTCCTTTGTAGAGTAGGGCTATGTCTATTGTTTTTAGTGAGTTTGGGATGACCCCTGTGTCCATGCTCCCTCTCCATAAAATGCTGAAGGCACGTGACAATGGCTTCTTGCAGTTCTTGATGAACACGGAGTGCCATGAGTCTGGGCCTGGGGCAGAGTGCATGGGCTCGTCATTCATTGCCTTTTCAAAGTCTTGTGGTGTTAGGATAATATCCGAGATTTTTGGGAAGATCAAATTATGGGACTCGTTCATAAAGAATTCATTTGGATTGTCGACCGTTAGTCTGGGTAGCGGTTCGCTGAACACTGGGACTTTAGTAACTCACTCATTTCTTTGCTGCCATCCGTGTATGTCCCATCTCGCCTAAACAGGGATCCAATACTGAATGTTGTTTTTCCCACAGATTTAGCACAAGGGAAGAAGTATTTTGTTTTTTTTTTCAATTTCCTTTATGGCGTTTAGTTCTTCCTGTGATTATTGTCTCCTGTAAGATTCCTCGACAAAAGTTCGATATTTACAATTTCATTGACCAGTGCCTGCCTTCGTATTTCAGATATATTGGCCCCTCTCAGCAGGTCTGTGACTCTTTGCCTTCGTCTGTATAGGGAGTGCCTCTTTCTAGTTTACATTTTCTCTTTCTTTTTCTTAATGGAATGTGCCTTGAGCAGATCTCAAGAACCACAGATTTTATTTTTGCTAGGCAATGGTTTGGATCTGTGTTGTTTAGGATATCTTCCAAGCTTGTTTCATTTAGGACATGGTTGACTTGTTCCCGTTGTATGTTTTTGTTATTCTAGTTGAATTTTGTGAAGATACCCTCTTGACTGATCACATAGGGCGATAGGAGAGACCTGATAGGAACATATTATATATTGAGGAACTGACAAGGTGGGCAGGGCCAGAATGTTTCAGAGATGATGCACAGGAACAAGGGGACTCAAATGGAACTGCAAACTCAAAGAACCATAGGGATATTAGGAAATACTTTTTCAACCTTAGAGTTGTCAGGAAGTGGAACAATCTGGAGAGTGAAGTAGTGGAGGCAGGATCCATACATAGCTTTAAGAAGTATGATTAGGCTCTTGGAGCAGGGACAGAGTGGACCTAATAACGATCAGCGAAGAGGCAGGGCCAGGATCTAAGACTCGATTCCTGCAACCATAAACAGGTGAATACAAGGCAGCAAAAGAAACACTGGTAAAAACAGTGAGCCTTTGGTTCATCCAGTGATGCAGAGTGATAAAAGCTAGAAGTATAAGAATTAAATGTAGAAGCAAAGAATAGCAGGAAACGAAGCAAACTCTATTTGCACAGGCGGCAAGAGAGAATGGTAAAGCATCGAAACTCAGACCTGAAGCAAAGTTGTTGTACCGTCACACGAGAAGGAAGACGACGTTAAGAAATCAAGTAATACTCTACAGAAAGATTGAAGAGGGAAGGAGAGCTTACGATAAATTACCAGAAATTTTGCTAGGAGCGGAACAAATGAATTTATAAGATGTTCGTAAAAGAAATTGAAACAGTACCAAAAAATCGAAGAGAAAGAGTGCACAAACGAGCACTTGACATAAAATATTCGACAGCAGAAAGGATAAACACGCTCCTGAGTGAACTAAATACCTCGAAGGCGATGGGGCCAGACATTGTCTCTCCATGGGCTGTGGAAAAAGGCAAACAAGTACTCTGTGAACTATTAGCTACAATCTATATAAGTCAAATAACAAGGGCAGCTTCCCGAGGTGTGGAAGACAAGTGAAATCCCAGTATTTAAGAAAGATTACAGGTAGAATAAAAAGAATGAAAAAAATCAAAGATGTTTTATACACATTTAAAAAAAAAAAAAGAAGTGTAGACATAATGTAGGCAGACCTTTTCCAGAAGAAAGCGTAGGTTTTACATTAACGGTGGTGATGCTTATGGAAAGGTGGCTGGTGATGTTAATGGTCTCAGGATGGCTGTTTACTTCAAACAGCAACACAGTCTCTTAGGAAAAGATGAGTTACTAGGAATGGATGAACGGATGTGGCTGCTGTCTTCCTTACACTGTCGAGACTTGGAAGAGTCGACAGGTCTCTAGTTTGCTCCATAATCTCAGCGTCTCCTGCAGTTGACCAGACTGGAACTAGAGCTGGCAAAGAAACAGAGGCTACGAGATGGCCAAAAAAAGTACGCAAGTTGCTGAAGGCTAAATGAAAAAAAATGAAATTACTTGAACTTACCGAAAATCATTACCGGTAACAATAAACAGTTTAAACATGTAGCAACACAATTTTCAAGATTAATTGTAGCATAAACCATAAACTGACTGTAAAATAAAACAACCCAAACAGTGAAGAGCAAGTTCACAGTTAGATTAGCCTTACCTGGTCTGGAGGGAGTTGAGGGTGCAGTGACCTACCTCACTGCAGCCGAACACCAGGTAAAGTAATGCTACCAGTAGGTGACACCTTAACCCATCCCAGTAGATCCAAGAAACACCGGCAGTTACATATATGCGTAACTTATGATCACTCTGAGACTGCCAACTGGTGTTACGTTCCTGGGAATCTCGTGAATTCCGGAAACAAACTTAGGAAAAAAAATACATGCATTTTCCCTATCAAACATAATACTGAGGATTTCGCCTAAGGTTAACAACAACCGAATAACTTCTACAGCAAATGAGTGTCTGGCAAATCTATGATTAGCTTTTACGAATCTCAACAAAGAGTCACAACAAAATGTATGACAAGTCTCACGCCTTCTTGGAAATTCCAGCACCAGCATGGAACCCATATTTAATCAGCATATCAAGAAACTGGGAAAAAATGTTGAAATTTGCAGCGAGACTAGTCCCAGAGATGAGGAACTATGTAGAAACACCAAAAGAACTGTATCTATTAGCATCAGAGGACAGAAGGACCGTGGAAAACTTGAAAAAGACGTATAATATGCTCAGAAGTATTGATATGATAGGCTATTCGAGAGACGGAATGGAAGTACATGAGGACTGAGATCAAATTTAATAACGCGGATGATTCACAGACTTTAGGAAGTATTTCTTCAACCTGAGGGTGATCGGGAACCGGAATGACCCGGACACCCAAGATCATAAGCTACACATACCTTTAAGAATACGTATGATAGGGCTTTCGAGGCTAGGAGAGAGTGAATTCATGAACGGCTAATTTAGAAGCAAGGGCCAGGAGATAAAATGAATAAAAATAAAATAAATAAAAATGAAGAGTACATGATATGAATACACACACTCTCACTATATATATACTTTATATACTATATATTTTCTGGATTGCATGAAGGCATTCGATGCAATACTCAACAGAGAATGGCACAAAACCTACCGAGTAGGCAGGAATTAATACAGGGAAAGCCCCACAGTTGATCAAGGAATACTTAACGCGGAGGGAGAAGTCAATTCCCATCAGGGACGAGGTGTCGGAATGCGCAACTGTGTTGAGTGAGGTTCCATTAGAGTCAGTGCTTAGACCAGTATTGCTGTTTGTGTATGTAAAAAACATGACAGAGGAAATCGAATCAAAGATGTCACTGGTCGCAGATGATGTATAACTGTTGAGAATAATTAAGATAGTAGTAGATCAGGAAAGGCTGCAAATAGATCTGAACAAGTAGCAGGAGTAGTCTGATTAGTTGCTGTTGGAATTTAATCCCAGCAAATGTAAAAGTTTTAAAATTGGAGAAGGGCAAAGACGTCCTGAAAGAGAAGGACCTCCTGGAGAGCATATTTCCGACCATTTCGCCTGAGGCGCACATCAGCCGAATAACCACTGCAGCAAACGGGAGACTGACAAATTTACGGGTCGCTTTCAGGAACATCATCAAGGAGACCATCACGACCACATATACGGCGTATGTCAGGCCCATCATGAAGTATGCAGACCCAGTATTGGGCCGGCATCTAGTAAAGCATATAAATAAGCTTAAAAAATGCAAATGTTTACAATGAACCTAGTTCCAGAAGTGAAGGGTTTGAAGCATGAAGAGAGGAAAGAAGAGCTAAAACTGATAGCATTAGAGGACAGGAGGACCATAGATGATATGATTACAACTTACAAAATATTGACATAGCCTTAATGAGAAGCGGGTCTCAAGTACACGAAGGTACAGCTGGAAGTTGTGAGCACAAATAAGTTACAGGGATGTTAAAAAACTAATCTGCAGTCTTAGAGTGGTCAGGAAGTGGAACGACCGAGACAGCGAGGTGAGTGAGGCAGAATCCATACATAATGCTTTAAGAATAGGTATGACAGGGCTCACGCAGCCAGCAGAAAGTGAATCCAGTATTGGCCAGCAGAGAGGAGGGTCCAGGAGCTGACATTTTACCCATGCAACCACAATTAGGGGAGTAGTTGAATGCACACACACGTACACACATAAGCACAAAGCCAGGAGCTATGACTCGACCTCTGCAACCACAAATATGTGAGTACACAACACACAAACACACACACACACACACACACAAATGGTGGGGACTCGCAGGAACCAAGGATCAGATGAGAATGGTTCTGGTAGGGAGGAGTGGATGGAGGAGCAGTGGAAAAGGATGAAACAAGAGTGGGAGAGAAAATTAGGAGAGCTTTCTGAAAAAATGGAGAAAGAGCTCTCTGTGAAATTGGAAAAGAGGTTGGAGAAGGAGACAAAGAATTGGGAGGCACAAGTCGAAACTGCAGTAGCCAAGATAAGGGTCCTAGAAGTTGAGATAAATAGGCTGAAGCGAGTTACAGGGGCAGTGACCAGAGAAGACACAACATGTGAAGCTGCGAGGCCGAACAGGAAGGAAGGAATTATGAATTATGCTAAGGTCATATCAGCCTGCCAAGGAGGACCAAGGAGTGAAAGGGAAGAACAGCTGGTTGCAGATGGAGAGGGTGATAGGTCGAATGCTGAGGCACAACCATGCTATCAAGAGCCACTGGAAAAATCAAGGGAGAAACTGACCACATACAGGCAGGATCCAGAGTCACAGAGGGTGAGGCAATGGGAGGAGGAAAGGGCAAAATCAGTGTTTATCCATGGGCTTCAGGAGAGAGAGGAAAGGACACACACTGAAAGGCAGCAGGTAGAAAGAAAGGAGATTGAGAAAATCATCACGGAAATAGGTGAAGAGATGGACGAGATTGTAAATTTTCAGAGAATAGAGGGGTACTCGAAGGGGAGAAACCGACCAATCAAGCTGATTCTCAGGACGGAAACAGTGCAGAACAGGATCCTCCAAGAGAAACCACGATTGAAATACTCGGAAGAGTACAAGAGGGTGTTCCTAGACAGAGACAGAACAAAATCAGAACGACAGCAGCTGAGGGAGAGGACAAAAAAGCGAAAGGAGCTAGGAAAAGAGATAAGGATGGAACCAGCAGAGGTCAGTCAGAGCAGAACAGAACAGCAAGGGCAAGCACACACACAACTATTCTCAGAACCATACAACCTATCACACCATCCCAACACACACTACAGTCCATACCCACAGCCTCCACCCAACACCGAGCTATAGAATCCCACAGTATGCCATCAGGTCTCCCACCCTCACAGGCCCCCCAAACCACAGTGTTGGAAAGGAAACTGAAGGTATGGTACACAAACGCTGATGCAATAACAAATAAGTGAAAGAGTCAAAGAAGCATCACCGGACATCATAGCTCTCACAGAAACCAAGCTTACAGGTATGATAACAGATGCCATCTTTCCAACGGGATACCAAATCCTGAGGAAAGACAGAGGGAACAGGGGGGGGTGGTGGAGTGGCATTGCTGATCAAAAATCGCTGGAATTTTGATGAGCTGGAGAGAGGAGACAGCGGAGAAGAAAGTGATTACATAGCGGGAACGCTTCACTCTGGAGGTCCCAAGGTGGTAATAGCAGTGATGTATAACCCACCGCAGAATAGCAGGAGGCCAAGGCAAGAGTACGACGAGAGCAATAGAGCGATGGTTGACACAATGGCTAGAGTGGCCAGAAGAGCTCATGCATGCAGGGCAAAGCTCCTGATCATGGGTGACTTTAACCACAAGGAGATCGATTGGGAGAACTTGGACCCACATGGGGGCCAAGATACATGGAGGGCTAAGATGATGGAGGTGGTACTGGAAAACTTCATGTGCCAACACGTAAGGGACACTACAAGAGAGATAGGAGAGGATGAACCAGCAAGGCTAGACTTAGTATTCACCTTGAGTAGTGCAGATATCGAGGACATCACATATGAAAGACCCCTTGGGGCCAGTGACCATGTGGTTTTAAGCTTCGAATACACAGTAGAACTACAAGTGGAGGGAGAAGCAGGAAGGCCAGGACGAATGAAGCCAAACTACAAGAGAGGGGACTTCATAGGAATGAGGAACTTCCTGAATGGGGTTCAGTGGGACAGAGAACTGGCAGGGAAGCCAGTTAATGAGATGATGGAATATGTAGCAACAATATGCAAGGAGGCTGAGGAGAGGTTTGTACCCAAGGGAAACAGGAATAATGAAAAAGCTAGGATGAGCCCATGGTTTACCCAAAGGTGCAGGGAGGCAAAAACCAAGTGTGCTAGGGAATGGAAGAAATATAGAAGGCAAAGGACCCAGGAGAATAAGGAGAGCAGTCGTAGAGCCAGAAACGAATATGCACAGATAAGAAGGAATAGACACTGAGGTGTCCCTGTTTGCAGATGACGTGAAGTTGATGAGAAGAATTCACTCGATCGAAGACCAGGCAGAACTACAAAGGGATCTGGACAGGCTGCAGACCTGGTCCAGCAATTGGCTCCTGGAGTTCAATCCCACCAAGTGCAAAGTCATGAAGATTGGGGAAGGGCAAAGAAGACCGCAGACGGAGTACAGTCTAGGGGGCCAGAGACTACAAACCTCACTCAAGGAAAAAGATCTTGGGGTGAGTATAACACCAGGCACATCTCCTGAAGCGCACATCAACCAAATAACTGCTGCAGCATATGGGCGCCTAGCAAACCTCAGAACAGCATTCCGACATCTTAATAAGGAATCATTCAGGACCCTGTACACCGTGTACGTTAGGCCCATATTGGAGTATGCGGCACCAGTTTGGAACCCACACCTAGCCAAGCACGTAAAGAAACTAGAGAAAGTGCAAAGGTTTGCAACAAGACTAGTCCCAGAGCTAAGAGGTATGTCCTACGAGGAGAGGTTAAGGGAAATCAACCTGACGACACTGGAGGACAGGAGAGATAGGGGGGACATGATAACGACATACAAAATACTGAGAGGAATTGACAAGGTGGACAAAGACAGGATGTTCCAGAGATTGGACACAGTAACAAGGGGACACAGTTGGAAGCTGAAGACACAGATGAATCACAGGGATGTTAGGAAGTATTTCTTCAGCCACAGAGTAGTCAGTAAGTGGAATAGTTTGGAAAGTGATGTAGTGGAGGCAGGATCCATACATAGCTTTAAGCAGAGGTATGATAAAGCTCACGGCTCAGGGAGAGTGACCTAGTAGCGATCAGTGAAGAGGCGGGGCCAGGAGCTCGGACTCGATCCCCGCAACCTCAACTAGGTGAGTACACACACACACACACACACACACACACACACACACACACACACACACACGTGGTGACAGCAGTAAGACAAGAGAGAGAGGGGTGGGTGGATTGCATAATCTTGGACTGCAAGAAGGCGTTTGACACAGTTCCACACAAGAGATTAGTGCAAAAACTGGAGGACCAAGCAGGGATAACAAGGAAGGCACTACAATGGATCAGGGAATACTTGTCAGGAAGACAGAAGCGAGTCATGGTAAGTGGCGAAGTGTCAGGGTGGGCACCTGTGACCAGCGGGGTCCCACAGGGGTCAGTCCTAGGACCAGTGCTGTTTCTGGTATTTGTGAACGACATGACGGAAGGAATAGACTCTGAGGTGTCACTGTTTGCGGATGACGTGAAGTTGATGAGAAGAATTCACTCGATAGAAGACCAGGCAGATCTACAAAGGGATCTGGACAGGCTGCAGTCCTGGTCCAGTAATTGGCTCTTGGAGTTCATTCCCACCAAGTGCAAAGTCATGAAGATTGGGGAAGGACAAAGAAGACCGCAGACGGAGTACAGTCTAGGGGGCCAGAGACTACAAACATCACTCAAGGAAAAAGATCTTGGGGTGAGTATAACACCAGGCACATCTCCTGAAGCGCACATCAACCAAATAACTGCTGCAGCATATGGGCGCCTGGCAAACCTCAGAACAGCATTCCGACATCTTAATAAGGAATCGTTCAGGACCCTGTACACCGTGTACGTTAGGCCCATATTGGAGTATGCGGCACCAGTTTGCAACCCACACCTAGCCAAGCATATAAAGAAACTAGAGAAAGTGCAAAGGTTTGCAACAAGACTGGTCCCAGAGTTAAGAGGTATGTCCTATGAGGAGAGGTTAAGGGAAATCAACCTGACGACACTAGAGGACAGGAGAGATAGGGGGGACATGATAACGACTTACAAAATACTGAGAGGAATTGACAAGGTGGACAAAGACAGGATGTTCCAGAGACTGGACACAGCAACACGGGGACACAGTTGGAAGCTGAAGACACAGATGAATCAAAGGGATGTTAGGAAGTATTTCTTCAGCCACAGAGTAGTCAGGAAGTGGAATAGTTTGGGAAGCGATGTAGTGGAGGCAGGATCCATACATAGCTTTAAGCAAAGGTACGATAAAGCTCATGGTTCAGGGAGAGTGACCTAGTAGCGACCAGTGAAGAGGCGGGGCCAGGAGCTTGGACTCGACCCCTGCAACCTCAACTAGGTGAGTACAACTAGTTGAGTACACACACACACACACACAAACACACACACACAATCCTAGCCTAACCAAACACATTAGCTCATAAATCCCCCCACCACACACACACATTTTTATGATAAGCTGAAGTAGCTAGAACATCCCAACAGGATAAAAACAAAATGGGCTCTCAAAAGGGAGGACGTAAAGGCAAGGGAACCGATGATGGCTGGTCGGAAAAGGAAGAATGGGTAGAACGGCTCAAGAACAAAATGGAACAACAATGGGAGAAAAGGTTAAATGAGCTTTGCAATAACATGTTAGAGCAAATATCTGCAGAGAGCAAGAAGTGGGAACCACGAGCTGTAGTAGCTGAGGCAAAGATACAGAGATTGGAGAAATAAGTGGATGTGCTGAAGCAGGATCTAAAGATGAGGTCCGAAAGGAGCAAGATGACTGAAATGGGAACATCAGCAGCCAGCAAGGGGACTGAAGGAGGGGATGGATCTAAGCAGTCTTTTGCAGCAGTAATATCAGGCCATCATGGTGTCTGGGAGATGATTAGGGAAACAGCAAAGGAGATGCTTAAATCAGATCCAGAGATACAGAGGGAAAAGAAATGGGAAGAGGAGAGGGAGAGATCAATAATTATTTATGGGCTTCAGGAGGCTGAAGGGCAGACCTATGATGAAAGAAAGCATTGGGAGAAAACGGAGATTAAGAACATCATTGCAATAACAGGAGAGAGGGACATGTCTCAGGTAGAAAATTTTCACAGACTTGGGGGGTATTCGAGGGAAAAAAATCGACCAATCAGATTAACATTCAAGACAGATGTGGTACGGAACAGGATATTACAACAGAAACCACTGTAAAGGACTCTCCAGATTATCAAAAAGTGTTCCTCATTCGAGACAGAACACGAAAGCAAAGGGAACAATTGAACCAGTGGAAGGAAAGAGAGACAGGACAGGCAACGACAGACAGGAAAACTTAGCCTTTGGGGGAACATCAAATGCAAATACTTACAGAAACCTCTCGAACCCTGTCACCACATATCAACCAAACACAGTAAACAGAAACAAACTTCACTCCATAGCCATCATCCCCCTAAGCACTAATTCCACAGTCACAGCAGCCTTCCATAATATTGTGCCCTGTCTCTCACCCACCCACCCTGCACCTTCCTCTTCCATCTCCCAAAATACAGTAATGGAAAGGAAGCTAAAGGTATGGTACAGCAATGCAGATGGAATAAAAAATAAGAGTGAAGAGTGGCAAGAACGCATCATTGATGCATCACCTGACATTATAGCACTAACAGAAACAAAACTTACAGGGATGATAACAGATGCAATTTTTCCACCTGGATATCAGATTATGAGGAAAGACAGAGAGAACAGAGGAGGGGGAGGAGTAGCATTGCTCATAAAAAAACAGTAGAGTTTTGAGGAGATGGGAGGAATGGAAAGAAGGGAAGCAGACGACTTCATTATAGGAACACTTCAGACTGGTGGTCCAAAGGTGATGATAGCAGTGATGTATAGCCCACCACTTAACAGCAGGAGAACAAGTGATGAGTATAATGTGCGCAATAGGGCAATGGTGGATACACTAGCTAAAGTGGCCAGGAGGGTTCATATGCGTACGACAAAATTGCTTATAATGGGGGATTTCAATCATAAAGAGATTAACTGGGAAAACCTAGAGCCACATGGGGGACCAGAAACATGGAGGGCTAAGATGTTGGAGACTGTATTGGAGAACTTCATGCATCAACATGTTAGGGATACAACCAGAGAGAGAGGAGAAGATGTTACAGCAAGGCTGGGTCTCATATTCACCTTGAATAGTTCAGGCATAAGGGATATCACCCACGAAAGACCCCTTGGCGCTAGTGATCATGATGTCCTGAGTTTTGAATATCTTGTTGAGTTAACAGTGGAGAATGCAGTAGCATGAGAACAAAGAGAGAAACCTAACTTCAAAAAAGGGGACTACATAGGAATGAGAAGTTTCCTGCATGAAGTGCAGTGGGAAAGAGAACTAGATGGAAAGACAGAAAATGAAATGATGGAAATAGTAACCACTAAGAGTAGGGAGGCAGAGGAAAGGTTCATAACAAAGGGCAACAGAAAAAATGGTAAGAGCAGAGTGAGCCCATGGTTTAATTGGAGGTGTAAAGAGGCCAACGCCATGTGTGCGAGAGCATGGAAAAGGTGTAGAAGGCAAAGGGCTCAAGACAACAAGGAGATGAGCACAAGAACCAGAAACGAATATGCAAGGATAAGGAGAGAGGCCCAGAGGCAATACGAGAAC
>NC_091302.1:17741489-17743989 GCF_038502225.1 Cherax quadricarinatus | reverse complement strand
GTTTCCGGTTACTGATCACATCACACTTGTTCCAGGGTATTGATCACTAAGTGTTGGATTATGCTTACTACCGGGCACTGAGTATTAGATTATGCTTACTACTGGGCACTGAGTATGAGATTATGCTTACTACTGGGCACTATATGTTAGATTATTCTTATTACTGGGCACGGAATGCTAAATTATGCTTATTACCGGGCAATGAGTGTTAGGTTATGTTTATTATTTGGCACTAAGTTTCAGATATCTTTTACAACGCATTTATTGGGTGGTTGAATATCCTTGGGTACTCATGGGAGAACCAACCGTATGAGACATTTTGCCGTTCCATCGACACCAGGTAATGTAAATTACTATTATTTGGGCTTTTATTAGAGATGAATATGCTCATACTCGGCCACTCAATATAAAACGTGCTCATTTGAAGGTATAAGAGGAAGAATATTCCTATTTGTAGGCACTGAATAGAAGAATATGCTCACTCATGGGCACCGAGAGCAAGAATATGCTTAACTGTGGGCTCAGAGCGGGAGAATATGCTCACTAGTGGGCACTGAGTGGAAGAATATGCCTCAATCTCGGGTTGTAACTGCAACACTTATGTAGAATATGATATATGAACGGTGCCGGGCTGTTAATAGCTGAACGTGCGTCTTGTCGAGCACTGAGGCAGGAACAATGCACTCAGCAGAGCACACTGCCTGACATTATGCAGATTCCGAGTCACTAACTGTCAGGTTCTGCCTACTTATGGATATTAATACCGTGAGTCTACCTTGGAGTCTACCTGGAGTCTACGTTGGAGTCTACCTTGGAGACATCCTGGATTCTACCTTGGAGACATCCTGGATTCTACCTTGGAGACATCCTGGAGTCTACTTTGGAGATCTCATGGAGTTTACCTTTTGTCGGATTCGTGTAATTTGGAATGAAGGTGAAATAATCTCGCTATAGACTGTTATACTGAGCGATATATTAATATGAATACAAATTGTCACTACATATACACGCGTTTTGGCTAAGTTCCCTCTCAGTTGAGGGTAGGTATGTAATATCTCACAAACTAGAGCCAGTTTAAGAACCCTACTGTCATTTTCGAATTGAACAACCCCAAAATACCCTAAATACCTTCAAATATCTTTGGCAACGATTTTTTTTTGTTGCTGCCTGGGCATAAAATAATTATATTTTTTTTTACGTCCAGGCAGGAAGATTATTATAATCTTGCTATCTGGGCATAAAATAATTATATGCTTCTTCAGAGCACCTGGGCCTTCAATAATTATTATAATCTTGGTGCCCGGGCGTGCTAAGTTACTATCAGTAATTTTTGGGAAATACTATCTTAGCTAAGTTTTTAACAGGACAAAACTGTAGGAAAGAAATTCTGTCCTGGTTCACCGAGGAGAAATTTTATTTTGGCGATTTTATTAATGTAGACAATTATTGCTCCAAGACATGCTAAAGTTGAAGAGGCTTATTGATCTTCTTGCTAAAGTAGATTAAAACTTATTACAGCGAATTTAAGGTAGACTAAGCTTGTTGTAGACTTGTGGGACAGAGTAATGCAGATTAAGATTTTTTTGTGATACTAAGGCAGAATAAGCGTGTTGTCAGGGATACTAAGCTAGAATAAAGTTGTGAGGGATACTAAGACAAAATAAGCTTGTTGTTATTGAGTACTAAGCTAGGGTAAGCTGAGTGTCATATACAAATTAACAACTCAAACCAGCAGCCTTGTTAGAAAAGTTAGGTAATGCGTAATTCTTGAACTACAAAGAATGCATTTGTAACCAATAGAGATCAGAGGCATTATGCTCCTTGACGGTCACAGAGACATTATGCTCCTTGACGGTCGCTGAGACATTATGTTTCTTAACGGTCTCAGAGACATTATGCTCCTTGACGGTCATTGAGACATTATGCTCCTTGACGGTTGACGGTCACTGAGATATGCTCCTCGACGGTCATTATAATATTTTTGTACGTCAGGTCCTAGATACGTATTATAAGATTCTTCAGGGCCCAGAAATATTTCGGTTTTTCAGTGCCCTGAGATATTCACTATCATTCTTGTACAGAGAATGATGCTCGTGTACATGTGAACGTTTAGTCACTGCTTTGCCAGACTTCTCACGGTCGTTATTATTTCTTTAGGTAAACCTTTTATTTATAGGCCTCTGTAACTTAACCTAACCCAAGCAAAATCTAACCAAACCAATTTTAACTTAAACCAACATAAACTTAATGCATATGCTAACCTACCCTTTTTTAACCTAGATTACCCAAGCTTAAACTACTCTAACCTAACCCACCCTAGCCTAACCTACCCTAACTTAAATTAACCTAAGCTGTCTTAGCCTAACCTTCCTAAACTTAACCTAAGGTACTATAATATAACCGAGGCTAAATGAACACTGTTCTAATCTAGCTACTCAAATTTATTAAAACCTAACCTGTTCTAAGATACCCTAACCTTGCTCAACTAAACCTAGTTCAA
>NC_091302.1:17693989-17738989 GCF_038502225.1 Cherax quadricarinatus | reverse complement strand
GAGAGAGAGAGAGAGAGAGAGAGAGAGAGAGAGAGAGAGAGAGAGAGAGAGAGAGAGAGAGAGAGAGAGAGAGAGAGAGAGAGAGAGAGAGAGAGACAGACAGAGAGAGAGAAAGAGAGACGTGGGATCCAGGAGCTGAGACTCGACCCATGCAGCTACATAAAGGTGAGCACATACAGATGAGTACATACACTCTTCAAGTTGGTGGGATCAGAAAATATCCCTCTGTGGGTGTTGAAAGAGGGAGCAGAAGCACTATGTGCACTACCAGGTAAAACTTTCAACTAGTCACTTGATTCAGAGGAGCAAGCAGAGGTTTGAGAAACATTGTAGTATTAAACTACAGGCCAGTGTCACTGATAACTACAGTCAAGATAATGAAGGTGGAATACCTTGAAGGGTGCGGGTTCACAGACAACAATCAACATAGTTGTAGATTTGGTAAACACTGTCTAACAGTCCCGTTCGAGTTCTATTATAAGGAAACAAAAGTGAGTCAAGAGAGAAAGACAGAGTCAGAGAGGGATGAGTGCACTGCATGTGCTCTGACTGTAAGGCGGCACACAACAGCACAATAGACTGTGAGAAAAGACTGAAGAGTAGGCAAGAGTAGCAGGGACGGCACCACAGTGGATCAACGAATATCTAACAGAAAGGAAACAATGAGTGATTTTACGGTAAGAGGTGAAATAAATTGGAAAGTGTGTAAACGGGCTTCCACAAGCATCCGAAACCTATACGTTCTTTGGAGCATGTAAAAGACATATTCGCCGATAATAATGAGAGGAGAAAAAAAAAGGTGAGTAACAGGAAAGGTTGCAAATGAACCCGGAAGGTTGCAGTATTTTACTGACAGTAGTTTATTGGAATTCCACTCCAGCAAATGGAAATTCATAAAAATTGGAGACTGCCAAAAAGATCACGAACGGAGTACGGGGTGGAGGGAACAAAGTCTGTAAACTACACCCAAGCTGAAGGATCTCGGGGTGAGGTGACGGGCATCAACAGATTAATCTCTGCAGCAGTTAATAAGCATCTGACAGAAGAAAAAAAAAGTTTTCTGGAATCTCAAGAGTCATTCAAAACATTATATACGATATATTTCAAGCCCATTATGGAGAGTAGAGCATTAACGTAGAAGTCACACCTCGTCATACTTATGAACAGACAGGAAAAAGTGCATGGGAGACTAATTGCATTGGCATGGGTATAAGATAATAGGATAAAATAAAGGAGCTGAACCTCATGAGTTAAGAGGACAGAAGGTTCAGGGGAGACATGATAGAGACGTACAAATTACTGAGTGCAGGAGATGGGAAACAGGAACATGAAGACACAGATGGACTCATAAGGATGTCCGGAAATATTTCTCGAGCCTCAGGAAATTCAGCGACGTGGAGTGAAGCAACAGAGGCAGAATTTATGCATAGCTTCAAGAATATGCATAACACGAATCATAAAGACTGTCGAGTGCGAATCCAAGAGCGGTCAATTTGAGAGGCAGAGCCAGGAGCTGAAACTCGATTCCAGTAACCATAAATAGTTGAACACACAAAAACACAAGCTGGAGGATCAGGCGCGTATAACAGGAAGGACACTGCAATGGATCAGAGAATACCTGACAGGGAGGCAACAACGAGTCATGGTACGTGATGAGGTATCACAGTGGGCACCTGTGGCGAGCGGGGTCCCACAGGGGTCGGTCCTAGGACCAGTGATATTTTTGATATATGTAAATAACATGATGGAAGGGATAGACTCTGAAGTGTCCCTGTTCGCAGATGATGTGAAGTTAATGAGAAGGATTAAATCGGATGAGGATCAGGCAGGACTACAAAGAGACCTGGACAGGCTGGACACGTGGTCCAGTAACTGGCTTCTCGAATTCAACCCTGCCAAATGCAAAGTCATGAAGATTGAGGAAGGGCAAAGAAGACCGCAGACAGAGTATAGGCTAGATGGACAAAGGCTGTAAACCTTGTTCAAGGAGAAAGATCTTGGGGTGACCATAACACCAAGCACGTCTCCGGAGGCACACATCAACCAGTTAACTCCTGCAGCATACGGGCGCCTGGCAAACCTGAGAATAGCGTTCCGATACCTTAGTAAGGAATAGTTCAATGCACTGTACATTGTGTACGTCAGGCCCATACTGGAGTATGCAGCACCAGTTTGGAACCCACACCTGGTCAAGCACGTCAACAAATTAGAGAAAGTACAAGGGTTTGCAACAAGGCTAGTCCCAGAGCTCAGGGGAATGTCCTACGATGAAAGGATGAGGGAAATCGAACTGACGACACTGGAGGACAGGAGGGTCAGGGGAGACATGATAACAACATACAAAATACTGCGCGGAATAGACAAAGTGTACAGAGACAGGATGTTCCAGAGAGGGGACACAGAAACAAGGGGTCACAATTGGAAGCTGAAGACTCAGACGAGTCAGAGGAATGTTAGGAAGTACTTTTTCAGTCATAGAGTCGTCAGGAAGTGTAATAGCCTAGCAAGTGATGTAGTGGAGGCAGGAACCATACATAGCTTTAAGACGAGGTATAACAAAGCTCAAGAAGCAGAGAGGGAGAGGACCTAGTAGCGATCAGTGAAGTGGCCGGGCCAGGAGCTGGGTCTCGACCCCTGCAACCACAATTAGGTGTGTACAATTAGGTAAGTACACACACACACACACACACACACACACACACACACACACACACACACACACAAACAAACACACAAACACTCTTAGCTTCATTTAGCGAGAGTTGAGAATCGTGTCCAAACTTGCTGTGGGTTAAGGCAACCAGGAATATTGTTTCTATTGATGTTGTTATGCAGGAGGAGGAGCAGCAGAAGGAGGAGGAGGAAGACAAGAAAGACGAGGAGGAGGAGCACGAGGACGAGGAACAGGAAGAGGAGGAGTAGGAGGAGGAGGGGGAGAATGAGGAGGAGGAGGAGCAGAAGGAGGAAGAGGAGGAGGAGCACGAAGACGAGGAACAGGAGGAGAAGGAGGAAGAAGAGGAGGATGTGATGAAGGAGGAGGAGGAGGAGGAGGAGGAGGTGGTGGTGGACGAGGACAGAGAGGACGATCATGAGGAGTAGGACTAGCAGGAGGAGACGTAAAAGAGGAACGAGACAGATATGTGGGATGAAAGAGAAAAGAGAATAAGTGGGATGAAAGAAGAGAGAGAGAACAGATAAGACTAAGGTGTTAGAGATAGAAGGGAAGAAAGTGGGAGGGAGGATATCATGAAAGTGGGAGGGGAGGATATCATGAAAGTGGGAAGGGAGGATATCATGAAAGTGGGAGGGGAGGATGTCATGAAAGTGGGAGGGGAGGATATCATGAAAGTGGGAAGGGAGGATATCATGAAAGTGGGAAGGGAGGATATCATGAAAGTGGGAGGGGAGGATATCATGAAAGTGGGAGGGGAGGATATCATGAAAGTGGGAAGGGAGGATATCATGAAAGTGGGAGGGGAGGATATCATGAAAGTGGGAAGGGAGGATATCATGAAAGTGGGAAGGGAGGATATCATGAAAGTGGGAAGGGAGGATATCATGAAAGTGGGAGGGGAGGATATCATGAAAGTGGGAAGGGAGGATATCATGAAAGTGGGAAGGGAGGATATCATGAAAGTGGGAAGGGAGGATATCATGAAAGTGGGAAGGGAGGATATCATGAAAGTGGGAGGGGAGGATATCATGAAAGTGGGAGGGGAGGATATCACGAAAGTGGGAAGGGAGGATATCATGAAAGTGGGAAGGGAGGATATCATGAAAGTGGGAAGGGAGGATATCATGAAAGTGGGAGGGGAGGATATCATGAAAGTGAGAGGGGAGGATATCATGAAAGTGGGAGGGGAGGATATCATGAAAGTGGGAGAGGAGGATATCATGAAAGTGGGAGGGGAGGATATCATGAAAGTGGGAAGGGAGGATATCATGAAAGTGGGAGAGGAGGATATCATGAAAGTGGGAGGGGAGGATATCATGAAAGTGGGAGGGGAGGATATCATGAAAGTGGGAGGGAGGATATCATGAAAGTGGGAGGGGAGGATATCATGAAAGTGGGAAGGGAGGATATCATGAAAGTGGGAGGGGAGGATATCATGAAAGTGGGAGGGGAGGATATCATGAAAGTGGGAGGGGAGGATATCATGAAAGTGGGAGTGGAGGATATCATGAAAGTGGGAGGGGAGGATATCATGAAAGTGGGAGAGGAGGATATCATGAAAGTGGGAGGGGAGGATATCATGAAAGTGGGAAGGGAGGATATCATGAAAGTGGGAAGGGAGGATATCATGAAAGTGGGAAGGGAGGATATCATGAAAGTGGGAGAGGAGGATATCATGAAAGTGGGAGGGGAGGATATCATGAAAGTGGGAGAGGAGGATATCATGAAAGTGGGAGGGGAGGATATCACGAAAGTGGGAAGGGAGGATATCATGAAAGTGGGAAGGGAGGATATCATGAAAGTGGGAAGGGAGGATATCATGAAAGTGGGAGAGGAGGATATCATGAAAATGGGAGGGGAGGATATCATGAAAGTGGGAGGGGAGGATATCATGAAAGTGGGAAGGGAGGATATCATGAAAGTGGGAGAGGAGGATATCATGAAAGTGGGAGGGGAGGATATCATGAAAGTGGGAGGGGAGGATATCATGAAAGTGGGAGGGAGGATATCATGAAAGTGGGAGGGGAGGATATCATGAAAGTGGGAAGGGAGGATATCATGAAAGTGGGAGGGGAGGATATCATGAAAGTGGGAGGGGAGGATATCATGAAAGTGGGAGGGGAGGATATCATGAAAGTGGGAGTGGAGGATATCATGAAAGTGGGAGGGGAGGATATCATGAAAGTGGGAGAGGAGGATATCATGAAAGTGGGAGGGGAGGATATCACGAAAGTGGGAAGGGAGGATATCATGAAAGTGGGAAGGGAGGATATCATGAAAGTGGGAAGGGAGGATATCATGAAAGTGGGAGAGGAGGATATCATGAAAGTGGGAGGGGAGGATATCATGAAAGTGGGAGGGGAGGATATCATGAAAGTGGGAAGGGAGGATATCATGAAAGTGGGAGAGGAGGATATCATGAAAGTGGGAGGGGAGGATATCATGAAAGTGGGAGGGGAGGATATCATGAAAGTGGGAGGGAGGATATCATGAAAGTGGGAGGGGAGGATATCATGAAAGTGGGAAGGGAGGATATCATGAAAGTGGGAAGGGAGGATATCATGAAAGTGGGAGGGGAGGATATCATGAAAGTGGGAGGGGAGGATATCATGAAAGTGGGAGGGGAGGATATCATGAAAGTGGGAGTGGAGGATATCATGAAAGAGGGAGGGGAGGATATCATGAAAGTGAGAGGGATATTATGTAAGTGAGAGGGGAGGATATCATGTAAGTGAGAGGGGAGGATATCATGTAAGTGAGAGGGGAAGATATCATGTAAGTGAGAGGGGAGGCTATCATGTAAGTGAGAGGGGAGGATATCATGTAAGTGAGAGGGGAGGATATCATGTAAGTGAGAGGGGAGGATATCATGTAAGTGAGAGGGGAGGATATCATGTAAGTGAGAGGGGAGGATATCATATAAGTGAGAGGGGAGGATATCATGTAAGTGAGAGGGGAGGATATCATGTAAGTGAGAGGGAAGGATATCATGTAAGTGAGAGGGAAGGATATCATGTAAGTGAGAGGGAAGGATATCATGTAAGTGAGAGGGGAGGATATCATGTAAGTGAGAGGGGAGGATATCATGTAAGTGAGAGGGGAGGATATCATGTAAGTGAGAGGGGAGGATATCATGTAAGTGAGAGGGAAGGATATCATGTAAGTGAGAGGGAAGGATATCATGTAAGTGAGAGGGGAGGATATCATGTAAGTGAGAGGGGATGATATCATGTAAGTGAGAGGGGAGGATATCATGTAAGTGAGAGGGGAGGATATCATGTAAGTGAGAGGGGAGGATATCATGTAAGTGAGAGGGGAGGATATCATGTAAGTGAGAGGGAAGGATATCATGTAAGTGAGAGGGAAGGATATCATGTAAGTGAGAGGGGAGGATATCATGTAAGTGAGAGGGGATGATATCATGTAAGTGAGAGGGGAGGATATCATGTAAGTGAGAGGGGAGGATATCATGTAAGTGAGAGGGGAGGATGTCATGTAAGTGAGAGGAGAGGATATCATGTAAGTGAGAGGGGAGGATATCATGTAAGTGAGAGGGGAGGATATCATGTAAGTGAGAGGGGAGGATATCATGTAAGTGAGAGGGGAGGATGTCATGTAAGTGAGAGGAGAGGATATCATGTAAGTGAGAGGGGAGGATATCATGTAAGTGAGAGGGGATGATATCATGTAAGTGAGAGGGGAGGATATCATGTAAGTGAGAGGGGAGGATATCATGTAAGTGAGAGGGGAGGATATCATGTAAGTGAGAGGGGATGATATCATGTAAGTGAGAGGGGAGGATATCATGTAAGTGAGAGGGGAGGATAGGAATTGTGAATTGTTCCAGACACGGTTTTTCTGAATTTACAACAGTAACTAATTTTATCACATTTAACCATTAACGAAGAAGAAAGAGCCACAATACCGTGACTGGAACAACACAAAAGTAACCCACACACAGGAGAGAGAAACTTACCACGACGTTTCGCTCCGACTTAAACCATTTACAAAGTCACACTGACATTGGCACTTACTTCCACACTTCTTGTGTGGTAAATATGCCAGTCAAATTTCTACTTTTAAATCATCCATGTATAATGCATTATCCATGTATAATCAATATTCTGGCCATGTACAATGTATAACCCAGGCATAATGACTCGTTGAATTATTGAACAAAACTGAAAATGGTAAAAGTGTTCTCATATATATTTGTTAATAATTCAGAAAATGAATGGAATGGAGGTAGATTATAGTAGACTGTAGTAAATTATAACATATTATGGTAGATTATAATAGATTATTGTAGATTATAGTAGATTATAGTATGTTACAATAGATTATATTAATTTCAAGTAGATTATAATAAAGATGATTATAGTATATCATAGTTGATTATATTGTGGAATTATTGTAAAAAAATTGTGGAATTAATCCACGAGTGGGATTGATCAATAGCAACACTGCGACTAGCCAAGGATTCGAACCCATGTTGTTTTCTCCCGCCTTATGGTGAGCAACCAACACATAATGCTTTAACCCACAGGACCACGCAATGCTACATGAGCCAAGCACCCAGCCAAGCTAGGTGTGTTATATAGATCCGAGGATATACGGTGGTGTGGATGCCTCTGAGCTAATTTCGTTCTACTCTCTGGTGTACTAGCCTCAACAAGCAGTATTTTAAATTATTATAACCACGAGCGAGTAGTATTGATCAATAACAGCACTGCGATTAGTCAAAGACTCGAACCCATGGGATCGAACACTGGCCTGCCCAGTTTGGTAAATGATTCAAAACCACTTGTTTCGACATTGTGTATGTCGTGCCGAATATGTAAAACTTGCGATCTTGGCTTAAATAGCAACGCTCATCTTGCCATATAGGACAAGCGAAAATTTGTGTATGCAATAATTTCGCAAAAAACATTCTGAACCTAACGAAAAAATATATTTTACTGTGTTTGTTTAGTATTAAAATATTGTTAACGTATCTAAAATATATTTAGCTGGATTAGGCTAAAATAAATTGCGCTTATTATAATAAGGTTAGGTAAGTTTTCTAAGATACTTTTGGTACAAAATTATAAATTTTTACATTAACGTTAATGAAAAAATATATTTTTAAACGTATAAGAGAAAATTTTAGAAAGGACTTAATTTCAAATAAGTTCTTTCTAATTGACCAGTTTTACATATTCAGCATGACACACACTCACACACACACACACACACACATATATATATATATATATATATATATATATATATATATATATATATATATATATATATATATATATATATATATATATATAAATATATATATATATCTATATTTATATATATATATATATATATATATATATATATATATATATATATATATATATATATATATATATATATTTATTTCAACACACCTGCCGTATCTCATCAAGGCAGGGTGGCCCAAAAAGAAAAACGAAAGTTTCTCTTTTAAATTTAGTAATTTATACGGGAAAAGGGATTACTAGCCCCTTGCTCCCGGCATTTTAGTCGCCTCTTGCGACACGCATGGCTTACGGAGGAAGAATTCTGTTCCACTTTCCCATGGAGATAAGAGGAAATAAACAAGAACAAGAACTAGAAAGAAAATAGAAGATTACCCAAAGGGGTGTGTATATATATGCTTGTACATGTATGTGTAGTGTGACCTAAGTGCAAGTAGAAGTAGCAAAACATACCTGAAATCATGCATGTTTATGAGACAGACAAAAGACACCAGCAATCCTACCATCATGTAAAACAATTACAGGTTTTCGTTGTACACTCACTTGGCAGGACGGTAGTACCTTCCTGGGCGGTTGCTGTTTACCAACCTACTACCTAGAACATATATATGTATATATATATATATATATATATATATATATATATATATATATATATATATATATATATATATATATATATATATATATATATATATATATATTTTTTTTTTTTTTTTTTATTATCACACTGGCCGATTCCCACCAAGGCAGGGTGGCCCGAAAAAGAAAAACTTTCACCATCATTCACTCCATCACTGTCTTGCCAGAAGGGTGCTTTACACTACAGTTTTTAAACTGCAACATTAACACCCCTCCTTCAGAGTGCAGGCACTGTACTTCCCATCTCCAGGACTCAAGTCCGGCCTGCCGGTTTCCCTGAATCCCTTCATAAATGTTACTTTGCTCACACTCCAACAGCACGTCAAGTATTAAAAACCATTTGTCTCCATTCACTCCTATCAAACACGCTCACGCATGCCTGCTGGAAGTCCAAGCCCCTCGCACACAAAACCTCCTTTACCCCCTCCCTCCAACCCTTCCTAGGCCGACCCCTACCCCGCCTTCCTTCCACTACAGACTGATACACTCTTGAAGTCATTCTGTTTCGCTCCATTCTCTCTACATGTCCGAACCACCTCAACAACCCTTCCTCAGCCCTCTGGACAACAGGAAGGGTTGTTGAGGTGGTTCGGACATATATATATATATATATATATATATATATATATGTATATATATATATATATATATATATATATATATATATACATATATATATATATATATATATATATATATATATATATATATATATATATATGTATATGTATATATATATATATATATATATATATATATATATATATATATATATATATATATATATATATATATATATATATGCAATAAGATCACAATAAACAGGTGATTTTAAAATATGCAAAACAACCATTTTGAAAGATTAGTGAAATCTCACTATTCTTTCACAGTGGTTGTTTTGCATATATATATATATATATATATATATATATATATATATATATATATATATATATATATATATATATATATATATATATATATATATATATATATATGTCGTGCCGAATAGGCAGAACTTGCGATCTTGGCTTAAATAGCAACGTTCATCTTGCCATATAGGACAAGTGAAAATTTGTGTATGCAATAATTTCGCCAAAATCATTCTGAACCTAACGAAAAAAATATATTTCACTGTGTTTGTTTAGCATTAGATTATTTTAAACAAATCTAAAATACATTTACTTGGTTAGGCTTAAATAAATTGCTCTTGTTATAATAAGGTTAGGTAAGTTTTCTAAGATTCTTTTGGAGCAAAATTAAATTTTTTTACATTAACATTAATGAAAAAAATATATCTTTAAACGTATAAGAGAAAATTTTAGAAAGGACTTAATTTTAAATGAGTTCTTGCTAACTGACCAGTTTTACATATTCGGCACGACATATATATATATATATATATATATATATATAAGTAGTCATAATTTCTACAGGAGCATCCCTTCCGGTTTGGGCCTTCCACGGAGCGAGGAACTTCCGGTTTAGGCCTTATACAGAGACATCCCTTCCGGTCTAGGACCAGCGGCTGGAGGGTCACCTTTTCACACCTAGGTGTTACTTCCGGTTTTGACCATGACCTCGCCCTCGAGACTACCTCACCCTTGACCCCCCCAAACCAATACCCCCACCCACGACCCCCCCTTCGCCACCCCGCCGTCGCGCCGCGCGCCCCGCCCGCGCGCCCGCCCGCGCGCCCGCGCGCCCCCCCGCGCCCCCCGCGCCCGCGCGCTCGCCCCGCCCGCGCCCTTCGCGACCCCCGCCCGCGCCTTCTGCTGCGCCTTCTGCAGCGTCGTCCGGATCGCCCCCGCGCCTCGAATTTTTTTCCGATTTTTTTCGAATTTTTTTTGAATTTCATTTTCTTGTGCTCTCCATCTCCTCGGATCAAGTTTTTTGGGTACCCCTCCTTTCACCCCCCCATCCCCAAACAATTTCTCAATATCAAAGTCTCCACTTCCTCGGATCCCCCTCCCACTTTCACCCCCCAACCCAAAAAATTTCTCGATAATACAAGTTTTTGGATTCCCCCCCTATGGGGTTTTCGAAATTCTCCATCTCCTCGGATCAAGTTTTTTGGATCCCCCCTATGGGGTTTTCGAAATTCTCCATCTCCTTGGATCAAGGTTTTTGGATTCTCCCCTATGGGGTTTTCGAAATTCTCCATCTCCTCGGATCAAATTTTCTCGATAATACCAAGACTCCATCTCCTCAGATCAAATTTTTTGGATCCCCCTATGGGGGGTTTCGAAAGTCTCCATCTCCTTGGATCAAGGGTTTTGAATTTCTCCAATTCCTTGGATCAAATTTTTGGGTACCCCTCCTTTCACCCCAAATTTTCTCGACAATACCATGACTCCATCTCCTCGGATCAAGTTTTTTGGATCCCCCCTATGGGGTTTTCGAAATTCTCCATCTCCTCGGATCAAATTTTCTCGACAATACCATGACTCCATCTCCTTGGATCAAGGTTTTTTTGGATTCTCCCCTATGGGGTTTTCGAAATTCTCCATCTCCTTGGATCAAGGGTTTTGGATTCCCCCCTATGGGGTTTTCGAAATTCTCCAATTCCTCGGATCAAGTTTTTTGGATCCCCCCTCTGGGGGTTAAGCATTCAAAATATTACTCCTCCTATGGGGGCATGCTTACTACAGGTCTAATTCAAATGAACTCCTCCTATGGGGCATGTTTACTCTAAACAAGTCAAATGAAGGGTGTTTACTCGGTCAGTGACGTCAGTATTCCTCTCATTAAGTTAAATGAACTAAAAAGGACCACGCGCACACAGGTTGAATCTTGTCTACCCTTTTAGTTCATTAAGGTTAATAAGGGGATAGTAGTGATGTCACGCGCACACAGGCTGAATCTTGTCGATCCTTTTAGTTCATTCAAGTTAATAAGGGGACACAATACATCAGAAAGGCACATTTTTTTCGTTAATACCCACAATTTCTTTACAACACAAGTCTAGACATTTTTTTAACTATTTCATCTCAGGTCACTCCCCACGAAGTAACCTCCTTCCCACCCTCCCAAACCCTCACACTCCAACCAACACCTCACAATTTTCACTCATAACCCCCAATTTTTCTCGTTTTAACCCTTTTAGTTCATTAAAGTTAATAAGGGGACACAGTGCATCAGAAAGTCACCACATCGCTTACATCCACTTTCGTTAAATTCACTACTCACAATTTTACATATTACGAAGTTAAATACGCACTTTTACTTTGAACATCTTCAAAACACTCTCATAAATCATTTGAATACTCACAAAAAAATACCTTTATACATTTCCAAACAACACTGAAATACTCCAAAAACATCATTCGAACACCCCCAAATCACCTCTGAATACTCCCAGAACACCTTCATAAGTACTCTTGCACATCATTTGAACACCTTCATAAGTACTCTCATAATCATTTGTACACCTTCAAAAAACACCTTTGAATACTCACATAAACACCCTTGAACACCTTCAAAACACCTTTGAATAACCTCAAAACACCTTTGAACACCTTCAAAACACCCTTGAACACCCTTGAAACCTTCAAAAAAACAACATTTGAACACACTCAAAACACCTTTGAACACCTTTGAACACCTTTGAACATTTCCAAACAACACTGAAACACTTCCAAAAACACCATTTGAGTACTCCCAATTACACCACTGAATACTACTAAAACACCGCTGAATTCAATCAAAACACCCTTCAACACCTTCAAAACACCTTTGAACACCTTTGAACATTTCCAAAAACACTATTTGAGTACTCCCAATTACACCACTGATTACTACTAAAACACCGCTGAATTCAATCAAAACACCCTTCAACACCTTCAAACACCCTTGAACACCTTCAAAACACTCTTGAACACCTTCAAAAACACCTTTGAACATTTCCAAAACACTATTTGAGTACTCCCAATTACACCACTGATTACTACTAAAACACCGCTGAATTCAATCAAAACACCCTTCAACACCTTCAAACACCCTTGAACACCTTCAAAACACTCTTGAACACCTTCAAAAACACCTTTGAACATTTCCAATCAACACTGAAACACTTCCAAAAAAACACAATTTGAGTACTCCCAATTACACCACTGAATACTACTAAAACACCGCTGAATTCAATCAAAACACCCTTCAACACCTTCAAAACACCTTTGAACACCTTCAAAACACCTTTGAACACCTTCAAAACACTCTCATAATCAAAACACTCTTTGAACACACTCAAAACACCTTTGAATAACCTCAAAACACCTTTGAACACCTTCAAAACACCCTTGAACACCCTTGATCACCTTCAAAAAAAAACAACATTTGAACACACTCAAAACACCTTTGAACACTTCCAAAAAACACAATTTGAGTACTCCCAATTACACCACTGAATACTACTAAAACACCGCTGAATTCAATCAAAACACCCTTCAACACCTTCAAAACACCTTTGAACACCTTTGAACATTTCCAAAACACTATTTGAGTACTCCCAATTACACCACTGATTACTACTAAAACACCGCTGAATTCAATCAAAACACCCTTCAACACCTTCAAACACCCTTGAACACACTCAAAACACCCTTCAACACCTTCAAAACACCTTTGAACACCTTCAAAACACCTTTGAACACATTCAAAACACTCTCATAATCATTTGAACACACTCAAAACACCTTTGAATAACCTCAAAACACCTTTGAACACCTTCAAAACACCCTTGAACACCCTTGATCACCTTCAAAAAAAACAACATTTGAACACACTCAAAACACCTTTGAACACCTTTGAACATTTCCAAACAACACTGAAACACTTCCAAAAACACCATTTGAGTACTCCCAAATACACCACTGAATACTAAAACACCACTGAATACACTCAAAACACCACCAAAATCACCATAAACTAAGATCAACACCCACATCCCACAACACCCACAACCCACAACACCCACAATTTTTTCTCGTTTTATCTAATTTCATCAGAAAGTCACAACACCCACACCTCCCATTTTTTTCTCGTTTTAACCCTTTTAGTTCATTAAAGTTAATAAGGGGACACACTACATCAGAAAAAGTCACAAAAACAACCCACTTATAACGTCTTTTCGGTATCTCTAGTTCGACAACAACACCCACATCCCACAACACCCACATCCCACATCCCACACACACACACACACACACACACACACACACATCCCTAACCTAGCCTAACCTAACCTAACTTATCCTAACCTAACCTAACCTAACCTAACCTAACCTAACCTAACCTAACCTAACCTAACCTAACCTAACTTATCCTAACCTAGCCTAACCTAACCTAACCTAACCTTACCTAACTTATCCTAACCTAACCTAACCTAGCCTAACCTAACCTAACTTAACCTAACCTAACCTAACCTAACCGAACCTACCCTAACCTAACCTTACCTAACATAACCTAACCTAGCCTAACCTAACCTAACCTAACTTAACCTAACCCAACCTAACCTAACCTAACCTAGCCTAACCTAACTTAACCTAACCTAACCTAACCTAACCTACCCTAACCTAACCTAACCTAACTTAACCTAACCTAACCTAACCTAACCTAACCTATCCTAACCTAACCTAAAATATATTGGAACACTTCCAAAATACATTAGAGTACTCCAGAATTACTTTGAACGACTCCATTTTTTTTTTTTTTTTGGATATTTCCAAATTAGTTTTGAAAACTTTATCGTAAAATCGAACATTATTTTCTTGTTGGTAAACACACTCAATGGTAGAAATATTTACTCGATTTCCGAATAGAAACACTTTCCTCGCTCTGAGAGACTCATTGTGGGTCACCCCTTGCCCCCCCCCCCCCCAACACCACTGGGTAATGCGGTTCACACCCAAGGTAGATTTAAGATAATCATGAACACCTGCGTCAACTCAGGACAGACAGACGCCATGAAATGCGGGTAACATCCAAGGTAGAAAATCATCTCTTTCCAGACCAACTGTCTATCCTAACCTAACCTAACCTAACCTAACCTAATTCCTAACCTAACCTAACCTCACCTAACCGAACCTAACCTAACTCCATCAATCACCTCTATCCTAACCTAACCTAACCTAACCTAACCCAACCTAACTCCATCAAACACCTCTATCCTAACCTAACCTAACCTATCCTAACCTAACCTAACTCCATCAAACACCTCGAATACTACCTAACTTAACCTAACCTAACCTTACCTAACCTACCGAACCTAACCTAACCTAACCTAACCTATCCTAACCTGTCCTAACCTAACCTAACCTATCCTAACCTAACCTAACCTAACCTAACCTAACTTATCCTAAGCTAACCTAACCTAACTTATCCTAACCTAACCTATCCTAACCTAACCTAACCTAAAATAACGAACCTAACCTAACTTATCCTAATCTAATCTAACCTAACCTAACTTATCCTAACCTAACCTAACTTATCCTAACCTAACCTAACCTAACCTAAAATAACCTAACCTAACTTATCCTAACCTACTCACTTTACTTTGAACACCTTCAAAACACTCTCATACATCATTTGAGACCCCCTTTTCTCAATATCTCTCATCCACAACCTTTATCATCTCACTACAGAACAACCCCAAGATTACTTCGAACACTCTCATAAAGCATTTGAGTACTCACATAAACACTTTTGAACATTTCCAAACAACACTGAAGCACTTCCAAAATATCATTTTGATTACTCCCAAATAAGATTTGACAGCTCTAATTTATCTACACTTACACATTTCATTAAATTACATCTCATCCCCCCAAACTCCTCCCTCATTCTCCAGACTTTACAACATTAGCACAAAAAAAAACTAACTCATACACTTATGACATGAGACATTACCATATCTAACACACTGACTAACTTTGAACCAACTCTGAACACCACTGATCTTCTTCAAAAAATGCTCTGCACATCATTTGAACACCTTCAAAAAAAACACCATCAAACACCTCCGAATACTCCCAAAAAACACTACTGATTACTACCAAATCACCACTGAATACTACCAATCACCGTCAAAATCACCAGAAACTAAGTTTAACATCACCATCTAACATCCTTTTTATAGAAATCCCCTCAAATCACTATAACCAAGAAGTCCCTCCCCATTTGGCGCATGAAAAAAAAAAAAAAGCATGAACACAAACCTAATACGCAAACACTTAGTACATGATCACCATCAACTGAAAACATATCTTGTACACACACATAATATAAGACAATCACCAACTACAATCACCCATGTTCACTTACCTCAAAATCACTAATATCACAGAAAACAATCATTTTTATAAACATTTCACACACACACACACACAAAAAAAAAAAAAAAAAAATCATATTTGACAATATCTAAGCGCACTCACCTCACTACCACCAACACACGATGTCTCACCTCACAGGACCGACGAGCTCACCTCCAGTGACGTCACACTCCCATTGTGTTACTTGGTGGTTGGTAACATCACACCTAACCCCCCTTGTTTCAACCTGTTGTACCCTACATTATCTAAGAACACTATATCCAAGACGATTACCAGATTTTATGATCCCCAACACCAAGATCACAGAAAACACACATTTTTATAATTATTCACACAAAAATCACGATCACCAATTCCATATCATGTTTACCGTCATCTATCAACACTAATCACCAAGATCACCAAAAAATCTAAGATCATGCATCTCAAAACTACTATGATCACTGAAAACACTTATTTTAAACATTCGCACAAAAATAAGACATACACAAAAATACCACAACACTTCCACCAACATCTATAACATAACATGAGCACTATAACATATCACTATCACAAAAAAAAATAATACACAGACACCCACATATTATACATTTCAATTGCAAATTTAAGACATGAGACATACACACCAAATCTAAGACATTCACCTCCAACTAAGACATACACATCACCCCTAAAACTTCCTTCCTTATTCATTCCGTATATCTCCTAGAGCTGTTTTAACCCCGACGGATCCATCACGACGTAGGAGCCAGAGGAACCATCACCACTCCAACACCACCTACTACACTCTGGCTCCTACGTCGTGATGGATCCGTCGGGGTTAAAACAGCTCTAGGAGATATACGGAATGAATAAGGAAGGAAGTTTTAGGGGTGATGTGTATGTCTTAGTTGGAGGTGAATGTCTTAGATTTGGTGTGTATGTCTCATGTCTTAAATTTGCAATTGAAATGTATAATATGTGGGTGTCTGTGTATTATTTTTTTTTGTGATAGTGATATGTTATAGTGCTCATGTTATGTTATAGATGTTGGTGGAAGTGTTGTGGTATTTTTGTGTATGTCTTATTTTTGTGCGAATGTTTAAAATAAGTGTTTTCAGTGATCATAGTAGTTTTGAGATGCATGATCTTAGATTTTTTGGTGATCTTGGTGATTAGTGTTGATAGATGACGGTAAACATGATATGGAATTGGTGATCGTGATTTTTGTGTGAATAATTATAAAAATGTGTGTTTTCTGTGATCTTGGTGTTGGGGATCATAAAATCTGGTAATCGTCTTGGATATAGTGTTCTTAGATAATGTAGGGTACAACAGGTTGAAACAAGGGGGGTTAGGTGTGATGTTACCAACCACCAAGTAACACAATGGGAGTGTGACGTCACTGGAGGTGAGCTCGTCGGTCCTGTGAGGTGAGACATCGTGTGTTGGTGGTAGTGAGGTGAGTGCGCTTAGATATTGTCAAATATGATTTTTTTTTTTTTTGTGTGTGTGTGTGTGAAATGTTTATAAAAATGATTGTTTTCTGTGATATTAGTGATTTTGAGGTAAGTGAACATGGGTGATTGTAGTTGGTGATTGTCTTATATTATGTGTGTGTACAAGATATGTTTTCAGTTGATGGTGATCATGTACTAAGTGTTTGCGTATTAGGTTTGTGTTCATGCTTTTTTTTTTTTTTTCATGCGCCAAATGGGGAGGGACTTCTTGGTTATAGTGATTTGAGGGGATTTCTATAAAAAGGATGTTAGATGGTGATGTTAAACTTAGTTTCTGGTGATTTTGACGGTGATTGGTAGTATTCAGTGGTGATTTGGTAGTAATCAGTAGTGTTTTTTGGGAGTATTCGGAGGTGTTTGATGGTGTTTTTTTTTGAAGGTGTTCAAATGATGTGCAGAGCATTTTTTGAAGAAGATCAGTGGTGTTCAGAGTTGGTTCAAAGTTAGTCAGTGTGTTAGATATGGTAATGTCTCATGTCATAAGTGTATGAGTTAGTTTTTTTTTGTGCTAATGTTGTAAAGTCTGGAGAATGAGGGAGGAGTTTGGGGGGATGAGATGTAATTTAATGAAATGTGTAAGTGTAGATAAATTAGAGCTGTCAAATCTTATTTGGGAGTAATCAAAATGATATTTTGGAAGTGCTTCAGTGTTGTTTGGAAATGTTCAAAAGTGTTTATGTGAGTACTCAAATGCTTTATGAGAGTGTTCGAAGTAATCTTGGGGTTGTTCTGTAGTGAGATGATAAAGGTTGTGGATGAGAGATATTGAGAAAAGGGGGTCTCAAATGATGTATGAGAGTGTTTTGAAGGTGTTCAAAGTAAAGTGAGTAGGTTAGGATAAGTTAGGTTAGGTTATTTTAGGTTAGGTTAGGTTAGGTTAGGATAAGTTAGGTTAGGTTAGGATAAGTTAGGTTAGGTTAGATTAGATTAGGATAAGTTAGGTTAGGTTCGTTATTTTAGGTTAGGTTAGGTTAGGATAGGTTAGGTTAGGATAAGTTAGGTTAGGTTAGCTTAGGATAAGTTAGGTTAGGTTAGGTTAGGTTAGGTTAGGATAGGTTAGGTTAGGTTAGGACAGGTTAGGATAGGTTAGGTTAGGTTAGGTTAGGTTCGGTAGGTTAGGTAAGGTTAGGTTAGGTTAAGTTAGGTAGTATTCGAGGTGTTTGATGGAGTTAGGTTAGGTTAGGATAGGTTAGGTTAGGTTAGGATAGAGGTGTTTGATGGAGTTAGGTTGGGTTAGGTTAGGTTAGGTTAGGTTAGGATAGAGGTGATTGATGGAGTTAGGTTAGGTTCGGTTAGGTGAGGTTAGGTTAGGTTAGGAATTAGGTTAGGTTAGGTTAGGTTAGGTTAGGATAGACAGTTGGTCTGGAAAGAGATGATTTTCTACCTTGGATGTTACCCGCATTTCATGGCGTCTGTCTGTCCTGAGTTGACGCAGGTGTTCATGATTATCTTAAATCTACCTTGGGTGTGAACCGCATTACCCAGTGGTGTTGGGGGGGGGGGGGGAAGGGGTGACCCACAATGAGTCTCTCAGAGCGAGGAAAGTGTTTCTATTCGGAAATCGAGTAAATATTTCTACCATTGAGTGTGTTTACCAACAAGAAAATAATGTTCGATTTTACGATAAAGTTTTCAAAACTAATTTGGAAATATCCAAAAAAATGGAGTCGTTCAAAGTAATTCTGGAGTACTCTAATGTATTTTGGAAGTGTTCCAATATATTTTAGGTTAGGTTAGGATAGGTTCGGCTAGGTTAGGTTAGGTAAGGTTAGGTTAGGTTAGAGTAGGTTAGGGTAGGTTAGGTTAGGTTAGGTTAGGTTAGGTTAGGTTAGGTTAGGTTAGGTTAGGTTAGGTTAGGTTAGGTTAGGTTAGGTTAGGTTAGGTTAGGTTAGGTTAGGTTAGGTTAGGTTAGGTTAGGTTAGGTTAGGTTAGGTTAGGTTAGGTTAGGTTATGTTAGGTAAGGTTAGGTTAGGGTAGGTTCGGTTAGGTTAGGTTAGGTTAGGTTAAGTTAGGTTAGGTTAGGCTAGGTTAGGTTAGGTTAGGATAAGTTAGGTAAGGTTAGGTTAGGTTAGGTTAGGCTAGGTTAGGATAAGTTAGGTTAGGTTAGGTTAGGTTAGGTTAGGTTAGGTTAGGTTAGGTTAGGTTAGGTTAGGTTAGGTTAGGTTAGGTTAGGCTAGGTTAGGGATGTGTGTGTGTGTGTGTGTCTGTGTGTGTGTGTGTGGGATGTGGGATGTGGGTGTTGTGGGATGTGGGTGTTGTTGTCGAACTAGAGATACCGAAAAGACGTTATAAGTGGGTTGTTTTTGTGACTTTTTCTGATGTAGTGTGTCCCCTTATTAACTTTAATGAACTAAAAGGGTTAAAACGAGAAAAAAATGGGAGGTGTGGGTGTTGTGACTTTCTGATGAAATTAGATAAAACGAGAAAAAATTGTGGGTGTTGTGGGTTGTGGGTGTTGTGGGATGTGGGTGTTGATCTTAGTTTATGGTGATTTTGGTGGTGTTTTGAGTGTATTCAGTGGTGTTTTAGTATTCAGTGGTGTATTTGGGAGTACTCAAATGGTGTTTTTGGAAGTGTTTCAGTGTTGTTTGGAAATGTTCAAAGGTGTTCAAAGGTGTTTTGAGTGTGTTCAAATGTTGTTTTTTTGAAGGTGATCAAGGGTGTTCAAGGGTGTTTTGAAGGTGTTCAAAGGTGTTTTGAGGTTATTCAAAGGTGTTTTGAGTGTGTTCAAATGATTATGAGAGTGTTTTGAATGTGTTCAAAGGTGTTTTGAAGGTGTTCAAAGGTGTTTTGAAGGTGTTGAAGGGTGTTTTGAGTGTGTTCAAGGGTGTTTGAAGGTGTTGAAGGGTGTTTTGATTGAATTCAGCGGTGTTTTAGTAGTAATCAGTGGTGTAATTGGGAGTACTCAAATAGTGTTTTGGAAATGTTCAAAGGTGTTCAAAGGTGTTTTGAAGGTGTTGAAGGGTGTTTTGATTGAATTCAGCGGTGTTTTAGTAGTATTCAGTGGTGTAATTGGGAGTACTCAAATTGTGTTTTTTGGAAGTGTTCAAAGGTGTTTTGAGTGTGTTCAAATGTTGTTTTTTTTTTTTTTGAGGGTGATCAAGGGTGTTCAAGGGTGTTTTGAAGGTGTTCAAAGGTGTTTTGAGGTTATTCAAAGGTGTTTTGAGTGTGTTCAAATGATTATGAGAGTGTTTTGAAGGTGTTCAAAGGTGTTTTGAAGGTGTTCAAAGGTGTTTTGAAGGTGTTGAAGGGTGTTTTGATTGAATTCAGCGGTGTTTTAGTAGTATTCAGTGGTGTAATTGGGAGTACTCAAATTGTGTTTTTTTGGAAGTGTTTCAGTGTTGATTGGAAATGTTCAAAGGTGTTTTTGAAGGTGTTCAAGAGTGTTTTGAAGGTGTTCAAGGGTGTTTGAAGGTGTTGAAGGGTGTTTTGATTGAATTCAGCGGTGTTTTAGTAGTAATCAGTGGTGTAATTGGGAGTACTCAAATAGTGTTTTGGAAATGTTCAAAGGTGTTTTTGAAGGTGTTCAAGAGTGTTTTGAAGGTGTTCAAGGGTGTTTGAAGGTGTTGAAGGGTGTTTTGATTGAATTCAGCGGTGTTTTAGTAGTAATCAGTGGTGTAATTGGGAGTACTCAAATAGTGTTTTTGGAAATGTTCAAAGGTGTTCAAAGGTGTTTTGAAGGTGTTGAAGGGTGTTTTGATTGAATTCAGCGGTGTTTTAGTAGTATTCAGTGGTGTAATTGGGAGTACTCAAATGGTGTTTTTGGAAGTGTTTCAGTGTTGTTTGGAAATGTTCAAAGGTGTTCAAAGGTGTTTTGAGTGTGTTCAAATGTTGTTTTTTTGAAGGTGATCAAGGGTGTTCAAGGGTGTTTTGAAGGTGTTCAAAGGTGTTTTGAGGTTATTCAAAGGTGTTTTGAAGGTGTTCAAGGGTGTTTATGTGAGTATTCAAAGGTGTTTTTTGAAGGTGTACAAATGATTATGAGAGTACTTATGAAGGTGTTCAAATGATGTTTTTTGAAGGTGTTCAAGGGTGTTTTGAAGGTGTTCAAGGGTGTTTTGAAGGTGTTCAAAGGTGTTTATGTGAGTATTCAAAGGTGTTTTGAGGTTATTCAAAGGTGTTTTGAAGGTGTTCAAGGGTGTTTATGTGAGTATTCAAAGGTGTTTTGAGGTTATTCAAAGGTGTTTTGAAGGTGTTCAAGGGTGTTTATGTGAGTATTCAAAGGTGTTTTTTGAAGGTGTACAAATGATTATGAGAGTACTTATGAAGGTGTTCAAATGATGTGCAAGAGTACTTATGAAGGTGTTCTGGGAGTATTCAGAGGTGATTTGGGGGTGTTCGAATGATGTTTTGGAGTATTTCAGTGTTGTTTGGAAATGTATAAAGGTATTTTTGTGAGTATTCAAATGATTTATGAGAGTGTTTTGAAGATGTTCAAAGTAAAAGTGCGTATTTAACTTCGTAATATGTAAAATTGTGAGTAGTGAATTTAACGAAAGTGGATGTAAGCGATGTGGTGACTTTCTGATGCACTGTGTCCCCTTATTAACTTTAATGAACTAAAAGGGTTAAAACGAGAAAAATTGGGGGTTATGAGTGAAAATTGTGAGGTGTTGGTTGGAGTGTGAGGGTTTGGGAGGGTGGGGAGGAGGTTACTTCGTGGGGAGTGACCTGAGATGAAATAGTTAAAAAAATGTCTAGACTTGTGTTGTAAAGAAATTGTGGGTATTAACGAAAAAATGTGCCTTTCTGATGTATTGTGTCCCCTTATTAACTTGAATGAACTAAAAGGATCGACAAGATTCAGCCTGTGTGCGCGTGACGTCACTACTATGTCCCCTTATTAACTAAAAGGGTCAACACGTGACGTCACTGACCGCCGAGTAAACACCCTTCATTAGACCTGTAGTAAGCATGCCCCCATAGGAGGAGTATTTTGAATGCTTATACCCAGAGGGGGGATTCCAAAAACTTGATCCGAGGAATTGGAGAATTTCGAAAACCCCATAGGGGGGAATCCAAAAAAAACTTGATCCAAGGAGAATTTCGAAAACCCCATAGGGGGGATCCAAAAAACTTGATCCGAGGAGATGGAGTCATGGTATTGTCGAGAAAATTTGATCCGAGGAGATGGAGAATTTCGAAAACCCCATAGGGGGGATCCAAAAAACTTGATCCGAGGAGATGGAGTCATGGTATTGTCGAGAAAATTTGGGGTGAAAGGAGGGGTACCCAAAAATTTGATCCAAGGAATTGGAGAAATTCAAAACCCTTGATCCAAGGAGATGGAGACTTTCGAAACCCCCCATAGGGGGATCCAAAAAATTTGATCTGAGGAGATGGAGTCTTGGTATTATCGAGAAAATTTGATCCGAGGAGATGGAGAATTTCGAAAACCCCATAGGGGAGAATCCAAAAACCTTGATCCAAGGAGATGGAGAATTTCGAAAACCCCATAGGGGGGATCCAAAAAACTTGATCCGAGGAGATGGAGAATTTCGAAAACCCCATAGGGGGGGAATCCAAAAACTTGTATTATCGAGAAATTTTTTGGGTTGGGGGGTGAAAGTGGGAGGGGGATCCGAGGAAGTGGAGACTTTGATATTGAGAAATTTTTTGGGGATGGGGGGTGAAAGTGGGAGGGGGAACCTCAAAAATTTGATCCGAGGAGATGGAGAGCACAAGAAAATGAAATTCAAAAAAAATTCGAAAAAAATCGGAAAAAAATTCGAGGCGCGGGGGCGATCCGGATGACGCTGCAGAAGGCGCAGCAGAAGGCGCGGGCGGGGGTCGCGAAGGGCGCGGGCGGGCGGCGGGCGGGCGCGCGCGGGGCGGGGCGCGCGCGGGCGGGCGCGCGGCGCGAAGGGGGGTCGCGAAGGGGGGGGCGAAGGGGGGGGGGGTCGTGGGCGGGGGTATTGGTTGGGGGGTCAAGGGTGAGGTAGTCTCGAGGGCGAGGTCATGGTCAAAACCGGAAGTAACACCTAGGTGTGAAAAGGTGACCCTCCAGCTGCTGGTCCTAGACCGGAAGGGATGTCTCTGTGGAAGGTCCTAGACCGGATACACCGCCCAGTGGAAGGCCCTAAACCGGACGAAATATACACAAGCACTGATCTCTCGCTGAAGGAGACTCGATCCTACGAACCTTAGAACAAGGTACGCAGTGCTTTACCAATCTACCCACACTGGACAATATCTTGGCGTGTAGCTTGCGCTACACGTTGATCCAGTGCAACCAGCTTTGAGGGAGAAGCCTTACAGCTTTTCATCTCATCCCCTGCATACATCAACTAGAGATTTTTAACAATGCAAGGAATTCGCAAGAGCAGGCGAAATATACACAAACACTGATCCCTGAGATGAAAAGCTGCAAAGAATCTCAGACAGGCGATCTTAACTATGCAAGACAAGCCACGGGGGGTGGAAATCTTTAGCTCAAGCACTTTCACACTTCTCAGTGTGTCACCAGGAGCTATGCAATGTTGCAAGGCTGCAACTGAAGAAGTGAGGGAAAGTTTTTCTCAGAATAACGCAGAGTGGGCGTGTCGCCTCATCCTGGCCCTCTGGCCCACTCGGCGCTATTCAGAGAAAAACTTCCCCTCACTCCTTCAGTTGCAGCCTTGCAACATTGCATAGCTCCTGATGACGCAGTGAGAAGTGTGAAAGTACTTGAGCTAAAGATTTCCACCCCTCTGTGGCTTGTCTTGCACATATATTTATATATGTATATATATATATATATATATATATATATATATATATATATATATATATTTATATATATATATATATATATAATGTCATGCCGAATAGGTAAAGCTTGCGATTTTGGCTTAAATAGCAAAGCTTTTCTTGTTGAATAAGGCAAACGAAACTTTATGTATGCAATAATTTCGCAAAAGTCATTCTGTACCAAACGAAAAAAAATAAGCTTCATTGTGTATGTTTATTAGATTATTGTAAACTTAACTAAAATATTTTTAGTTGGATTAGACTAAATTAAATTTCGCTTGTTATAATAAGGTTAGGTAAATTTTCTAAGGTTCATTGGGTACAAAATTATTAATTATTGCATTAACATAAATGAAAAAAAATATGTCTTTAAACGTATAAGGGAAAATTTTAAAAGGATTTAATTTTAAATGAGATCATGTTAACTGACCAGTTTTTCCTAATTGGCAAGACACCCACACACACATATATATTATATATATATATATATATATATATATATATATATATATATATATATATATATATATATATATATATATATATATATATATATATATATATATTATTGTAACCACGAACGAGTGATATTTAATCAATAACAATGCTGCGACTAGCTGAGGACTCGAACGCATGTCATTTTGGCCCGCATCATGGAGAGCGAAAATCACATGACCCTCTAACCCACAGGGCCACTCAATCCTACAAAGAATCACGCACCTACGTTATGTGATTTTTGTTCACCATGAGGCGGGTCAAAACGACTTGGGCTCGAGTCGTCTGCTAGTCGCACTGTGGTTGATATATATACATATATATATATATATATATATATATATATATATATATATATATATATATATATATATATATATATATATATATATATATATATATATATATATATATATATTTAGCGAGGCATATTTAAAGCTCTGTTTACTGACACTCTTCAACATGTTGTGTACCCACAGTTCGACCCTTGGTGACGAAGGTGGAGGCGCCCATCAAGGGGTTAAGGGTGGGCAGGGAGTATGACATGAGGTGTGACTCAGCTGGGTCACGCCCACACCCTAACATGACCTGGACTCTGGGCACCACCCCCGCCGCCCACACTCTGCTGGCTACAGTAAGTCACTCATTATGGTTATATAGATGTTTTCGAAGGGGGTGTTTTTGACGGGGTGTTTTTTTGAGAGAGTTATGGGATTATTCTTGTGGTTTGAAATGTCTTGGGTCAAGGAAGATTAACTGTGGACTTGTGAGACTTTTAGAAGTCTTGTTAAATACGTGGACAAAAAAATACCTTGTGTTTCCCTCTCACTGAGTGCTGTCAACGTCTTGCATTTGGGGGGAGGGGTTCGAATCACAGCTCCTTGCTCAATTTCTTAAACTACAGTCGCCACCATTATTACTTCCTGGCCTCATGAACCCTATCATACTTGTTATTAAGACTGATTAACTGATTACATCGAATCCTGGCTGAGGGACTGATTACCTCAAACTCCTTCTGATCTTCAGCCATCCTTCTTTGTTATGGACTGATGAAGCCACTGTGTGGCGAAACGTTTCCTCAATAAAGATACCCATGTTTTGCACATATGTCTAATTTATCACCGAACTGCTTTGGGGATTAGCGTGGACGGTTACAAAGCATGGCTTGCTTCTGCAGTGTTTTAAAAATTGAGGTTGGAGAGTTGAAGGAGGAGGTCTTGCTTCTCCAGGAGGAGATTAGGAGGCTGAAGGTCCACCTCAATGGGTCTGGGAGAGAGTGTGAGGTGGCTGGAGTTGTGGGAAATGAGGTTCTAGCAGTGAGGTGCAGTCTGTCTCTCGCTGTGAGGAGGCTGTAGTTGGGGAGGTAGCAACGGCTACCAGCAGTGAGGTGCAGCCCAGCACCTGCTACAAGTGGCAAGTGGTTCACAGTAATGGGAGGCGCATCAGAGTAAGGAAAGTTAAGAGTGAATATCTGAAGGTAGGAAATCGCTTCTCTGTTCATCAGGATGAATGTACTTCAGTGGCCAGTGAAGGTAAGGGTACTACTGCCCCTGCTAATGGAGGTAAGCGCATTCTTGTGGTTGGTGATTCTCAGGTAAGATATATTGACCGTGCTTTTTGTAATAGGAATAAGAAGATGAGAGATAGAGTGTGCTTCCCTGGAGCTGGTGTTGGGGACATTGTCAACAGGCTGGATAATATCATGTCAGGTAATGGGAACAAGCCCATTATCTGTCTCAGTGCTGGTGGAAATGATATTGGGAAGGGTAGGAGAGAAGAGCTGCTAGATAAGTACAGGTCAGCTATAGATTTCATTAAGTCTAAGGGAGGGATCCCAATCATATGTAGCATCTTGCCTAGAAGGGGAGTAGGAAATGAATGGTTGTCTAGGGCAATTGGTGCAAATTGCTGGCTAGACAGATACTGCAAGGAACTTGCAATCCCATTCATTGACAACTGGAACAACTTTTATGGCAAACATGATATGTATGCAAGGGATGGGGTACATCTCTCTGGGGCAGGGGTGGTAGCACTTGCAGACTCGACTGAGAAGGCCATTGGTGAAATGCCTATGATTTTAAACTGATGGAAGATAGAGGTATGGGTGTGTGTGGGAAACAAGCAGGTTGCAACACTAGGGTTGGAAACAGTAAATGTATAAAAGGCATTCAGCATGAAGTTATAAATAAAGACAATATATCAGGTCAGCAAACAAAGGGGGACAGCAGAGGGCAGCAAGGGACTAGCTCCCTTAAGGTTTACTATACTAATAGCAGGAGTGTAAGAAATAAGATAGATGAGCTAAGATTAATTGCAAGTGCAGGAAACATAGATATTATTGCTATAACAGAGACCTGGCTCAATCTGAAAGATAGAGAGATGCCCTCTGAATGTCACATACAAGGCTATAAATTATTCCACACTGACAGGGTCAACAAGAAAGGTGGTGGAGTAGCGATGTATGTCAGAGACAATTTAAATTGTTGTGTTAGACAAGATATTAAATTAGAAGCGTCAGCCACTGAATCTGTTTGGTTACAGCTTCTCGAGGGCCGAGAAAAACTAATTTTGGGTGTGATTTACAGGGCCCCAAATCTTGATAGGGAGTGCAGTAAACTTCTATGGGACGAAATTCGTAAGGCATCTACATACGAAAATGTTGTGCTAATGGGAGATTTCAACTATAGACAGATTGACTGGAGCAATTTGACAGGAAATTTAGAGTCAGGTGACTTTCTTGATACAATCCAGGATTGTTTTTTAAAACAGTTTGTGACAGAGCCAACTAGGGGAAATAACCTCCTTGACTTGGTTCTTGCCAGTAGGGAAACACTAATTAATAATCTTGAGGTTAATGATGAGCTTGGGGAAAGTGATCACAAATCACTCAGTTTTAATATATCATGGAATTCCCCTAATAATGGCAATCAAGTCTCCGTCCCTGACTTTCGCTTGGCTGATTTCATAGGACTGAAAAATTACTTAGGTGGGCTGAACTGGAATGACCTGACTAAGGGTGGTGATGGTTGCCGATATGATGCTTTCCAGGGCATAGTTCTAGCTGCTCAGTCAAATTATGTTCCAAATAGGGAAATCAGATCAAACAAAAATGATCCTAAATGGATGAACAATAGATTAAAATATCTGATTGGTCAAAAGAGAGGCATATATAGGCAAATCAAAAGAGGAGAGGGGCAATTAAGAAATCGATATATTCAGTTAAAGAGAAAAATAAAAAAGGGAATTAGAAAAGCAAAAAGAGATTATGAGGTTAAAGTTGCAAGAGAATCGAAGACTAACCCAAAAGAATTCTTTCAGGTATACAGAAGTAAGATCAGGGACAAGATAGGCCCACTCAAAAGTTCCTCGGGTCAGCTCACTGACAGTGATAAGGAAATGTGTAGAATTTTTAACACATACTTCCTCTCAGTTTTTACACAGGAGGATACCAGCGATATTCCAGTAATGATAAATTATGTAGAACAGGACGATAATAAACTGTGCACGATTAGGGTCACAAGTGACATGGTCCTTAGGCAAATAGATAAATTAAAACCTAACAAATCCCCAGGCCCTGATGAACTGTATGCAAGGGTTCTAAAGGAATGTAAAGATGAGCTTAGCACACCTTTGGCTAATCTTTTCAACATATCACTACAAACTGGCATGGTCCCAGATAAGTGGAAAATGGCAAATGTGATATCTATTTTCAAAACAGGTGACAGGTCCTTAGCTTCGAACTATAGACCAATAAGCCTAACCTCCATAGTGGGAAAATTTATGGAATCAATAATTGCCGAGGCAGTTCGTAGCCACCTTGAGAAGCATAAATTAATCAACGAATCTCAGCATGGTTTTACAAAGGGGCGTTCCTGCCTTACGAATTTATTAACTTTTTTTTCACTAAGGTATTTGAGGAGGTAGATCATGGTAATGAATCTGATATTGTGTATATGGACTTCAGTAAGGCTTTTGACAGGGTCCCACATCAGAGACTATTGAGGAAAATTAAAGCACATGGAATAGGAAGAGAATTTTTTTCCTGGATAGAGGCATGGTTGACAAATAGGCAGCAGAGAGTTTGCATAAATGGGGAGAAATCAGAGTGGGGAAGCGTCACGAGCGGTGTTCCACAGGGGTCAGTGTTGGGCCCCCTGCTGTTCACAATCTACATAAACGACATAGATGAGGGCATAAAGAGCGACATCGGCAAGTTTGCCGATGACACCAAAATAGGCCGTCGAATTCATTCTGACGAGGACATTCGAGCACTCCAGGAAGATTTGAATAGACTGATGCAGTGGTCGGAGAAGTGGCAGATGCAGTTTAATATAGACAAATGTAAAGTTCTAAATGTTGGACAGGGCAATAACCATGCCACATATAAACTAAATAATGTAGATCTTAATATTACGGATTGCGAAAAAGATTTAGGAGTTCTGGTTAGCAGTAATCTGAAACCAAGACAACAGTGCATAAGTGTTCGCAATAAAGCTAATAGAATCCTTGGCTTCATATCAAGAAGCATAAATAATAGGAGTCCTCAGGTTGTTCTTCAACTCTATACATCCTTGGTTAGGCCTCATTTAGATTATGCTGCACAGTTTTGGTCACCGTATTACAGAATGGATATAAATTCTCTGGAAAATGTACAAAGGAGGATGACAAAGTTGATCCCATGTATCAGAAACCTTCCCTATGAGGATAGACTAAGGGCCCTGAATCTGCACTCTCTAGAAAGACGTAGAATTAGGGGAGGATATGATTGAGGTGTATAAATGGAAGACAGGAATAAATAAAGGGGATGTAAATAGTGTGCTGAAAATATCTAGCCTAGACAGGACTCACAGCAATGGTTTTAAGTTGGAAAAATTCAGATTCAGGAAGGATATAGGAAAGTACTGGTTTGGTAATAGAGTTGTGGATGAGTGGAACAAACTCCCGAGTACAGTTATAGAGACCAGAACGTTGTGTAGCTTTAAAAATAGGTTGGATAAATACATGAGTGGATGTGGGTGGGTGTGAGTTGGACCTGATAGCTTGTGCTACCAGGTCGGTTGCCGTGTTCCTCCCTTAAGTCAATGTGACCTGACCTGACTAGGTTGGGTGCATTGGCTTAAGCCGGTAGGAGACTTGGACCTGCCTCGCATGGGCCAGTAGGCCTTCTGCAGTGTTCCTTCGTTCTTATGTTCTTATGTTCTTATGTTCTTATGAACTTGAAGAAGTTTTTTCAATCAGACAACTCACAACACAAACATTCACAAGCAACCCACATTTTCGGTCACCTCCTGGACCCTTATTAGATCATAGTTGTGACTTAATAAAAATGGTACAGGACCCAGAACTCGTCTAGAGGATTCTCGCCAGACAGAGTGTTGCTTGTTTGTGGAAAGTGTTTCCTAAGGTTCCTTTGTCTCTGCTGTGCTCCCCCTCTCCTGTACCACCATCTGTGCTCCCTCCCTCTCCCCCAGTACCACCATCTGTGCTCCCTCCCTCTTCCCAGTACCACCATCTGTGCTCCCTCCCTCTCCCCCAGTACCACCATCTGTGCTTCCTCCCTCTTCCCAGTACCATCATCTGTGCTACCTCCGTCTCCGCAGTACCACCATCTGTGCTCCTTCTCTCTTGTACCACCATCTGTGCTTCATCCCTCTCCCCAGTACCACTATCTGTGCTCCTTTTCTTTCCAGTACCACCATCTGTACTCCCTCTCTCTCCCCAGTGCCAACATCTGTACTACTTCTCCCCAGTGCCACAATTTTTTCTCCTTTTCCCCAGTGCCACCGTCTGTGCTACTTCTCCCCAGTGCCACCATCTGTGTTGCTTCTCCCCAGTGCCACCATCTGTGTTGCTTCTCGTCAGTATAACCATCTGCGCATCCTCTCTCTCCAGTGCCACCATCTATGCTACTTCTCCTCAGTGCCACAATCTGTGTTACTTCTCCCCAGTGCCACTTCTGTGCTCCTTCTCCCTAGTGCCACCATCTGTGCTACTTCTCCCCAGTGCCAACATCTGTGCTACTTCTCCCCAGTGTCACCATCTGTGCTTCCTCTCTCTCTAGTGCCACCATCTGTGCTACATCTCTCCAGTGCCACCATCTGTGCTACATTTCTCCAGTGCCACCATCTGTGCTTCTCTCCAGTGCCACCATCTGTGCTTCTCCCCAGTGCCACCATCTGTGCTTTTCCCTAGTGCCGCCATCTGTGCTACTTCTTCCCAGTACAGCCATCTGTGCTCCCTCTCTCTCTAGTGCCACCATCTGTGCTACTTCTCCCCAGTACCACCATCTGTACTTCCTCTCTCTCCAGTGCCACCATCTGTGCTTCCCACCAGTACCACCATCTGTACTTCCTCTCTCTCCAGTGCCACCATCTGTGCTTCTCTCCAGTGCCACCATCTGTGCTTCTCACCAGTACAACCATCTGTACTTCCTCTCTCTCCAGTGCCACCATCTGTGCTTCTCTCTAGTGCCACCATCTGTGCTTCTCTCCAGTGCCACCATCTGTGCTTCTCACCAGTACCACCATCTGTACTTCCTCTCTCTCCGGTGCCACCATCTGTGCTTCTCTCCAGTGCCACCATCTGTGTTTCTCACCAGTACCACCATCTGTACTTCCTCTCTCTCCAGTGCCACCATCTGTGCTTCTCACCAGTGCCACCATCTGTGCTTCTCACCAGTACCACCATCTGTACTTCCTCTCTCTCCAGTGCCACCATCTGTGCTTCTCTCCAGTGCCACCATCTGTGCTTCTCTCCAGTGCCACCATCTGTGCTTCTCACCAGTACCACCATCTGTACTTCCTCTCTCTCCAGTGCCACCATCTGTGCTTCTCTCCAGCGCCACCATCTGTGCTTCTCACCAGTACCACCATCTGTACTTCCTCTCTCTCCAGTGCCACCATCTGTGCTTCTCACCAGTGCCACCATCTGTGCTTCTCACCAGTACCACCATCTGTACTTCCTCTCTCTCCAGTGCCACCATCTGTGCTTCTCTCCAGTGCCACCATCTGTGCTTCTCTCCAGTGCCACCATCTGTGCTTCTCACCAGTACCACCATCTATACTTCCTCTCTCTCCAGTGCCACCATCTGTGCTTCTCTCCAGTGCCACCATCTGTGCTTCTCACCAGTACCACCCTCTGTACTTCCTCTCTCTCCAGTGCCACCATCTGTGCTTCTCTCCGGCGCCACCATCTGTGTTTCTCACCAGTACCACCATCTGTACTTCCTCTCTCTCCAGTGCCACCATCTGTGCTTCTCACCAGTGCCACCATCTGTGCTTCTCACCAGTACCACCATCTGTACTTCCTCTCTCTCCAGTGCCACCATCTGTGCTTCTCTCCAGTGCCACCATCTGTGCTTCTCTCCAGTGCCACCATCTGTGCTTCTCACCAGTACCACCATCTGTACTTCCTCTCTCTCCAGTGCCACCATCTGTGCTTCTCTCCAGTGCCACCATCTGTGCTTCTCACCAGTACCACCATCTGTACTTCCTCTCTCTCCAGTGCCACCATCTGTGCTTCTCTCCAGTGCCACCATCTGTGCTTCTCACCAGTGCCACCATCTGTGCTTCTCTCCAGTGCCACCATCTGTGCTTCTCTCCAGTGCCACCATCTGTGCTTCTCACCAGTGCCACCATCTGTGCTTCTCACCAGTACCACCATCTGTACTTCCTCTCTCTCCAGTGCCACCATCTGTGCTTCTCTCCAGTGCCACCATCTGTGCTTCTCTCCAGTGCCACCATCTGTGCTTCTCACCAGTACCACCATCTGTACTTCCTCTCTCTCCAGTGCCACCATCTGTGCTTCTCTCCAGTGCCACCATCTGTGCTTCTCACCAGTACCACCATCTGTACTTCCTCTCTCTCCAGTGCCACCATCTGTGCTTCTCTCCAGTGCCACCATCTGTGCTTCTCACCAGTGCCACCATCTGTGCTTCTCTCCAGTGCCACCATCTGTGCTTCTCTCCAGTGCCACCATCTGTGCTTCTCACCAGTGCCACCATCTGTGCTTCTCACCAGTACCACCATCTGTACTTCCTCTCTCTCCAGTGCCACCATCTGTGCTTCTCTCCAGTGCCACCATCTGTGCTTCTCACCAGTGCCACCATCTGTGCTTCTCACCAGTGCCACCATCTGTGCTCCTTTTTGCTCTATATCTGTGATATATACCTATGACCTGTTATGAGAGATTTCGTTTTTCTAGCATTTTGAACTAGAGTTAGGACTGTTCTTGTCTGGTCAACCAGGCTGTTGCTCTTCGCGGCTCATTGGTTCTCGTACAGATAGATCACAGCGTCACTCATCTGGTTCTTGGTAGACATAGCAATTCAAATTCTTCTTGAAGATTTCTATACTTGTTCCTTCAGTTTTTCTGATACCTGCTGGTCATATTATGAACAGTCTAGGCCTACCATATTTATCTTGTACATAGTTATGTAAATATGGGACAAGGAACTCCATTATCTTTCACGTGCATGTTATCGTGTTTCTCTCCCTCCTTCGCTCCACAAAGAACATATTTAGTATTTTTAAGCGTTCCCAGTAGCTTAAATGCCTTACTGGCTCACTGTGCCAGTAAACAATCTCTGTATTCATTTCAGCTCTGATATCTTCACCGAAGTGAATGGAGCCGTCATCTGCGATCACTACCCTAAGCGACAGAGCATAAGTCATCTGAACAGTATAACCGTGTTCAATATTTCTTTTGTTTTGAAAGTAATCGTTATCCTCCACATTATTTTTCTAGGTATTGTACCATTAGTCGAATTGTGTGATAGGCCAACTGACCCTATTATACCAAGGCCTTTCAAACGTTTTTTCTTTTTCGTTTTATCTGGTGATGCTTCTGTTCTTAGTATATAAAACCCTTCTTGTGTTCCTCACTTTTTTCCATATCTCACCAGTTCGATTTTGTCACCACTGAGCACCATGTTTTTTTTTTTACTGCTACTGGAAGACTTTGTGTATATCCTCTTGCAACATCGCCTCCGCAACTTCCCCTGTGACTAGCAATTGAAAAATAAAACTTACAATTTTCCTTGCTAAATTCTCTTAGTATATTACACACCTTAATTATGTCTCTCCGAGGTCTTCTCTCTTCCGAGGTCGCCAGGGTGAGTTTCCTTAGTCTCTTCTTACAGCTCTGTTCCATTAGCAATCTTCAGGGCTTTTCCAAGCTCCTCAAAATGTTCTATGATCGTGGAACTGTTGCTTAAGCACACATGTTAGAGCTCTGATGAGCGTGAAGTAGAGTCCGAACTTTGCCATAGTTGAGTACCTTAATATTCACATATGGTTGTATACATCATGCTATTAATATTATCATCATAATAACAATTATGATTATAAAAATAATAAAACTATTATTATTATTTTCATTGTTATTAATGGCATCATCATCATCATCATTATTAAGTTCACAATGCTCTAACCACTTTGCCGGCAAATTTTAAAAAATCCAGGAATAGTTGACGCAGGCTTCATGTTCAGCTTTAATACACAATGAAAAAAAAATCTTCAGATAAAAGCTGGGAGGAGACTTCAGGAGCCTCAAGCTTCCTGTCCTTGTTAAGCACTCTCAAGCCTATTGACCGCGAGTACACCAGCTGCAAGTACACTGTGAAGAGGGACAGAGAGTTCACCAGCTGCAAGTACACAGATGGTAGAGAATGAGAGCAAGAGGGTACACTTGCTATAAGAACAATAAGGGAATATAAGTATGGGGAGCACTTAAGAAAGACAGCCAACAGAAGATTTAATTAAATGTCCTCACCGAGGTTATCACTTGATAAGGAATGTCTATTTCTCTCAAAATTAAGGATTGTCACGTATTATTTAGATGTCTAATGCAAGGATAGTAAAGTAGAAGGCTCTCTCCCATTCCTCCACTCCTTCCTGCTACTCAAATATAAGCTAGAGGGAAAAGGCGCAGTGCCATACTGGAAAAAAAACGGCTTGGAATTTACAGGCAAGGTAGAAGGGGATGGAAGGCCTAGGCTACAAACTGCCTCTTCATTTTAGTACTAATCCTACTCTAAATACAGGTGACTGTGCTTCTCTGCTGTGAATACCACAACTTATTCAGCTACCTCTAGTTCTATTGCTATAAATATTATTCTCATCTTGGAAGGCTCAGTATTCGCTGAGCTCCACTAATATCAGAGGTCTATTGATGTTAGTTTACCCTGGCATATTAATTAGATGAATCCTGTGTTTACAAAGTGCTTGTCCAGCTCATTGTATTGTCGTCTCGCTTACAGTTTCAGCTGGGAGTTGGATTCATTAAGCAACAATTTCTTGTACACAAACATAAATTTTGCACACGTTTGAGTTGCATCTCTTGCCTCACAGTTTCACTTCACTGTTTTGAATAATTGATTATTATTTGTGCCTTACATATTTCTTCATTTCTTAGTTTATTAAAACTATTTAGTGTATCAAAGGAGCCTGTCCTCTTAACCGAAGGCATCATGGCACTCTTGTAAAAACAGTCAATTGGGTTGCTGATGATGGAGTCAGATGAAACATGACTGTTTTACATCAGCTGTGCAAAGTGGGTTCCCAAAAATGTTCACAAGGCAGACCATTTTTTTGACTCCATTCATCTTAAATTTCAAGTTCTTCCTTTGTAACCTAACCTAACAAAGTCTGTGACAGTTATTAGGGAGATGGGTCGCATAGCTTGGTTTCCTAAGACAGAAAATGGTTAATGTGTATGCGCCATGTATGTCATTATATTCAGTTTTAATCACAAGTAACTGCAATTATGCGTACCATCAACATAATCAGCTTGAAGCATGGTAGCTGATTACTGGTGCAAATGAAGGGCCAGGGTAGACTACCTTGCAAATGGGGTCTGTACTAGTGCTTCACTTTCTCACAGACTTTCGGTTGATTAACGTATGTGAGAGTTCTGTCTGTATGGATGAAGGTAGAGAGAGGATTCTCTCTCTCTCTCTCTCTCTCTCTCTCTCTCTCTCTCTCTCTCTCTCTCTCTCTCTCTCTCTCTCTCTCTCTCTCTCTCTCTCTCTCTCTCTCTCTCTCTCTCTCCCCTACTCTTAGTATTCTAACTTTTTGACATATTGGATAGATCTGTAAATAACATTGGTGGTGGAAATATACTGGCATTTTAAAGAAGACAGCTGCTGTATACTTTTCTCCTGCAATTCCTAATCTCTCTGTTGACTGTACCTATTATGGTATTCTTTCTTTATAGCCAGGTACTACAGGCCTTTTAAGAAGTACTTGTGTTTGTAATAGTTATATGATTCTAGTATTTCTTCATGTAGTTTGTGTCAGAATAATAATATGAGCACAGTTACTCTTTTCTTTTCCCACTCTAGTCTAACTTCGCCTTTTATGAAATCTGCTGATAAACATTGAATGACTTATTTAAGATGCGGTGTGAGAGGTGCATTGTAGTGAGTCAGTAAGATTCCTGGCGTTTTGTACTCGAAATTTAGAACAGCCTTTTGCTGCCTTTGCTGCTTGCACTTAGAAAACATTTTGGGCTTTTTAAGTCGTTCGTTCATGAAGGTCCTTGTTTTCTTCTGTTTCAGTTAGTTTATTAGCAAACATTTTATAATCTAGCTCGAGATTATAATAACGAAAATGACTTTGTCAATATTGAGAATCATCCAACCTATCCAAGTCACCTTGAAAACAGGAAAATTCTCCAGATGCTGCATTTTCCCCAGATTTAGCGTCATTCACAAAAAAAAAATAAATAAATATAATGTTTAGTCGTTAGCCCTCTTTCAAGATCATTTATGTAAGTAATGAAAAGGAATGGACCGAGAACGGATTCCTGAGAAACTCAAGTGTGTATGTCTAGCCCGTCAGAGACTCCTCGAAGAGCACATATTGTTGTTTCCTTTCTGTGAGTTAGGTACTGACCCAGTCACGAATTTTGTCTCCTATACAATGTGCTACCATTATGACCAACAGTCTTAAAGGGGATACCTCCTCGAATGCATTCTGGAAATATACACATACTATATCTGTTGAGATTTTTTCATCCCAGTTTTTGCATAAATAAAAAAGTTAGTTGTTGCGATATCCATGTTAATATCCGTTTATAATTTAATATTTTCCAGAAATTAATGATCCTGTCCCAAATAACAGTCTTTGTTTACCTAATATATATATATATATATATATATATATATATATATATATATATATATATATATATATATATATATATCTATATATATATATATATATATATATATATATATATATATATATATATATATCAGAAGATCCAAGAGATACACTATTGATATAAAGGTGGCACATACGGTACATGTTGTTACGTGTGTATCACCGATTATAAGGCGAAAATCTCTTCCAGCTCCTCAGAGCTGGGGCGTGTGCCCAAAATACAGCAGGCATTACCCCTCTGAACAGCCGCACTGAGCCGCTGGAACAGAAAACTAGCTGCCCTGGGATCCCTAGTTACCCTGATGAGTCTTTTTCCCAGCTCCTTAAGGAATTTAGATGCACTCTTTCCCCATGAGCCAAGGGTCTCTGAGCCTATGGGAACAAACATATAATGATGGGCAAGTTCTCCATATTTTCTAGACTTTTGGGACTCCCTGAAGCTGGCAGCTGCCCCTCCTTCCTCCCTGGTGTATAGGAGATAGGTATCAGCCAAGGTAGATGCACATGTATAGTCTATATATATATATATATATATATATATATATATATATATATATATATATATATATATATATATATATATATATATATATATATATATATATATATATATATATGTCGTGCCGAATATGTAAAACTGGTCAATTAGCAAGAACTCATTTAAAATTAAGTCCTTTCTAAAATTTTCTCTTATACGTTTAAAGATATATTTTTTTCATTAATGTTAATGTAAAAAAAATTAATTTTGCACCAAAAGAATCTTAGAAAACTTACCTAACCTTATTATAAAAAGAACAATTTATTTTAGCCTAACCCAACTAAATATATTTTAAATTCGTTTACAGTAATTTAGTACTAAACAAACATAATCAAATATATTTTTTTCGTTAGGTTCAGAATAATTTTGGCGAATTTATTGCATACACAAATTTTCACTTGTCCTATATGGCAAGATGAACGTTGCTATTTAAGCCAAAATCGCAAGTTCTGCCTATTTGGCACGACATATATATATATATATATATATATATATATATATATATATATATATATATATATATATATATATATATATATATATATATATATATATATATATATATATATATATATATGTCGTGCCTAATATGTAAAACTGGTCAATTAGCAAGAACTCATTTAAAATTAAGTCCTTTCTAAAATTTTCTCTTATACAAACGTATAAGAGAAAATTTTAGAAAGGACTTAATTTTAAGTGAGTTCTTGCTAATTGACCAGTTTTACATATTAGGCACGACATATATATATATATATATATATATATATATATATATATATATATATATATATATATATATATATATATATATATATATGTCGTGCCAAATAGGCAGAACTTGCGATTTTGGCTTAAATAGCAACGTTCATCTTGCCATATAGGACAAGTGAAAATTTGTGTGTGCAATAAATTCGCCAAAATTACATCATTAATACTGATGTAAATATTTTTAATTTGCACCAAAAGGAACTTAGAAAACTTACCTAACCGTATTATAACAAGCGCAATTTATTTTAGCCTAACCCAACTAAATATATTTTAGATTTGTTTACAATAATTTAATACTAAACAAACACAATGAAATATATTTTTTTCGTTAGGTTCAGAATGATTTTGGCGAAATCATTGCATACACAAATTTTCGCTTGTCCAATATGGCAAGATGAGCGTTGCTATTTAAGCCAAGATCGCAAGTTCTGCCTATTAGGCACGACATATATATATATATATATATATATATATATATATATATATATATATATATATATATATATATATATATATATATATATATATATTACCGTTAATGGGTAAGCGATTTGTTGTATACATGCATTTATGATTCTGGTAGGCACTTCGCCTGGTCCACCTGCTTTTTCAGTTCTCACATCCTTAAAGTATTTTAATATGTCAAGGCTGCTAATTTCGTAAATATTTACTTTGTTATATTCAGGGCCTAAAAAATATTTTATGGTCTATGAGTATTGGTGTCGTGTTAAACTGTATATATTGATCAGAACGCTGGGTTGAGACTTGTTACCAGATCTCTGTTGTCGTTCGTTAATCTTTTATTTTTGCTAGTTAGAGATCCAGTCCTTTCTTTGTTTTTTTCTTGTCATGATATGCATAAAGAATTCTTCAGTGTTACTTTACCGTAGATGTTGTGTGCAATTTGCTTCCCTATCTTTTATTCGGTATTGCTAATGTCTATTACACTTTCTCTAAGTGTATGTAGTTAGTAGGGTCTTCGAGGTTACTAGTTAATTTTAAATAAAATTAAATACAAATAGTTTTTCGAAATTCATTTAAGAAAATATGAATCTGAATCTGCTTTATCCCTTTCACTTTTTTTCTTTATTGCAGTGTTATACCTTTTAAAATTTTGATTTTTTGGCCTTAAATCTCATCCCCATTTCGTTTACATTGTTTACATTGTTTGTGAGGGAGCCATTATGATGGTTCCATCACTCTCGTGACTTTGTAAATGGTCCAAGTCGGACCGAAACGTCATCGTCAGCTTCTCTCTCCTCTGTGTGGGTTATTTATGTAGTGTTCCAGTGAGGTATTACACCCTTTTGTTCTTCACTGCGACCTTACCCAGTCATGCGAGGCAGGAGCTGAACTAGGGAACTGTGATCTCGAAATCATAAGGTCATGAAATATAAGGTTGTCATGTCGGCTGCTGGTGGCAGCCGACGTGTTGGCATCCTGCCATAACTGGAGAATGTCTCTTCTGACCGGCTTCAAACTTTCACTAGTTATGTGGTTTCCTGGATACAAGGTACACGCTGCTGTTTTCTGCCAAAAGTCCCAATTTGCTAATTTTATTGAATTAATTGTGATATTCATTTTTTTCAGTACCTAAGGAATGCTTCTTCAGATTGGTTTCAAACTTTTATTGATGATTTGTTTAGTCCGAATAGGTGGAAATTTGAAATCTTATTGAAATAGTTAAAAATCTTGGAGTCGTTGAAATCCAATTAATTACTGAAGAATGACTTTTCTTATCGGGTTGAAACTTTTACTATGGGTGGTCTTTATTAACACTACTTGTCGCTTACTGTGAGATGTATAAATTTCAATTTGCCAGTTTTATTAAGTAAATTGTGTGCCGTAAAATAGAGAATGCCTCTTTTGATCAACTTCAAACTCTAAATAGTGCAGGTATTTACATTTTGCTTCACTGGAATTTCATGACCGTCTTCTAATATTCCTCCTGCGTGTATAGAGGTAGAGGAGGTTGAGCTTATGGAATACGGGGATACCTTTGTTGGATCGAAATGCACCAGGTTGATTCTGTTCTCTTTGTCTTAGAATTTCGACGTACAGATCCTCCACGACTTACGACCGAGTTCCGTTCCGACCGACCGGTCGGATCTGGAAATGGATGGCTGTGGGAATTATGTCAGCATGACGTGTACAAGTGGTATACCTGTTCCACATTCTTGTAACCTAATAAATTTCTGTCATGATTATCTCTTTTTTAGTCAAGCTGCATTATTATCTTAAGGTTCATTACTCACTAACTCTTGTTCCTCACTTGTAGGTATCATTCATTGGCTTCGCAAATAAAAATGCTGTGGAATGTAGCCTAGGCTTGGTCATGCGTCGGCCGCTAGCGCTGGCGGACGTATGACCAAGGGTAATTTCTAGATTTACGTACACATACATTTTTTATTTTTCTTATAGTGCAGTTTTTTTTTGTCGTATGTACGGATGAACGTAAGTCGCATGGGTCGGAAATCGGCGAGGATCTATATACGGTGTCATTAGCTAGTGCATAATGCACTAGCTAATGACTTTGGAATCTCATTTCATAAAGTTTGTTGTTAGCGTGAAAGTTGGCGTCACCAACTTTTTTTTTATATAAAAATCCCAGCGCGATAGAAACATTGTAGCGGACAAAGTTATTTCTGCCGTCAAATGCTTCTCTGGACGGATCCAAGATCAGCACATCATAATTATCAGGAAGCTCTGGTGATATATATGCAGATAGTTGGATATTATTTTTTTTGAGAAGAGACAAGCAACGAACATCCCAGGGGAGAAAGAAAGTTTTTGTCTCATTCGGCTGTACTGGTCTACCAGCTGGAGTGATTACTGTGTAGGTAAATAGTTCAGAGAACAGACAAGTTGATAAATTAGACACATACGCAACACTTGAGTATCTTTATTGAGGAAATATTTCACCACACAGTGACTTCAAAGTCCTGTTCTTCACCATTCTCCTTTGTACTGGACTGATGAAGCCGCTCTGTGGCGAAACGTTTCCTCAATGAACATACCCAAGTGCCTAATTTATCAGCAATTAGTATAAAATCCTAGTCTCGCTAGTTGCCTGACTAGCTGTGACAGGCTGTCTGCTCACTCTTCCCTGCGCCTCTCCCTCTTCCCCTCTCGCTCTTCCCCACCACTCATCCCCTCCCCCCCATCTTCCCCTCGGTCCGTCGTCATAAACTTCATTGTCTTATGTGCGTGTTCTCTGTGTAGTTTTTTCACGGATTTATATAATCTAGAGCGTCATCCTCTTTACTTAAATCCATTTTTTCTACACATCAGTTTTACAGGCTAAGAGCAGTTATCTTATCTCAGTTCATTTCAAAGCCTTGAACTACCTCAGATATACTACCACTCCCGAGGATGTGACCCAGAACAGTCGACTAACACCCAGATACCTACTTACTGTTAGGTAAACAGGGGCAGCAGGTTTAAAGGCAGATGCCCATAAAAATCAGATTTAGACCCATGACTCTGATGGGTGTGAGAGACGCTGCTTCATACCTTGCCAGTAATCCTCTGATTACTAATCCCTTAAATTGTCTTTGAATTCTTGCGTAATGCATTTATGCCTGTTAATTAAGAAACTCCTCTTATCTTCTCTGCTTTAAATTATTAGTTCCAACATGAGTCGTCAAAACTGTATCCTCTGGCGCATCTTTTGTCTCCTCTGCAAAATTCTCACGTAGATCCTAGACTCCTTGCACCTGAAGAGCTTAGCCGCCTCCTCTAGTTGATTTTACAGTAAAACTCGGCATTTTGTCTTTTTACAATAGACTCCCCAACAAAAACTACCTGAGGTTTTCCCAGGGGATTTAAGTAGACAAAGAAAGAATACACAACAGAGACAGGAGACAGGAAAGAGAAAGAGAGAGGGGAGAGAGAGAGAGAGAGAGAGAGAGAGAGAGAGAGAGAGAGAGAGAGAGAGAGAGAGAAGTTACAGCTTGACAAAGCTCTTGGAGAGAGCGAAACGTTGCCACAATAAAATGTCACATTAGTTGCATCTCTGTCCATTTACCTAACATTTTAACTGTAATTATTATCGTCATCAACAAGTTAGATGGCCGGGATACATCCCACTGTGCCTGAAGTAAGACGCCCGTGTTTGCTGCATCCTCAACAGCGGAAGTTTTGTATGTGAAAATATATTGGTTATAATGTAAACCCTCTTGCTGACAGTTTCAAAAAGACAAAGAAAAAAAATAAGAGGAGTGCTAGTTTTGCTGACATAACGCCGCTCTGTTCTGTTATTTCAGAGATTATAATCACCGTCTAAACTGTCTATCCCTTGTGTTGAACAAGCTCTTGTTCACAACATTCCCAGGCACCCTCGTGTTGAACAAGCCCTTGTTCACAACATTCCCAGGCACCCTCGTGTTGAACAAGCCTTTGTTCACAACATTCCCAGGCACCCTCGTGTTGAACAAGCCCTTGTTCACAACATTCCCAGGCACCCTCGTGTTGAACAAGCCCTTGTTCACAACATTCCCAGGCACCCTCGTGTTGAACAAGCCCTTGTTCACAACATTCCCAGGCACCCTCGTGTTGAACAAGCCCTTGTTCACAACATTCCCAGGCACCCTCGTGTTGAACAAGCCCTTGTTCACAACATTCCCAGGCACCCTCGTGTTGAACAAGCCCTTGTTCACAACATTCCCAGGCACCCTCGTGTTGAACAAGCTCTTGTTCACAACATTCCCAGGCACCCTCGTGTTGAACAAGCCTTTGTTCACAACATTCCCAGGCACCCTCGTGTTGAACAAGCTCTTGTTCACAACATTCCCAGGCACCCTCGTGTTGAACAAGCTCTTGTTTACAACATTCCCAGGCACCCTCGTGTTGAACAAGCCTTTGTTCACAACATTCCCAGGCACCCTCGTGTTGAACAAGCCCTTGTTCACAACATTCATAGCACCCTCGTGTTGAACAAGCCCTTGTTCACAACATTCCCAGGCACCCTCGTGTTGAACAAGCCCTTGTACACAACATTCCCAGGCACCCTCGTGTTGAACAAGCCCTTGTTCACAACATTCCCAGGCACCCTCGTGTTGAACAAGCCCTTGTTCACAACATTCCCAGGCACCCTCGTGTTGAACAAGCCCTTGTTCACAACATTCCCAGGCACCCTCGTGTTGAACAAGCCCTTGTTCACAACATCCTTTATATGAGTCTTGGCGCAGGTTTTGTTAATTGTTAGTCCCTGAATTTCTCAGAACAATGTCAAATACTTTGAACGTCAAAACAGTACACTTGATTTAGCCTGACAGTGGCGTTCTCCTCACCTCTGCTCTCCACCAGTCTCCTGAGGTTTTCTTAATTCGTCCTGTCTTTTGCACACAGTCTCCACCATTAGTGTGTCCCTCGTGGGACGTGTGTTGCAAGTCGATGGACTGTCTACCTACTTCTGTGACTCAGAAAATCGTAATGACACGATTCTTACTTCTATGCCTTGAGATGTAATTTGTTGTCTTGTAAATTTACTCCTACTGCTGTTACTGCTACTACTACTACTGTTGCTGCTACTATTGCTCCTAAAACCCGCTAATACTAGTACTACAGCTATCTACCACTGCTACTACAACTACCACCGCTACTACTATAACTACGACTACTAATACTAATACTGCAACTACTACTACTACTACTAGACAGCTACTATAACTTCTACTACTAATAATAATACTACTACAACTACCATTACAAATGCTGCTACAGCTACTGCTACTACTACAACGACAGCTACTTATATTACATCTACTACTATTACTACAGCTACTTCTGCAGCCAGCACTACTACTACTACTACTACAACTACTACAACCACAACTACTACAACCACAACTACTACAACTACTACAACCCCAATTGCTACAACTACTACAACTACTACTACAATTGCTACTACAATTGCTACTACTATATTCAACGACAGCTTACTTATATTACATCTACGACTACTACTACTACTACTACAACTACTACTACTACTAGTACCACTGCAACAACTACTAAAAGTACTACAGTTACTACTAGTGTTAATACTACTACTACATCTACTACTACTACTACAACCACTATTACTAGTATTACTGCAACTACTAATAATTCTACTACAGTTGCTACTAGTACAAATACTTCTACAACTACTTCAAGAAGAAGAAAGCTATTTATCACACTTATAACACTTGGATCAAGGTGTCTCTGCAGTACCTAGTGAAAATTGTCTATAAGTTTACGGCTGTAAATTAAATAAATTAACTTGTATTAAAACATTATCCGCTAATAAATAACGATAAAGTAATTCTTCAAATGGCAATGAGATAAGAACAAGCAGAAATGAAGGAAATATATTAGTAAACAAGTGTTGCGGGATCATGCCCTTCACTCGGAATCAAAGATGTCAGGAAACAGGGCAAGTGTTTCCTGACCGGTAGTCTTAGTTATATGATGACTCGCAGCTCGGGTTTTTGGTCATCTGACTGAGGCCTTCCACTGGCTTATCGGTCCACCCCTTTAAAAAATTTTATTATGGTTATAAGCATTTAAACAAGAGTTCTCAGATGTGTTCAACAGTTGCTCAGAGAGTACAAGCAGGAATACCGAGTGGAGGAGAAGAACCAGGACTTCGTTACCGTGATGAGCGTCGGTATACTTGTTCTCTCACCCGTAATCTGCAAAGTAAACATTATTTATTGATTATTAGGCTGATTTAAACTATGAAAAAACACTGTAAATTAGATAAAACAAAATAGGTTATTTATTTACGAGTGTTATGTGCAAAACAAGAGCATTTAAGCATAGCTTTTATGAGGACAAATGATCGTTGACAGTGTAAATCATACCAGCTGCATCATGTTTACTGCTCTCATAACAAAGAC
>NC_091302.1:17663989-17691489 GCF_038502225.1 Cherax quadricarinatus | reverse complement strand
TACCACATCAGCAACACAACATAGTGTGTACCACATCAGCAACACAACACAGTGTGTACCACATCAGCAACACAACACAGTTTGTACCACATTAGCAACACAACACAGTGTGTACCACATCAGCAACACAACACAGTGTGTACCACATCAGCAACACAACACAGTGTGTACCACATCAGCAACACAACACAGTGTGTACCACATCAGCAACACAACATAGTGTGTACCACATCAGCAACACAACACAGTGTGTACCACATCAGCAACACAACACAGTGTGTACCACATCAGCAACACAACACAGTGTGTACCACATCAGCAACACAACACAGTGTGTACCACATCAGCAACACAACACAGTGTGTACCACATCAGCAACACAACACAGTGTGTACCACATCAGCAACACAACACAGTGTGTACCACATCAGCAACACAACACAGTGTGTACTACATCAGCAACACAACACAGTGTGTACCACATCAGCAACACAACACAGTGTGTACCACATCAGCAACACAACACAGTGTGTACCACATCAGCAACACAACACAGTGTGTACCACATCAGCAACACAACACAGTGTGTACCACATCAGCAACACAACACAGTGTGTACAACATCAGTAACACAACACAGTGTGTACCACATCAGCAACACAACACAGTGTGTACCACATCAGCAACACAGCACAGTGTGTACCACATCAGCAACACAACACAGTGTGTACCACATCAGCAACACAACACAGTGTGTACCACATCAGCAACACAACACAGTGTGTACCACATCAGCAACACAGCACAGTGTGTACCACATCAGCAACACAACACAGTGTGTACCACATCAGCAACACAGCACAGAGTTTTCACATCAAGTACACAGGCAACCAAACTCTGTTCCTGCTACCAGCAAGAAGCCTTCACCTGGAGACCCTTGAACGTACTATCCGTGTCACATGTGTTGTAGAAGAATCAAGTCTTCAGGTGGTGTGTCAGGATCTGAGGGTTGGTAGCAGAACTTTTGAGGGCCTCTCCTGCCTCGCTTCACCTCGACACCTTAAATTAAAAAAAAACAGGAGCTAATGTTTTTAAGGTTGTCCAAGAAAAAGAGTTGCAGCATTATATATTTATTATTCATGCTAAATTCCTGGTAGATAAATTGTTTGTGGCTAGGCACAATTTAAATAAAATTCCAGACGAGGTTGTCAGTGGTCAGACTTGATCCTACAACATTCCAACAGAGAATGTTTAATTTAGGAGTTATTTTCTTAATGAATTTGGCAATCTTCACCTTTACTAAATTCTAAGTAGAAAAATGCTCCTTAGATGAGGTGTTACACATAGTGAATAGTGGGTAACGTGTGTGTCAATGTGTTGTTCTGCCCTTTGATGTCATGTAATAGTATTTACCTAGCTGAGTACACAGAGCATAATGCATCAGACGCGCCTTTTTTCTTTCTATGTACGTGAGTGGGATGCTGTCCGGATTCACCAGAAATGTATGAAGCGGTGCGACGTAAGTTTTGATAAGTAAGACAGTGTGCAACAGTTACGTAATACACAGATGGTGTATAATACCGACATAGTGAAGAATTAGACACAAGTCCAACATCTGGGTATCTTTATCTGTAGACATAAAGCCATAATGTGATAAAGCCACTGGATGGTGAAACGTCTACAAATAAAGATACCCAGATGTTGCACATATATCTAATTCAGCAACAGTTAAGTATCTTTATTCCGAAACGTTTCACCTTCACACTAGGCTTCTCCAGTCGAATACATAAGAGGCAGCAGAAGCAGTAGAAATGTAAAGACAATGGCTTTACCGGTTCTGCTGTCTCCTTTCCATTCGACTGAAGAAGCCTACTGTGTAGGCGATACATTTCGGAATGAAGATAACTAACGGTTGCACGCGTGTCTTACTCGTCAACTTGTCGGTATTGTATACCATTATCAGTTTCTGTTCACTTGAAAAGAATTCTTTTAGATTCATCATGACTCATCTAGAACCTAAATTTCATAGTCAAATTTAGTCTTTCTAAAAAAATTAACCTCATTTAATATATAAATTTTGCTCTATGAGCGTTTTCCCTTGTAATCTGCTTACAAATTATTTTCCATTCTCCCAAGAGATGTTGTAGTCTTCTGTGTAAACATTAGAGATATTTTCTGTTTGATCTGATACCTCTGAGGCGAATACACGTTCCTTGGGCAACTTACGTTATTTTCATGTATGTCATACGGACAGTTCTTTTCGTCAGTATTTGTAAGATTTTATTCACTTAACCATATGTCATTGAATATTATTCTACGGTATCCAAGAGTTCCCCAAAGTCCATTACAATCTTCTGAGCGAAAATAAGACGAATTATATATTTATGAGAAGAGGATACGTTCATGGTCACTAGTGCTAAGCTCTTCTGTAACTTCTAGATTATTTATTAGTCTCCTAGGTCAAATACATTATTATCTCTACTAGGCTCTGTAATAAACTGCTTTAAAACGCAATCCCACACAGATTTCTACTGAAAAGTTCAAACCAGTTCTGCTGAAATCAATATCTCTCAAGATTACTACATTTCCTTTCAGTGAAGTCTTAATGACTTCTCTAAAAAATTTTGCACCTTCGTTGCTGTCTAACTCCAGTAGTCTGTTCACTGTGAAACACAAAATCAAATTTTCACACCCTTTCTAGAAATTCTATCCAGATCGATTTTAAGTCAATTCTTTCCGACTTTCTACCCGGTTTTACGTAGCAATTCCAGTTTTCTCTGACTTGTGGGAAATCTTACACCCATTCTTGTCATTTCTATCATTATGGAATAGTTCAAACCATTGAATGTGACATTTATGAGGCACATTGATCAGACATGTGAGCAACACCTGCATATCTATGATCTAAGGACACCTGGGCAGGCGTGTCTTAAAATTAAGATATGTCTGGGTTTCTACAGTAATGTTTACATTTAATGCACACGTAATTACTCATTTTGATTATATTGTATTTAGCACTACTGCTGATTGTATAATAATGCTAAGAATGTTTTCTGGCATTATTTTTCTCTTTAAATTTACCTTTCCAATATTTAAAATATTGGTAGCAATGCCCAGTATTCCTGAGTTTTTTTTTTAATATATAACTTTTATTGCCGAATTTATTAGTTCAATAATCCTACCCTTTCCTATACACACCCATACTCATAATTGTTTTCAGTTTAACTTGCTAAAGTTCACCGCTTACCTTGATAAAACTCATCACATCACTTGCCATACAAGAGCTATTGTTTATCAAGTATTGGAATTTCCTTGCAGTACTTGTGAAGTCAGCGATTCATACAAATTCCTTAGACAACCATTAATTTCCAACTCGTCCCTACTCTAAATACTACATATTTCAGGAATCCTTACCTCCTTCCAAATTATGTCTATCACTCTCCTATATCTGGTAAGCAGGTTCTCTCTCTCTCTCCCGTGCTTCCTAACATCATTTCCTCCAGCACCGAGGCAGATTATAGGGTTGCTCCCATTCTAAACTATGCGTGTCCAACTTTGATAGCCAAATTCTTTGTCTCAGCCCTATGCCTCCTCTTTCTAGCCTTCTTACCAAAAAAAAAAAAAAAAAAAAAAAAACTTTGTGATATATATCATCTACGAGTCCTCAACCACAAGAAATATATATCCTCGATGACAAAAGAACGTTATTTTGCCAACTCAGTGAAGGAACTGGTATTCTCAACAGCTGCTTCTTCACCCTTCTTTATCTCCAGCTTCACCTCTTTCTCATTTACCATTTGCTGTAATTGGTATTCTTTTCCTTGTTCCAGAGACGAACTCTCTTCTTCTACTTGTAAAGAAGCTGTATCTCTTGTCTAGTTTCCTCCAACTTTAGGATCACCTGAAGGCAACCTGCCCGCAGCTCACAGAACTTTAATAAACACACACACACACACACACACACACACACACACACACACACACACATACACACACACACACACACACACACACACTCACACTCACACTCACCCTCACACTCACACTCACACTCACACACACACACACACACACACACACACACACACACACACACACACAAACACACACACACACACACACACACACACACACACACACACACACACACACACAAACACACACACACACACACACACACACACACACACACAAACACACACACACACACACACACACACAGACCTGATTTGAGGAACTTATCAAGTTTCTTCAAGTCAGCCAGAGGTTTGTTGGTAATCCCCTTATGGTATAAACCTTGGTAATAAATACCGACAGGTTGGTTTAGAAAGACACGTAAGCAAACACTATGACATATTTATTAGAAAACGTTTCGGTCCTGGGACCCTGATCACTTCTAACATACAGATGTATGTATGTTTAATGTTCGCCAAGACCGTAGTCCTGGCACGGGTCTCAATCTTGCGATGACCCGTCTCTGGCTCCCGAGGGAGAAAGGTTTCTACAATGATGCGACATATGCTGTTCAAGCACTCTTCTGGTCAGTTCAACTGGTGCATCTCATAAGCGACAACACCGTATGTACTCCTAACTATGGACACTAGCGAGGAGGAGGATATGTCGTTATCACAGGTAACAGCTTGTCTGGTTCGTTGACTCCATGGTACACTAGTGTGGCCGCAGTCATCTCTGGTTCCTCTTCGGGAGGGAATATCACTCCTAGTTGCCTGCGGAGTGTCTCAGTAACTTCGCACTCCAGAAGATAGTGTGTTAGGGGCCGCTGGACAACGTGCTGACAGTACTGGCACATCTCCTCCTCAGCCTTGTTTACCATCATCTTGGCTGTGGGAAAGCCCAAACGAAGCCGATGGATGGCGGTACACTGCGCTCTGGACCAGCTTCTATCATATGGAGGGGGTTCTCCCTGAGTCGCTGCTCGGTACCACTGTTGAGATGGGGTATCACCTAAGACCTCCCCCATAAGTTTCATGGCTCTGGCAGCCACCAGTTTGGTCTGTCGTAGGCTGATTGGGACAGTAATCCCAACATGTGGATAGTCTGTTGCTGCCTTGGCTGCATCATCTGCCGCCTCATTTCCCCGGATGCTAGCATGGCTGGGGATCCAGTTCAATGTCGATCTGTTACCCTGAACTTCTAAGGCTGTCATTATGCTCAGGATCGATGTGATGAGGTGAACATTGTCCTGTGGTTGAGGATGGGAGAGGGCATTGACTGCAGACGTGGAATCAACATGTATGATAGGTCGGAGTCGATGTCGTAGGGCATGTGACAGTGCCTGCTGAATCGCCACCAGCTTAGCTTGAAGGATCGTGCAGTGGTCAGGGAGTCGCCAGCCTTGTGTGTGACCATTGTGGTACAGTCCAGCTGCTGCTCTCTTCCTGTCAGGGTCGACAGAACCATCTGTGAAATACACTGCACATGTGCCTCCCTCTGCCAGTGCCATGCTTGTCTCAGCATGATTGCTGAGAGTGTCTTGACTGCAGAGACGCTTAGAGATGGGTAGCTGCATGATGCAAACATCGGCTGGATCTGGGCGCCAGGGAGGTGGTGGATGGTACCCAGCAACAGGAAGGTCACAACTCTTCTCAAGGAGTAGTTGTATAGGCAGCAGCTTCCGCCCAGCAGCACAAAACGAACGAATCCAGGAGTAGTCCGTGAAGAGTGTGGGATCTTGTGCCATGGTTGTCAATATCCGTCTCCTTAGTGGGGTACCTTGCTGCCTGTGCAGAATCGTGGCCACTTTGCAGGCGTTTATGTATCTTACTCTGTCAGCCAAGGAAGGAAGCCGGGCCTCAGATCTGAGACATACTGTGTTGGTCCAGATGGGGGCCCCAAGCATAGTTCTTATCGCCTGATTTTGTACGACCTCCACTCTTTGCCTGCTCTGCGGGAAAAGATGAGCTAACGCCGGTGCACCGTAGTCAATGAGCGAGCGTATAGCTTGTATATAGTACAAGCGAAGTACATCTTTGCTTGCCCCTGCACGGTGCCTCGTCATGGCTCTCATGACGTTGAGTCTGAGTAGAGCACGTGACCTGACATACTCGGCCTGTTTCTGAAAGGTTAGCTTTTTATCAATGTAGATTCCCAAGTACAGGTAGGAGCCTGTCCACTCAAGTTCTATATCCTGAATACGTAATCTATTCACAGGATCTGGTCCCTTGAACATCATTGCAAGAGATTTCTCGGCCGAGATCTTGAGGCCTAGTTCCTTGCAAGACTGTGTAATTAGGTCCAAAGCTCTCTGAGCCTGTCGTTCTAAATTGCCTTTCCCATTCACTACGAGTGCAAGATCATCAGCATAGCTGAGGAGCTGTGTACCACTATGAAAGGGAAGGCTCACAAGTTCCTGCATAAGGATGTTAAACAGGGTAGGACTGAGCACACCTCCTTGTGGCGTACCGTTTTCCAGGGTTTTAAAGGAAGTGTAGTGTCCCTGAAAGCTGACACAGGCCTGCCTGCCCCTAAGGTAGGACTCTATCCAGGCCAGGAGGCGTCCTTTGATTCCCTTCCGAGCTAGTATTGCCAGAATTGCTGTGGGGTTGGCTAGCTCAAATGCCTTTTCAAGGTCGAGGTAGACGACAATACTAGGTTTTTTGTTACTGTCAGCAATCTGGCTTAGTAGAGTGGTTATGCACTCTGCTGTACCCACTCCTTTGGTGAAGCCAAATATGTGATGATGAGAGGGTCCAAGTTTCCATAGGAGGCGGTTTAACACCATCCTCTCAGCAGTCTTGACTAAGCAGCTGGTCAGCGATATGGGTCTCACACTGCCTGGGTCCTTGGGCTTTGGAATTGGTACAATGGTAGCTTTCTTCCAAGCTGCTGGGAGTGTCCTGGCCCTCCACGACTTGTTAATGACGTCTAGTATGGCCTCCCATCCACTCTGCCCAGCCCGTGCAATCATGGAGTATGTAACACCATCGATGCCAGGGGCAGTGTCACCTGTGTTCTTAATGGCACGTCGGAGTTCCAAGTCCGTGAGGTCTTCGTCAGTCACATCTTCCGACTCACATGCAGCTTGTATCGTTAGCTGGCGCTGTGGCAGAAGATCCGTCTGTATATTCCGGATGTCCTGTGGGAGCTGAGTGGATGCTCCCCTGGAAGTGAAAAGCTCCACTAGTTTCTCAGCTTCCTGGGATGGGTTCGGGTGTGCTGGTGGCCTCGGTTTGCTCTTGCCAGTTGCTATGTTGAGCTTGCCCCATATCTCAGATAAGGTGGTGTGATGCCCGAATGTTGAGCACCACTCCAGCCATTTCTCAGTTTTTACTCTGAGAGAGACTCTGCGGGCATGCTGCACAATGGCTCTCAGAGTATTCCTGTTTTCTGCCGTAGGGTTACGCCTGTATAGCTTCCTAAAAGAGTTGATGCGGTGGTTCTGCTCCCGCACCTCGTCGTTATAGAACCACCAGTCTCTTTTGTGAGTGCGTCCTGCGGACTTCTTTGGAATTGTGCACTCTGCTGCCTGGATGAGAACAGTGATTAGCTCCTGTTCAGCCGTATCACAGTCTTCAGATAGAGAGTATGTGGACCACCAGTCATGAAGATAATCCTGGAACACCTTCCAGTTGGCCCTCTTTACGTCCCATCTAGGAGGCAGCACAACTGTGGGAGGCCTGTTGATGTTGAAGGTGGTGATCACTGCAAAGTGGTCGCTGACAAGGTGAGGATGAGTTTCCCATGTGGCTCCTGCTGCGAGTTGTCTTGACCCGAAGGTAAGGTCGAGGCACCCACCCAACAGGTGTGTGGGGTCTCCATTGTTTAGCAACTTTACCTCTGGAATATCGTGTAGGAGCATTGCTATGTGTCTGCCAGCAGCATTGGTTGCTGAGTGAGAGTGCAGCATTGGGTGATGTGCGTTGAAATCTCAAACCCACAATAATACACTCAGTGCGTGCTAGTGCGAGGAGCTCTGCAGTGTCAAGGGTGTGTCTTGGGTTCTTGTAGATGTTATAGATGGTAATGGGCGCCCCAGGTATGTGCACAAGGATGGCCTGTACCTCGACATCCTCCCCACAGTCCACAGGGTTGGCTATAACCTCGTGAGGTATTGTATTGGATACAAATACAGCTGTGCCTCTGCAGTGAACGCCCGGGTCCATGTGCCGAAAATACCCAGCAAAACCGGGTAGTCTTGGGCACATAGTCGGGACAGTCAGAGTTTCTTGTAGCAAGACGATGTCAACCCGATCCCGAATTACTGCCTCCAGCAAGAGGTGCTGTTTGCTCCTTAGGCCCTGAATGTTCCATTGTAGAACCTTGAGGGTGTGATTTGGTACCAAGGTTATTCCATCGCTGTTGTTTCCTGAGCTGGAGACTGAGTCCTGCCCGCTCTGAGAACCTGCAAATTCATGGCATCCACTGTCTCCTCCTCGGTCAGCAAGCACACTCTCAGGAGCGTATTGACCATCTGCCGGAATGTGCTCTGTTGTTCCGTTGAGTTGATTGTGTTGCAAATAAGATCCGTGAACACCTTGATGAGTGCTACGAGATCCTCCCTGGTGAGAGCCTGATTTGGGGTTGGGTTCGAAACAGTGGATATTATCTGGGCTGTTGTGGTCTGTAGGGACTGCTGAGGGTTGGATTTCTTTATTGTATGCACCGTGGTCTGTTGCTGTTGGGTAGCCGGGATCTGCTGGTGAGGTGCCAGTTGAGTCTGCAAAGCGCCTGTGCCGGGTGAGGAGTGCCTGCGTTGTCGTGCTATGGCCGGTGGGGGCTCGTTTAGTGCCACCTGCTGATCGCATTGACCAGATGCACTCTGTTGACGCCTCCTGTTCCTCTTGTTTCTGTTTCTTCGCTGAGGTAGTGGTGCAGGAGGTTCTTGACCTTGACGCCTGGTTGAGACTTCGAGGGTTGGGAATTCCTGGGCATTGACTTGGGTTAGCTGCTGAGAGATCTGCGGTATGGCAGCGTTCTCTGCACCCATCGTCTGCTGAGAGTGATGATCCGTCGTAGCCTGTTGCCGAGTTCTTGGCGTCTTCCAGACTCCTTGATTTCTGGCGAGCCTCTCGGGGCATCGAGGATTCCAGGCATGATGTTTCTGCCTGCAGTTCGGGCATTGTGGAGTGGGTGGCGATGCATTTTTCAGCTTGGTGATGCATTCCTCGGTAGGGTGGTGCTGGCTGCAGACACCGCAGATTACTCTGTTCGGACAGAGTGCACCCAGATGTCCATAACGCTGACACTTGAAACAGCGAACTGGTTCTGCTGTGAAGGTCCTGACATCGTACTTGCCCCAAGAACCGAGGTCCAGCTGGGATGGCAGTGGTCCTACATGCTGAATGAGGACCTGTCGGGTTGGTGCGTTGCCTGCCGTCTTTGCCTTGAGACGTTGAGCTGACACCACACTGGGGTGAGCTGCTACTGCCTCGATGGGCATCATCAGCGGGTATCGCATCACTACACCCTTGGTGATTTTCTGCCGAGAGTCCAGTTCCTCCAGGGTGAATGAGTGATCTGTCTCCATGACTCTTTTCAAGGTGGTATACATTTCCTTGTTGAGAGGAGTCAATATTGGTTCTCCCCTCAAGTTGAACCATATCTTGAACTTCAGGTTGTGTCGTGATTCCAGGAATGAAACAACGCCATAGTGGGTTCTGTGGTCCCCGTAAGACTTCACCTTGAATTTGCCAGGTCGGTTGAGCTGGTTTGCATGCTCCTTGGACGGACGGCGCTTCTTCTTGTTGTCCACAGTGTTCCATCCCTCTTGGTTTTCGGGGGTTGGGGTGTTTATTTCCTCCCCTGTTTCCATTGTCGCTGGCTCCATGGTTGGAACTGTCAGATCTGCTACAATGTGAGCAGGATCTTCCTCTTCCTCTCGCAACTTCTTCGCTAGAATTGCGCCCCACATTTCCAAATCCGAGTCCTCCGTCGTGTTCATGGAGCATCGTGGCCTCTTCTTTTCGGCAGAAGCCATGCGCCTATTTTGTGATAAGGTAGTGAACTCCGTGAACTGAGTGTGCGAGTGTGTGTACTATATGTACTGTACTTTCTACCTCTGTACATACAGAGGTAGAAAGGCATTATATATATAGGCAGAGAGTGAGGTGTGAGGCACGTGACCTGAGGAATGTCATAAGAACATAAGAACATAAGAATGGAGGAACACCTCAGGTCACGTGCGTCACACCTCACTCTCCGCCTATACATATAATGCCTTTCTACCTCTGTATGTTAGAGACGGGTCATCGCAAGATTGGGACCCGTGCCAGGACTATGGTCTTGGCGAACATTATACATACATCTGTATGTTAGAAGTGATCAAGGTCCCAGGACCGAAACGTTTTCTTATAAATATGTCATAGTGTTTGCTTACGTGTCTTTCTAAACCAACTAATCCCCTTATACACGAAGGTTGCACTCCACTCTCTCGTCTTTATTTTGGAGTTAAAATGCTTTCCACCCACAACTGAAAAATCCAGAATTCGGGCCCAAAGCTGGCAAGACGTATAATAAATCATCTTAGACCTACCCTTGTTATTCAATATTCGAGGTGTATAAATGGAAAACAGGAATAAATAAAGGGGATGTAAAATAGCGTGCTGAAAATTTCCAGCCAAGACAGGACTCGCAGCAATGGTTTCAAGTTGGAAAAATTCTGATTCAGGAAGGATATAGGAAAGCACTGGTTTGGTAATAGAGTTGTGGATGAGTGGAACAAACTTCCGAGTACAGTTATTGAGGCTAAAACGTTGTGTAGTTTTAAAAATAGGTTAGATAAATACATGAGTGGGTGTGGGTGGGTGTGAGTTGGACCTGACTAGCTTGTGCTACGTGACTCACGAAATTGTAATGACACGATTGCAAACAAAACATACCACGGGCGGGATTTGAACCCGCGGTCAGAGAGTCTCAAAACTCCAGACCGTCGCGTTAGCCACTGGGCCAGCTAGCCACAATAAGATTCGTCCAACTAGGTATATTTCTACACCATAGGAAGGTTAGCATAGGCACCACTGTGACCACAAATGCAAGTTTTTACAGACGAATCTCCAGCTAGCGTGGCCGTGACCCGCCCGTGGTATGGTTTGTTTGCAATCGTGTCATTACGATTTCGTGAGTCATGTTGACGGCAGTGAAGGGACTTGAGCTAGAGTTCGTCATGGCCACGCTAGCTGGAGATTCGTCTGTAAAAACTTGCATTTGTGGTCACAGTGGTGTCTATGCTAACCTTCCTATGGTGTAGAAATATACCTAGTTGGACGAATCTTATTGTGGCTAGCTGGTCCAGTGGCTAACGCGACGGTCTGGAGTTTTGAGACTCTCTGACCGCGGGTTCAAATCCCGCCCGTGGTATGGTTTGGTTAGCTTGTGCTACTAGGTCCGATACCGTGCTCCTTCCTTAAGTGGAAGTGACCTGACTAGGTGGGCCATTGGGCTAATGTTGTTAGGTAAGACACATATGCAACAGTTAGGTATCTTTATTATGAGACGTAGGCCACTAGGAGAGGTAAGAACTCAGATGCTGAGAGGTCAGGTCCCTCTCAAATCCAGCCGCTCTCACTAGTGGAAGTTGTCGAAGTTGATTGCAGGTCTGTTCCAAGATACCCTTGTGTTGCAGTGTCTGACAGATTGAACATTAAAATGGTATAAAATACCGACAGGTTGTTAGGTAAGACACATATGCAACAGTTAGGTATCTTTATTATGAGACGTAGGCCACTAGGAGAGGTAAGAACTCAGATGCTGAGAGGTCAGGTCCCTCTCAAATCCAGCCGCTCTCACTAGTGGAAGTTGTCGAAGTTGATTGCAGGTCTGTACCAAGATACCCTTGTGTTGCAGTGTCTGACAGATTGAACATTAAAATGGTATAAAATACCGACAGGTTGTTAGGTAAGACACATATGCAACAGTTAGGTATCTTTATTATGAGACGTAGGCCACTAGGAGAGGTAAGAACTCAGATGCTGAGAGGTCAGGTCCCTCTCAAATCCAGCCGCTCTCACTAGTGGAAGTTGTCGAAGTTGATTGCAGGTCTGTACCAAGATACCCTTGTGTTGCAGTGTCTGACAGATTGAACATTAAAATGGTATAAAATACCGACAGGTTGTTAGGTAAGACACATATGCAACAGTTAGGTATCTTTATTATGAGACGTAGGCCACTAGGAGAGGTAAGAACTCAGATGCTGAGAGGTCAGGTCCCTCTCAAATCCAGCCGCTCTCACTAGTGGAAGTTGTCGAAGTTGATTGCAGGTCTGTACCAAGATACCCTTGTGTTGCAGTGTCTGACAGATTGAACATTAAAATGGTATAAAATACCGACAGGTTGTTAGGTAAGACACATATGCAACAGTTAGGTATCTTTATTATGAGACGTAGGCCACTAGGAGAGGTAAGAACTCAGATGCTGAGAGGTCAGGTCCCTCTCAAATCCAGCCGCTCTCACTAGTGGAAGTTGTCGAAGTTGATTGCAGGTCTGTACCAAGATACCCTTGTGTTGCAGAGTCTGACAGATTGAACATTAAAATGGTATAAAATACCGACAGGTTGTTAGGTAAGACACATATGCAACAGTTAGGTATCTTTATTATGAGACGTAGGCCACTAGGAGAGGTAAGAACTCAGAAGCTGAGAGGTCAGGTCCCTCTCAAATCCAGCCGCTCTCACTAGTGGAAGTTGTCGAAGCTGATTGCAGGTCTGTACCAAGATACCCTTGTGTTGCAGTGTCTGACAGATTGAACATTAAAATGGTATAAAATACCGACAGGTTGTTAGGTAAGACACATATGCAACAGTTAGGTATCTTTATTATGAGACGTAGGCCACTAGGAGAGGTAAGAACTCAGATGCTGAGAGGTCAGGTCCCTCTCAAATCCAGCCGCTCTCACTAGTGGAAGTTGTCGAAGTTGATTGCAGGTCTGTACCAAGATACCCTTGTGTTGCAGTGTCTGACAGATTGAACATTAAAATGGTATAAAATACCGACAGGTTGTTAGGTAAGACACATATGCAACAGTTAGGTATCTTTATTATGAGACGTAGGCCACTAGGAGAGGTAAGAACTCAGATGCTGAGAGGTCAGGTCCCTCTCAAATCCAGCCGCTCTCACTAGTGGAAGTTGTCGAAGTTGATTGCAGGTCTGTACCAAGATACCCTTGTGTTGCAGTGTCTGACAGATTGAACATTAAAATGGTATAAAATACCGACAGGTTGTTAGGTAAGACACATATGCTCATAATAAAGATACCTAACTGTTGCATATGTGTCTTACCTAACAACCTGTCGGTATTTTATACCATTTTAATGTTCAATCTGTCAGACACTGCAACACAAGGGTATCTTGGTACAGACCTGCAATCAACTTCGACAACTTCCACTAGTGAGAGCGGCTGGATTTGAGAGGGACCTGACCTCTCAGCATCTGAGTTCTTACCTCTCCTAGTGGCCTACGTCTCATAATAAAGATACCTAACTGTTGCATATGTGTCTTACCTAACAACCTGTCGGTATTTTATACCATTTTAATGTTCATTGGGCTAATCCTGGAGGGATGACATGGACCTGCTTCGCGTGGGTCAGTGGGCCTGCTGCGGTGTTCCTTCTTTCTTATGTTCTTATGAGTGAGTGTGGGTGGGTGTGAAATGGACCTGACTAGCTACTAGGTCGGACGCAGTGCTAATCCCTTGAGTGTCGTCTCTGACCTCACTAGGTCAGGGCATTAGCTTAACCCGGTGGGGAGAATTGGAGCTGCCTCGCATAGACCAGTAGACCTGTGCAGTGTTCCTTATTTCTTATGTTCTTATGTTCTTATAAAGGCAAATATTCTATTAGTGGGATGGATCTGTGAAAGACCTGCCTAGTATGGACCAACAGGCCTGCTGCAGTGTTCCTCCTTTCTTATGTTATGTTCTTATATCCCTCATACTGTAGGAATTGTGTTTCCTTCATCCAAATATACAACATACTCACCCACCCATCAGAGAGCAAGCATTGTACTTCTCTCCTTCAGAACCGCAACATCCTCATCCTTCTTTCACAGTGCAGGCACTGCTAGAAATCATGTACTGAATGAAAATGTTCATGCATGAGAAACGTGTAGACATGCTGAATGTCTCCAAGACTCTGGTAAGAAGTATACACACAATGCGCTGGGTCCAGTGATGTTACTCAACAGTAATCTTTACCCTGGTGCTCTTAGGGTTTTCGTGTGAAATTTACACACACACACACACACACACACACACACACACACACACACACACACACGCAGTCCTGAGAGAGTGAGCAGACACTGTGAATGGTATTAGCAGCAATCTTCAGCAAGTCAGTCGACATAGGGCACCTTCCCGAGGTGAAACGCACAACAATGTAGGTTTAGTTTTTGAGATAGGAGACAGACAGGCAACGTTAAATTACAGACCAGTGTCACTGACGTGTGTAGTATGTAAAGTCACGTAGATTATCAAAAGTGATGTAATACCTATAAAGGAATGGATTCATACATGACTACTAGCACGGCTTACTAGATGATAAATCCAATTTCTCAAACCTACTGCATTTCTATGACAAAGTAATAGAAGTAGGCAGGAGAGAGAAGGATAGGCAGAGTACATATTCTTGGACTGAAAGAAGGATTCGGACACTATACCATACAACGAACTGGTATAAAATTTAGGGGAGCAGGCAGGGATAACATGGAAAACACTGTATTGGATCGAGGCATACCTGACAGGAAGGATACAACGTGATACTGTCCGTGATGAGGAGTCGGAATGGCGCATATGACGAGTGGGGTTCCACAAGAATTAGTATTAGGACCGGCACTATTTCTTGTGTACGTGAATAACATGACGGAAGGGATAGAGCCAGAGGTTATCCTGCTTGCAGATGATGTGAAACTAATGAGGAGAATAAAAGCATACGATGGCATGGAGAGGCTACAAATGGATCTGGATAGACAAGCAGCTACTGGAATTTAACCTCCAGCAAGTGCATAGTTATGAAGTTTTGGGAAGGGCAAAGAGGACAGAAGACAGAGTATAGGTTTAGGGGTCAAAGGCTGCAAAGCTCACTCAAGGAGAACGATCTTGGAGTGAGTATGGCACGGAACATATCGCCTGAGGCACACATCAACCAAATCACTGCTGCAGCAAATGCGTATCTGTTAAAACTAAGATTAACTTTCAGAAATCTAAGTAAGGAGTCGTTCACAACACAGAACACCGTTTACGTCAGACCTATATTTGAGTATGTAGCACCGGTATGAAACCCACACCTGGTCAAGTATCCCAAGAAATTGGAGGAAGTGCAGAGGTCGCAACAAGACTCAAACTCAGTCTGATGACAATGGAGGAAAGAAGGATTACGATGGATCCATTGCTCTGTTGCTCTCGTCGGATTCTTCTCTTGGCCTCCTGCAGTTCTGTGGTGGATTGCACATTACAGCAATTACCACTCAATGGCCCTCAGACTGGATTGTTCCTACTATGTAGTCCCTTTTGCCCATTCCATCCATACCTTCAAATCACCACCGATTTTTAATGAGCAGTGCAGCTCCTCCTCCCCCTCTGCTCCCTCTAACTTTCCTGAGGATTTGATATCCGGGTGGAAAGATTGCAGCTGTTATCATCCCTATAAGTTTCGTTTCTGTGAGTGCTATTATATCTGGAGATGTCTTCTTGATTCTTTCATGCCACTCCTGTGTGTGTGTGTGTGTGTGTGTGTGTGTGTGTGTGTGTATGTGTGTGTGTGTGTGTGTGTTTGTGCATGAATCTAATTCGTAAGAGTAAAAACTTACTTTTCAATGATTGCGAGAAACTTTCATTAAGAATCTCGTCACTCTTGTGGCTGAAGATTTTTTCGTGACGATAAGTAATATTAGAGACTGTAAATGTCTGTTGTGTGAAACGTGATACAAACCTGCTGATATACCTACTGATATACCTTTTCACACATTTTCTTGGGATATTCTGTCCCAAGTTGAGAAGAATATTACAACATAAAAAAGATGGAACCCTGCAGCAGGCCTGCTGGTCTCATGCTAGGCAGGTCCAACTCGCATCAGTGACGCTACTCGGAGGTTGTTACACTCATCCACAACTCTACTATCGAATCAGTGCTTTCCTATATCTTTCCTAAATCAATTTTTCTCCAACTTGAACTCATTGCTGCGAATCCTGTCATAGATATTTTTAAGCATCTTATTTATATTCCCTTTATTTATTCTTGTCTCCCTTTTATACACCTCTTTCATATTCCCACTAATTCTATGCCTTTCTTGAGAGCGCAGATTCAGTGCCCCCAGTCTTTCCTCGAAGAAAAGATTTCTGATTCAAGTGATACTCGTTGTCATCCTTCTCTATACGTTTTCTAGGGCACTGATGTCCATCCTGTAATCCGGTGACCAGATCTGCCTTACCACATTTATATATCCTTACCATGGATATATAACTTTGAGGTACAACCTGAGGATTCCTGTTATTTGTACTTCTTGATATGATGCCAATAATTCTATTAGCTACATTGCGAACGCTTATGCACTTTTGTCTTGGCTTTAGGTTGCTATTAACCAGAAATCTTAAATCATTTTCTCATTCAGAATGAGTGCCATGGTTATTCTCTTTTCGCTGCTTGGAACCCTTCACTCGTTTACATTAACCTGTATCTGCCACTTCTCCGACCACTGTATCAACTTGTTCAGATTTTACTGTAGCGCTCTAGTGTCTTCATCAGAATTAATCTGACGATATATTTTGGAATCATCTGCAAACTTGCTTGTGTCGCTTTGATTTCCTCATCTATGTTGTTTATGTATATTGTACACAAATAACCCGCACATAGAATGAAACATATGACGACATTTCGGTCCAATTTGGACCATTAACTCACACAAGTCGGGCCGAAACGTCGTCAAAAGATTCATTCTCCAATGAGTGGGTTATTTGTCTATTGCTCCAGTCACGGTATTGTAAATTATTATTTTTTATGTATCTTGTAAACAAGAGAAGGGTAAGAGAAGGGTCTCGTCTCTCTCTCGTGGGTGACACTTCCCCACTCTGATTTCTTCCCATCGTACCACGCCATTCTGTCCACACTCAGCTGACTTGATACATATTATTTTGCTGAAACTATTGATTCTGAAGCTAAATTTTTGCTGAAACTGCTGGTACTGGTGTTATATTGTTGCTGAAACTACTGGTACTGGTGTTACATTGTTACTGAAACTACGGGTACTGGTGTTATATTGTTGCTGAAACTACTAGTACTGGTGTTATATTGTTGCTGAAACTACTGGTACTGGTGTTATATTGTTACTGAAACTACGGGTACTGGTGTTATATTGTTGCTGAAACTACTAGTACTGGTGTTATATTGTCGCTGAAACTACTGGTACTGGTGTTATATTGTTACTGAAACTACGGGTACTGGTGTTATATTGTTGCTGAAACTACTGGTACTGGTGTTACATTGTTACTGAAACTACGGGTACTGGTGTTATATTGTTGCTGAAACTACTAGTACTGGTGTTATATTGTTGCTGAAACTACTGGTACTGGTGTTATATTGTTACTGAAACTACGGGTACTGGTGTTATATTGTTGCTGAAACTACTAGTACTGGTGTTATATTGTCGCTGAAACTACTGGTACTGGTGTTATATTGTTGCTGAAACTACTAGTACTGGTGTTATATTGTTGCTGAAACTACTGGTACTGGTGTTACATTGTTACTGAAACTACGGGTACTGGTGTTATATTGTTGCTGAAACTACTGGTACTGGTGTTATATTGTTGCTGAAACTACTGGTACTGGTGTTACATTGTTACTGAAACTACCGGTTCTGGTGTTATATTGTTGATAAAACTGTTAGTACTGGTGTTATATTGTTGCTGAAACTACTGGTACTGGTGTTACATTGTTACTGAAACTACCGGTACTGGTGTTATATTGTTGCTGAAACTACTAGTACTGGTGTTATATTGTTGCTGAAACTACTGGTACTGGTGTTATATTGTTGCTGAAACTACTGGTACTGGTGTTACATTGTTACTGGAACTACCGGTACTGGTGTTATATTGTTGATAAAACTGTTAGCACTGGTGTTATATTGTTGCTGAAACTACTAGTACTGGCGTTATATTATTGCTGAAACTAATAGTACGATTGCTGTATTGTTGCTGAAACTACTAGCACTGGTTTTATATTGTTGCTGAAACTACTGGTACCACTGTTATATTGTTACTGAAACCACAGGTATTACTGTTATATTGTTGCTGAAACTGCTAATACTGGTGTTAAATTGTTGCTGAAACTATTGGTACCGGTGTTATTTGCTAAAACTACTTGTTACGGAGTTATGTTGTTACTGAAGCTACTGGTTCTGGAGCTATGTTGTTACAGCAAGCGCTTGTTACGGAAATATATTAAGCTTTAGTACAGGACAAAGTGCTTCAGTTGCTTGCCAACTCACTCCATGGCAAAACAGGTCGTTCTTTACTAATTTACTAAATGACTCTCTGTGTAACTGTAAGTCCACTGTATTTCCTCCTTTAAAGATTAGTTGAGAAAAGGGAATTTCGTGTGCCTTCGGCAGGGTAGACCTCTAGTATCTCATCCACTTCTAGTACTATTCTGTAGGTAGATGGCGTTAATCTTGTTATTAACCACCTAATGTAAGGCTCCATCACACTAGATCACTATCTTTCCTATCGTCTGAAGTCCAGGAGCCTTGATAAGACGAGCTACAAATTTAGCCTTGACATATTAGGTTCTCAGTGGTCTATAATGATAAGACCTTAGAAGTAAATAGCACGCATTGCTCAGGACTATGATGATACTGTACTCAGTCACAGGGTTTCGTAGTCATTAAACGCAGGTCAAGAATAACAATTTTACTGGCTGGAGTACAGGCTAAAAGACAAGTGGTTAAGAAGATCGAATTAGCAAAAATATGCCGTTATAACTACGATGCACGAAGCATTATCCAGCACCTGATAAAGCCTTATGCGAGCGAAACGTCGTATTAAAAAATATGGTTTCCTTTTCTTGTGTATTCTGAAACAGTAACACATTTTTTTATTGTCTAGGAAATCGTGTAACACGAAAGATCCATACAACACATAAGAGCCATGTAACACATGAATGGGGTGTATTCAAGCTTGATCTGAGATCGGGAGTGTAGCTTCAATTCTCTCAATCAAGATCTCCCCATCAGCATCAATCAACCCATCTGGAGGAATGAACAACTTAGATTAACCCATCCCGCCCGATTTGTCCATAAAAAATCCTCCACGGTGAACTTTAAACAACTTCCCTGAGGTACAGATCGAGAATTGCTGGATCTCAGTTTCCAGGCTTCATCGACTAGCGTCTTCCCCTTGATGATTATCCGGGAAGTTAGTGCAAGTGAATGGTAGCATTGAGAAACTTGTGATAAGAAAGTGCGTTTAGTGAGGCTGCTTGTGGCTCTATTGTTGCAAAGCTCGAGGCGCGGAGTGTCTTTTTCCGGGCCCCAATGAGAGTGATGATGGTGATGATAATAGCGCAGATAGTGGGTGATAATGAGGATAATGAGAATCAAAAAGGGGTGTAATGAAGGTGATAATCATAATTATGCTGATATCAAATGTGATGATAGCGCTTGAGACGATTGTGTTGATAGTGATGTGATGATAGCGCTTGAGACGATTGTGTTGATAGTGATGTGTGATTGATGGTGATGGTAGTAATGATAGTTATTGTGAATATATATATATATATATATATATATATATATATATATATATATATATATATATATATATATATATATATATATAATATATATATATATATATATATATATATATATATATATATATATATATATATATATATATATATATATATATATATATATATATATATATATATATATATATATTTCAACAAACCGGCCGATTCCCACCAAGGCAGGGTGGCCCAAAAAGAAAAACTAAAGTTTCTCTTTTAAAATTTAGTAATTTATACAGGAGAAGGGGTTACTAGCCTCTTGCTCCCGGCATTTTAGTCGCCTCTTACTACACGCATGGCTTACGGAGGAAGAATTCTGTTCCACTTCCCCATGGAGATAAGAGGAAATAAACAAGAACAAGAACTAGAAAGCAAATAGAAGAAAACCCAGAGGGGTGTGTATATATATGCTTGTACATGTATATGTAGTGCGATCTAAGTGTAAGTAGAAGTAGCAAGACGTACCTGAAATCTTGCATGTTTATGAGATAGAAAAAAGGACACCAGCAATCCTACCATCATGTAAAACAATTGCAGGCTTTCGTTTTACACTCACTTGGCAGGTCGGTAGTACCTCCGTGGGCGGTTGCTGTCTACCTACTATATACATACGCCTTCCATCTGAGCAGAAAACTAATGGAAAAATAAATAAATAAATAAAGAAACAACTCTAGGAATAATAAGAATAATGACTTTGAGGATATTACTTAAAATTTAGATATAATAAAAATGGCCTTTGGTTCTGGTGCTGTAATTGAACAGGAGTAGGTAAGGCCTTGGGCAAATCTCTGATGTTAAAGATGCTGTAGGTAATCCTGGGCGGATGGTAACAGTCCGATATTTTGGAATCTCCTGTACTACTTGGTTGGAGCACCACAATTAGGATAAATAAGGGCCGGTAATAGTTGAACAATGCTAATTAGTTCCAGTAACAAGTATCTTGCTCCTTTATCTTAAATGTTATACTCACAACCAGTTGAACCATCAGGGCGATGTTGATTCAAGAGTCGTATCCTGGCAAGGTCGCCATTGTCAGTGTCGATGGCCTGGTGATCCAGCGGTGCTCCCAAGAGGGTACTGTTGGACGGAGTGGTAGTATATATATATATATATATATATATATATATATATATATATATATATATATATATATATATATATTAATATTAACACATCGGTTGTCTCCCACCAAGGCAGGGTGGCCCGAAAAAGAAAAACGTTCATCATCATTCACTCAATCACTGTCTTGTAAGAGGATCGCTTACACTACAGTTATAAAACTGCAACATTAACACCCCTGCTTCAGAGTGCAGACGCTGTACTTCCCATCTACAGGACTTAAGTCCGGCCTGCCGGTTTTCCTGAATCCCTTCATAAATGTTACCTTGCTCTCACTCCAACAGCATGTCAAGTCCTAAAAAACATTTGCCTCCATTCGCTCCTATCTAACACGCTCACGCATGCCTGCTGGAAGTCCAAGCCTCTCCCACACAAAACCTCCTTTACCCCCTCCATCCAGCCTTCCCTATGCCGACCACTACCCCACCTTCCCTCCACCAAAGATTTATACACTCTCGAAGTCATTCCATTTTGTTCCATCCTCTATACATGTCTGAACCACCTCAACAACCCCTCCTCAGCCCTCTGGATAATAGTTTTTGTAACCTCACACCTAATTTTCAAACTACGAATTCTCTGCATTGTATTCACCCAACGCATTGCCCTCAGATATGACATCTCCACTGCCTCCAGCCTTCTCCTTGTTGCAACATTCACCACCATGCTTCACAAACATATAAGAGTGTTGGTATAACTATATTCTCATACATTCCCCCTCTTTGCTTCTATGGACAAAGCTCTTTGTCTCCACAGACTCATAAGTGCACTACTCACCTTTTTCCCTCTATCAGTTCTATAATTCGCGTCATCTTTCATAGACGCATCTGCTGACATATCCATGCCTAAATATATGAATACATTCACCTCTTCTATAAACTCTCCCTCTAGTCTGGTATCCAATCTTTCGTTACCTTAATTTTTTGTTACTCTCATGACATTACTCTTTCCTATATTCACTTTTCTTTTTTTCTTTTACATACCCTATCAAACTCATCCACCAACCTCTGCAACTTTTCTGTAGAATTTCCCAAAAGCATAGTGTCATCAGCAAAGCACAACTGCAACAACTCCCACGTTGTGTTTGGTGTACTATCCTCACGAGCAGCATATATATATTGCATCCATGAACGAGTGGCATTAATTAATAACAACACGACAAATGACATGGTTTCGAATCCTCGTCTAATTGCAGTGTTGTTATTGATTAATACCACTCGTTCGTGGTTACAGTAATATATATATGTTGCTCGTGAGGCTAGTACACCAAACGGGGAGTAGAATGTAATTAGCATCCACACCACAGTATGTCATTGGATGACGGTAAAATACCTAGCTCTGCTGGGTGCGTCATTCTTGTAGGATTGCGTGGTCCCATGGGTTAGAGCATCATGTGTTTGACATGGGTTTGAATCCTCGGCTGGTTGCAGTGTTGTGATATATATATATATATATATATATATATATATATATATATATATATATATATATATATATATATATATATATATGTATATATAAATATATATATATATGATAATGTGAGTAGTCACGAAAGCGCTTGGAATTTCTCTATTCTTTCAGAGTGTTTGTTTTGCATATTCTGAAATCACCTGTTTACTGTGATCTTATTGCATATATATATATATATATATATATATATATATATATATATATATATATATATATATATATATATATATATATATATATATATATATATATATATATATATATGTCGTGCCGAATATGTAAAACTGGTCAATTAGCAAGAACTCATTTAAAATTAAGTCCTTTCTAAAATTTTCTCTTATACGCTTAAAGATATATTTTTTTCATTAATGTTGATGTAAAAGTTTATAATTTTGCACCAAAAGGAACTTAGAAAACTTACCTAACCTTACTATAACAAGCGCAATTTATTTTAGCCTATCCCAACTAAATATATTTTAGATTTGTTTACATTAATTTAATACTAAACAAACACAGTGAAATATATTTTTTTCGCTACGTTCAGAATGAGTTTGGCGAAATTATTGCATACACAAATTTTCACTTGTCCTATATGGCAAGATGAGCGTTGCTATTTGAGCCAAGATCGCAAGTTCTGCCTATTCGGCACGACATATATATAAATGCACCCCGCAGAAACAAGCGGGTATATACAGAGAAACATCGCAGTCAGCAAGACTTGATACTGTTACTGGGACAGACAAGATTCCCAGGCAGAGCTCTTATCCACTCGGCCACAAATGCCACATAAGCCGGGCAGCCTGGCTCATAAGCCATGTTTCTTTCCCAGCCCGGGCACGTCAGTCAGCTTCAAGCACGGATTTCAAGCTATTTCAATCTCCTCCTGTATGTTCTGACCTCTCAAGTGATTTTTATCACTACACCACGCAGAAACAAGCGGGTATAAACACCGTCCTAGTAGCAGTATCGAGTCCTGTTGACTGCGATCTTTCTCTGTATATACCCGCTTGTTTCTGCGTGGTGTATTGATATAAAAATCGCTCGAGAGGTCAGAACATACAGGAGGAGATTGAAATAGCCTAAAATCCGTGCTTGAGGCTGACTGACGTGCCCGGGCTGGGAAAGAAACATGGCTTTTGAACCAGGCTGCCCAGCTTATGTGGCATTCGTGGACGAGTGGATAAGAGCGCTGCCAGGGAATCTTGTCAGTCTCAATAGCAGTATCGAGTCCTGCTAATTGCGATCTCTCTCGCTCTCTCTCGCTCTCTCTCTTTATATATATATATATATATATATATATATATATATATATATATATATATATATATATATATATATATATATAGAGAGAGAGAGAGAGAGAGAGAGAGTAGATTAAAAAACAAACGTAACTCGCAGCAAGACACGAAAAACAAGACGAATTCCGGTCGATACACATACGTGGTAACTCCTCGAAGAAGCAATAAATTGTACCCGGTTATGAATGAATTCGTGCACCCAGACAATTAGTGTTGTAAGAGAGGCGATGATTGGTAGACTGGCTGTCGATTTTTGTATGTAATATTAGTTCCCATATGTTTTAGTTAAGGACCTGATATCAGGCATGCAACGGAAATGATGTATTTACTGACTGTGCTCGCTTTCTCTGTCTCTGTCTGTCTGTCTGTCTGTCTCTCTGTCTGTCTGTCTGTCTCTCTCTCTCTCAAATAGCAAAAAGGATAAAGTTGGTCGTCTGACTTTACTTGAACGAAGTTGTTGTGCTAAACGAACATGTTCCATATTCGGGTTATTCTCGAAATGAATGATGTCAGATCAAGCGATGTTCTTAAGAAGGGCACAGCCAGAGTGTAGTTGCTGTTTAATGCCCGTCTTGTGGTATAAAAATCTTTCTTTCCTCGAAATGGAGCCGGCTGTTGCACCTTTTCAATATTGGCATTGTAGGTAACAGTTAGAACCACCCTCATATCACCGATGCTGAATGTTGTATTGGAATGACAGATCTATTCTGGCCGGGTCCAGGCGAGGGAAAAGTCGTCTTGCTCGGTTTTCTGTTCTGTCCAGAAGTAGTGGATGAGACGCGGGGGAAGTGGAGGGTAGGCAATCCAGAACAGTGGTGAATATTTAAGGGGTGAGCGCTCCTGTTGCATTCTACATAATTTTGCAACCCTGCTTTCAAGCACGTACTGCATACTCCTAAGTGCTGTTTGCTCTTTGGTTGCCTTCTTCACACTCATTGCTACGTGATTCTTCATAGACGTGTTGGAGTCAAACTTTTTCCCTAGGATATGCACTTCTTCCCCGGGTTCTAAAACTCTTTTATTCATTCTTAACACTGCTCCGGCATTATCATCATACTGCCTAGAGACCATCATCATCTGTGTATTCTCAAGGCAAATGTAGCCTTCCATCGTTTTCCCCTATGTGATGGAGCTGTAAGCTTGTGATTATGTGCCTGAGCAGTTGTCAATTCAACTCTTGGATTAGTAAATGTCAGAGTTCAGTTCTGCATAGGCAAGTGATTCTGGATGAGTTGAAGAAGGTCATTAAAGTAGACATTCTATAACAATGGGCCAAGCGCACTTCTCTGTAGAACAATAGCACCGACTGAGTGTCTTGTTGACTCTGTCCCATTGAAGGCAGTCACTAAGGAGGTGTAGCTCAGATCCAAAAACTCACAGTGCTTGCAGTTTTGCCAAGAGTCCCTGGTCTCGGTAAAGAGCACCAGCAATGTCCAGTGATGCTACGCAACTTATCTGGGGATTCATCTAGTGATTGGTGCCACATAGTAAAGAGGTTTAATAGCAGATCAGCAGCAAAGTGACCTATTATGAAGCCATATTGACGGTCACAAACAACGCTGTCATCTGCCGTGATATTTTTGTCTCAATAATTTTGGCAGTGACAGGAGTGATACTGGTCGGTAGTTGCTGATTTCCGCTCTGTTCTTATTTTAGAGAACAGGGACTACATTTACCCTCTTTCCACAGAGAATGCCATTTACATTATGCTAGGCAGCGCTGATAGATGCGAGTTAAAGGTGATGCTAGCTAGTCTACAAATCTGCGCAATCTTGGGCTCACCTTATCAGCTTCCGCAGCCTTTTATTGGTTCACGGATTTAAGGAGGAGATATACCTTATCCTACTTGTGTTCAGCAAACCGGACAGGTTTTTCTTAATTATTAGAAGAGACGATACCATCCTGTCAGTTTCAAAGTGGAATAACTTCGTCTCTGTCTGTCTGTCTGTCTGTCTGTCTGTCTGTCTGTCTGTCTGTCTGTCTGTCTGTCTGTCTCTCTCTCTCTCTCTCTCTCTCTCTCTCTCTCTCTCTCTCTCTCTCTCTTTCATGTGAAGGAAAGACTTTTGTGTTAAAATGTTTCAAAACTCAAAAGAATTAAGTTATAAGATCATACTAATTATTATTATTGTTATTATTTTACTTGTGATTATTTTAAGGTTTCCTCTAAGAGGGACCCTTAAGAGGTTGCGCAAATATATATTTTTTATTTTGCTTCTTCCACCTTTTCGATTTTATTTCACTCATAATCAAAGAACTCATCCAATCGGTCTCAAATTTTTAATGCTTGTTTATGGTAACAAGGATCAGATTCATGGAACAACTGGCATGTACAGGTGCTCTGTATCAGAAGGTGTTGACCCCATTCCCAGCATCCTGGAATGGCACTGGTACATTCCGCAACCCTCAGTCACGTTTTTTCCAATGTTCAGAAAACATTGCTTCCTTATACGATGATGGTGGTGAGTGAAATCCAAAATGGTGTGAAATGTTTATTCCCGTTAAACCACGTTAAATAAATTTCAGCTTACCGGCTTCAATATTTAACAGAATCGTTGGAATCCATGCATTAATTAACTGGGGAATGACTCCTGTCACCAGTGTCAAAATTTCACTACTAGTGTGTTTCCCGAACACAAGGCTCACGATGCTGTTCAGTGGCATAAATTCCAGTTTGCCAGTTATTATATAGTGATATTCATTTTTATTCATTTACTGAAGAATGGTTCTTCTGACTGGATTTAAAAATATACTGACGAAGGATGGCACCACTTGTGCTTAGTCCTAGTTGGTGCAAATTTGAAATTTTGCTGAGATAGTTAGAAAATCTTGGAATTTATTGGAGAATGCATTTTTCAAATCTGCTTTAAATAATGTGTACCATTAATGGGCATTGCTGAAACACAGCTCGTTATTCCCTCTGAGCTGCGTAAATTTTAACATGCCATTATTATTAAGAAAACTGTGTCCACAAGTAACAAGTAAAGAAGGTCTGTCTTGATCACTTAGATTAACTTAACTGGAAGTATTTTTCTATTAATTATTTGTGGGTACTAAACTGTCAATGTTTTTGCCAACTTTCTAAAATTGGATTTTTTTTTTTAAATAATCAAAACAAAATATTTTTCTTGCAGAGTGGAACAGAGGTTTATGTAGAATGTTAAGAAGAAAAAAAACCTGAAATAATACAATTCGCGTATTATTATTATTACAATCAAGGGGGAAGCGCTAAACCCGGAGGATTATACAGCGCCTGGGGGGGGGGGATGTGGAAGGCATTCAGGCTTAATTTGGGGAACTGGAGCACAGATCCAATTCCCTAAATCAAGAGCCCCTCACCAACATCAAGGAACCTTCCTTGAGGGGACAATTCGCGTAGTAATGGTATTTTTCAGTTTGACGAGCGGAGACGTTCCTTTTTTTCCGATAATTCTATGCAATGTCTTCGTTTTCTTTCTTTCAAATATTCGTTTGTTATTCAACAATACCTCAATCGATCTGCTTCAAATTTTCAACGCTGGCGAAAATGATTGTTGGGCAGGATTCGTGGGATTTCTAGCATGCGTGGGTGACCTATCAACAGTGTTACATAGGTCATTCCCTAATTTTGCTACCGTGTGGTAGGTGGAGAGTCTCCTCTGATTGGCTTCAGAATTTCAACAGCGGGGTATACCACACAGAAGGTATACGCTTCCTTTAATCTCCAAATGGTATAGTATTATTTTGCATTATTGCATTATTTTGCCTAGTTTCTGGTATGGGGCTCTTGATCCTAGGAGCTAGATTAATATTCTCCTTCTTTGGTTTGAATTTCAATGACCCCTATTCCCGTAGAAAATGGGAGCAAGTGTGCATTTGTACTCACCTAATTGTACTGCAGGGG
>NC_091302.1:17611489-17653989 GCF_038502225.1 Cherax quadricarinatus | reverse complement strand
GGTTAGTCTTTGAATCCCTTGCGATCTTAGCGTCATAATCCCTTTTTGCTTTTCTTATTCCTTTCTTTATTTCTCTCTTTAATTGAATATATTGGTTTCTTAACTGCCCATCCCCTCTTTTGATACGCCTATATATGCCTCTCTTTTGACCAATGAGATGTTTTAATCTATTGTCCATCCATTTGGGATCATTTTTGTTAGATCTAATTTCCCTACTCGGAACAAAAGTTGTCTGGGCAGCTAGAACTATGCTCTGAAAAACATCATATTGGCAACCAAGATCACCTACCTGACGCATAGTCAGGACATCCCAACTTAGCCCACCCAGGTAATTTTTCAGTTCCATAAAGTCGGTCAAGCGAAAATCTGGGACAGAGATTTGGCTGCAGTTATCTGGGTAAGTCCATGATATATTGAAACTTAGTGATCTGTGATCATTTTCCCCAAGCTCATCATTAACCTCAAGATTATTAATTAGTGAATCATTGTTGGCAAGAACCAAGTCAAGCAGATTGTTTCCTCTAGTTGATTCTGTCACAACCTGTTCTAAAAAGCAATCCTGAACCGTATCAAGAAAGTCACTAGACTCAAGATTTCCTGTCATATTGTTCCAATCAATTTGTTTAAAGTTAAAATCTCCCATTATCACATTTTCATATCAAGGTTTGGGGGCCTATAAATCACACCCAAAATTAATTTGTCACGACCCTCGAGAAACTGTAGCCAAGCATATTCTGTGTTCGATGTTTCTAATCTTATATCATGTCTAAGACAACAATTTAAATTTTCTCTGTCAAACACCGTCACTCAACCACCCTTCCTGTTGACCCTATCAATGTGGAATAGTTTATAACCCTGTATGTTGCATTCAGAAGGCATTTCTCTATCTTTCAGGTTGAACCAGGTCTCTGTTATACCAATAATGTCTACATTACCTGCAGTTGCAAGTAATCTTAACTCATCTATCTTATTTCTTAGACTCCTACTATTTGTATAGTAAACCTTAAGGGAGCTAGTCACTCGTTGCCCTCTACTATCTTTCTTTGTTGATCAATTGATTTGCCATTACTAGCAACTTTATTTTGAATATTGTCTTTTAAACATATCCCTGAGGTATCCCGGTAACAACTGCTGTTTTTAACCCTAATGTTGCAGCCTGATTGTTTCCCACAAACACCCATACCTCTATAATCTATCAGTTTAAATTCCTAGACAAGTCATCAATTACCCTCTCAATCGAATTGGCTAATGCATCCACTCCATCTCCAGAGAGATGAACCCCATCCTTGTTTGCCAAAGAATAGGTCCCAGTTATCAATGAATGGGATTGCAAATTCCTTGCAGTACCTGTCTAGCCAGCAATTTATACCAATTGCCCTAGACATCCATTCATTGCCCACTCCTTTTCTAGACAAGATGCTACACATGACTGGGATCCCTCCCTTAGACCTAACTACTTCTGTGGCTGACCTGTACTTATCCAGCAGCTCCTCTCTCCTGCCCTTCCCAATGTCATTACCTGCCATAATATTATCCAACCTGCTGACTATGTCACCAACACCAGCTGCAGGAAGGCACACTCTCTATCTGACCTTTCTGTCTCTGTTACAAAATGCACAATCCATATATCTTACCTGAGAATCGCCTACTATTAAAATATTCTTACCTTGATTAGCAGGGGAATCAGTGGTACCTTCAACCTCACTAACCACTGAAGTACACTCGTCTTGGAGAACAGAGAATCGATTTCCTACCTTCACATCTTCTCTATTAACTCTCCTCATCTTTCTTCTTCCTGAACTATGAACCACTTGCCACTTAAAGCAGCTGTCACTATAACAGCTGGTGACCATTTCCTCCTTACCAGCTAAATCCTTCTCACACTCGCTCCCAAACTCTTCTATGCGAAGCTTCAGCCTCCTATTTTCCTCCTGAAGAAGTAGAATCTCCTTCTTCAACACATGAACCTGAGATTCTAAAGCACTACAACAAGCCATGGTGCTTGGTAACAGCCCAGGAGGAAAACTACAGTCTACAGGTGATTAGGCTGAGGAAGGAGGGAAGATCACAAGAAACGGCCGAAAAGTTTGTTAAGAGCTCAACAAGAGATTTCAAGAAGTATTTACAGTGGAGACAGATGGTGCACCCCACCACTCAAGACAACCGGAGTGGTGGGGTGCACCATTAAGTGCTGGACACAGTACATACAACAGAGGAAGAGAAGGCGAAGACATCTCTCCGTGAGTCCTGAGAGAGGAAACAAAGGTGCTCTGGGTAACGCACACAACAATCTTCAACACACCTATCGATACAAGGCGACTACCTGAGGTGTGGAAGACAGAAAATGTAGTCCCAATTTTTAACGAGACATACTCGTATTCGGCACGACATATTGCGGAACTGTATCGAAAGCCTTCTTGCAGTCCAAGAAAATGTACTCTACCCACCCCTCTCTCTCTCTCGCTCTCTTGTCTTACTGCCCTAACCTTGTCATAGAACTCCAGTAGGTTTGTGACACAGGATTTCCCTTCCCTGAAATCGTGCTGGTTGTCGTGTATAAGCTCATTCCTTTCTAGGTACTCCACCACTCTTCTGATAATCTTCTCCTTGACCTTGCATACTATACATGTCCGTGACACTGATCTGTAATTTAATGCTGCATGTATACACAGAGACACACAGACACACAGACACACACACACACACACACACACACACACACACACACACACACACACACACACACACACACACACACACACGCACACACACACACACACACACGCACACACACACACACACACACACAGACACACACATACACACACACGCACACACACACACACACACACACACATATATACACACAGAATGATGAGAGTAATAAAGCGATGGGTGACACACTGGCTGAAGTGCCCAGAAGGGCTCATGCAAGTAGGGCAAAGGAAATTGACTGAGAGAGCCTGCAGCCACATGGGGGCCCAGAAATGTGGGGGGCTAAGATGTTGGAGGTGGTGCTCGGAAACCCCATGTACCAACACGAAAGGGACGCTACCAGAGATTGACAGGAGAGGATGAACCAGCAAGACTGGACCTAGTATTCACCTTGAGTAGTGCAGATATTGAGGACATCACATATGAAAAACCCGTCGAGGCCAGTGACCACGTGGTTCTGAGCTTCGAATATATAGTAGAGTTACAAGTGGAGAGGAAAGCAGGAAGGGCAGGACGAATGAAGCCAAACTACAAGGGAGGGACTACACAGGCACGGGGTTCAGTGGGACAGAGAACTGGCAGGGAAGTCAGTAAATGAGATAATGGAATATGCGACAGCAACGTGCAAGGAAGCTGAGGAGAGAGTTGTACACAAGGGTAACAGGAATGACGAAAAAGCCAGGATGAGCCCTTGGTTCACCCAAAGGTGTAGACCAAAACCAAGTGTGCTAGAGAATGGAAGAAATATAGAAGGCAAAGGACACAGGAGAATGAGGAGAGCAGCCGCAGGACCAGAAATGAATATGCACAGGAAAGAAGGGAGGCCCAAGAATACGAAAATGACATTGCAGCGAAAACCGAATCTGACTCAAAGCTGTTGTACAGAAACATCATGAGGAAAACAACAGTCAAGGATCAGGTAATCGGGCTGAGGAAGGAGGAGAGATCACAAGAAATGACCGCAAAGTATGTGAGGGGCTCATTATGAGATTCAATGAAGTGTTCACAGAGGAGACAGAAGGGACTCCAGAAAGACAGAGAGGTGGGGTACACCATCAACCGAGGAAGAAGTGATAAGACTGTTAAGAGAGCTAGGGACCTCAAATTAGATGGGGCAGGATCATATCTCTCCCTGGGGTCCTGATAGAGGAAGCAGAGGTGCTATGTATACCACTAACAACAATCTTCAACACATCTATCGAAACAGGACGACTACCGGAAGTATGGAAGACAGTAAATGTAGTCCCAATTTTTAAAAAAAAGAGACAGACACGAAGCATTAAACTACAGACCAGTGTCAACGACGTGTATAGTATGCAAGACCGTGGAGAAAATTATCAGGAGAGGAGTGGTGGAGCACGTAGAAAGGACAGCCAGCACGGTTTCAATGACCGGAAATCCTGTCTCACAAACCTACTGGAGTTCTGTGACAGGGTGACGGTAGCAAGTCAAGAGAGAGAGCGGGGTGGGTAGATTGCATTTTCTTGGACTGTGAGAAGGCGTTTGACACAGTTCCACACAAGAGATTAGTGCAAAAACTGGAGGACCAAGCAGGGATAACAGGGAAGGCACTACAGTGGATCAAGGAATACCTGTCAGGAAGACAACAGCGAATCATAGTACGTGGCGAAGTGTCAGAGTGGGCGCCGGTAACGAGCGAGGTGCGACAGGGATTAGTCCTTGGACCGGTGCTGTTTCTGGTATTTGTGAACGACATAACGGAAGGAATAGACTCCGAAGTGTCCCTCTTTGCAGATAATATGAAGTTGATGAGAAGAATTCAGTCGGACGAAGATCAGGCAGAACTTCAAAGGGATGTGGACAGACTGCAGGACTGGTCCAGAAACTGGCTCCTGGAGTTCAACCCCACCAAGTGCAAAGTCATGAAGATTGGGGAAGGGCAAAGAAGACCACAGACGGAGTACAGTCTAGGGGGCCAGAGCCTACAAACCTCACTCAAGGAAATGGATCTTGGTGTGAGTATAATACCGGGAACATCTCCTGAGGCGCACATCAACCAAATAACTGCTACAGCATACGGGCATCTGGCAAACCTAAGAACAGCATTCCGACATCTAAATAAGGAGTCATTCAGGACCCTGTACACCGTGTACGTTAGGCCCATATTGGAGTATGCGGCACCAGTTTGGAACTCTCACCTAGCCAAGCATTTGAGGAAACTAGAGAAAATGCAAATGTTTGCAACAAGACTAGTCCCGGAGCTAAGAAGTATGGGACTAGGAGAGGTTAAGGGAAATCGACCTGACGACACTGGAAGACAGGAGAGTTAAGGGGGATATGATAACGACATAACTGAGAGGCATAGACAAGGTGGACAGAGACAGGATGTTCCAGAGATGGGACACAGCAGCAAGGGGTCACAGTTGGAAGCTGAAGATTCAGATGAGTCAAAGGGATGTTAAGAATTATTTCTTGAGTCACAGAGTTGTCAGGAAGTGGAATAGCCTGGGTAGTGATGTAGTGGAGGCAGGGTCCATACGTAGCATTAAGAAGAGGTATGATAAAACTCACGGAGCGGGAAGAGTGACCGGGTAGCGGCCAGTTAAAGAGGCGGGGCCAGGAGCTGTGACTCGACCCGGCAACCACAACTAGGTGAGTACAACTAGGTGAGTACACACACAAAAACACACATTCACAATTGCACATGCGCAAATACACATACATGAAAACCACACACACAAACAAACAAGCAAAACTCGATGAGCACACAATATACAACACTGAACACACAACTAATACAAAATATATTCCAAAAAACTCACAAACGTTCAAAAAATTTTTCAAAAATATAAAAGTTGCCGTTCTGAAAACACTTTTCTCACACCTCAACAACTAGTCAATAATCAAAGTTTTTTTTTTATTGACTTTCTTGTGCAATTTAATTTCAGATAAACTAAAAAAAAATATGGAATATTTAATAATTATAAATACAATTCACGGCAATTTAGAACTACATATTAATATTAGTAGATCAAATGAATAATATTGACACGTTCATGAATATAACACATGTGCAACACCTGGGTATCCTTAAGACACATGTGCAATACCTGGGTATCCTTAAGACACATGTGCAATACCTGGGTATCCTTAAGACACATGTGCAACACCTGGGTATCCTTAAGACACATGTGCAATACCTGGGTATCCTTAAGACACATGTGCAATACCTGGGTATCCTTAAGACACATGTGCAATACCTGGGTATCCTTAAGACACATGTGCAATACCTGGGTATCCTTAAGACACATGTGCAACACCTGGGTATCCTTAAGACACATGTGCAACACCTGGGTATCCTTAAGACACATGTGCAACACCTGGGTATCCTTAAGACACATGTGCAACACCTGGGTATCCTTAAGACACATGTGCAACACCTGGGTATCCTTAAGACACATGTGCAACACCTGGGTATCCTTAAGACACATGTGCAACACCTGGGTATCCTTAAGACACATGTGCAACACCTGGGTATCCTTAAGACACATGTGCAATACCTGGGTATCCTTAAGACACATGTGCAATACCTGGGTATCCTTAAGACACATGTGCAATACCTGGGTATCCTTAAGACACATGTGCAATACCTGGGTATCCTTAAGACACATGTGCAATACCTGGGTATCCTTAAGACACATGTGCAACACCTGGGTATCCTTAAGACACATGTGCAACACCTGGGTATCCTTAAGACACATGTTCAACACCTGGGTATCCTTAAGACACATGTGCAATACCTGGGTATCCTTAAGACACATGTGCAACACCTGGGTATCCTTAAGACACATGTGCAATATCTGGGTATCCTTAAGACACATGTGCAACACCTGGGTATCCTTAAGACACATGTGCAATATCTGGGTATCCTTAAGACACATGTGCAACACCTGGGTATCCTTAAGACACATGTGCAACAAATGGGTATCCTTAAGACACATGTGCAATACCTGGGTATCCTTAAGACACATGTGCAACACCTGGATATTCTTAAGACACATGTGCAATACCTGGGTATCCTTAAGACACATGTGCAACACCTGGGTATCCTTAAGACACATGTGCAATACCTGGGTATCCTTAAGACACATGTGCAATACCTGGGTATCCTTAAGACACATGTGCAACACCTGGGTATCCTTAAGACACATGTGCAACACCTGGGTATCCTTAAGACACATGTGCAATACCTGGGTATCCTTAAGACACATGTGCAACACCTGGATATCCTTAAGACACATGTGCAATACCTGGGTATCCTTAAGACACATGTGCAACACCTGGATATCCTTAAGACACATGTGCAATACCTGGGTATCCTTAAGACACATGTGCAACACCTGGGTATCCTTAAGACACATGTGCAACACCTGGGTATCCTTAAGACACATGTGCAACACCTGGGTATCCTTAAGACACATGTGCAACGCCTAGGTATCCTTAAGACACGTGTGCAGCACCTGGGTATCCTTAAGACACATATGCAACACCTGGTTATCCTTAAGTCACATGTGCAACACCTGGGTATCCTTAAGTCACATGTGCAACACCTGGGTGTCCTTAAGCCACATGTGCAACACCTGAGTATGCTTAAGACACATGTGCAACACCTGGGTATTCTTAAGACACATGTGCAACACCTGAGTATTCCTAAGACACATGTACAACACCTGGGTATCCTTAAGACACGTGTACAACACCTTGGAATCCTTAAGACACATGTGCAATGCCTGTGTATCCTTAAGACACATGTGAAACACCTAGGTATCCTTAAGCCACATGCGCAACACCTGGGTATCCTTAAGCCGCATGTGCAACACCTGGGTATCCTTAAGACACATATGTAACATCTGGGTATCCTTAAGACACATGTGCAACACCAGAGTGTTCTTAAGACACATGTGCTACACCTGGGTATCCTTGAGACACATGTGTAACACCTGGGCATCCTTAAGACACATTTGCAATACCTGCGTATCCTTAAGATACATGTGCAACACCAGGGTATTCTTAAGATACGTGTGCAACACCTGGACATCCATAAGATACATGTGTAATACCTGGGTATCCTTAAGACACATGTGCAACAGCTGGGTAAGCTTATTAAGACTCATGTGCAACAGCTGGGTAAGCTTATTAAGACACACGTGCAACAGCTGGGTAAGCTTATTAAGACACATGTACAACACCTGGGTAAGCTTATTAAGACACATGTGCAACACCTGGGTAAGCTTATTAAGACACATGTGCAACACCTGGGTAAGCTTATTATGACACATCTACAACACGTGTGTATTCCTATTAAGATTCATTTCTCCAACACTGGTAGTTGCAAATGTTTATTGAGTACTTTTCAAATCTGAACAGGCGACGCGTATTTGAGAAGATGTCCACAGGTGACCCATTGGTGTCATAATCATCGCTGTATTATTTTCAAAATAAGGTGTGATGGTTAGTAAGGTTTAAAACATAATTTTTTCCACGATGTGCATCTAAGGCTGCGTCGCATCTGGTCTATAAAATTGTCAAGTTTATAAACTGACTTCAGAGATAAATTTGAAAGAACTGCTCTTTAAAGTCGTGTTAAAGATGGGTTATTTGAACGCGTGTGGGTGTAGCACACATGATGAAAATGACTAGATTATTATGAAGATGAGAATGGAAATGTCATGTGTGAAGCTTATATTTCAAAGAGCGGAGAAGGGCTTGTGTCAATGATACGATTATCAGTAAAGTTTGACAACGAGGGCCTATATAGAAGTACTGGGCTGACGGAAGAAAGGGAAGGGATCGAGGGAAGGTGGTAAAGTTACGCAATTCTGCATTAGCTAGGTGTTTCTTATGTCCACTGTTATCTGCTCAGGAAAAGCCTAAGAAATTAACCGCATTTCTCTTATTATCATCCGTGTAATATGTAAAGTAATGGATTTCTGGTCATCAGTTCAGGGTTCACCTCCATTCTCGTAGAACCATCTGCTGATAAGTCTACTTACCAACATTAAAACACACTTCCTCCATACTCCCTCCGCTGTAATATGCATTCACTCATCACCTATATATTTTTAATACACTTGTCGTTAACATTTTGAATTTTTCTTACTAATCTTCCGAAAGAACTGCATCATCGGCAAAGAGCAACTGTGATAACACCCACTCCATACCAGATTCACCATCTGTCAGTAACTGAAAAATGTCTCTTTTGAGATATCGTTCAGTTATTTCTGAACTCATTTTAAGTTCCCGGTGATATTAACTCAAGCCTCAAGAGCAAAGTTTGTTAAGTTACGCATCTTCTTGTATTTTTGCTTCATTTATTATAATATCTAATAAAGACGTTAAGATATGCTCTTCTAATTTAGAAGGTAAATTTTTTATATAACAGATATTCCTTAAAACAACTCTCCCATCAGTTAAAATGTTCATTTTAAGGCATTTTAGTATTTATCTTTCATTTTTATGGGTGACTTATTGACTTTACGTATTTTCTTTCATTTTTGTGGCTGACTCAATTACTTGACGTATTTCTCGTTTTCTTTTATCGCAGATATTGTTAATTTTTTTTCGTATTTGTTTTAGTGTTTCATTTAGAAGTGTTTGGAGTTGTAGCATTCCTTCACTTCAGTCTGTAACACTTTGGAAACATAAACACATAAGCACTATAATGTGATCCTTTATTGACAACATTTAGCCCACACAGTGGGGAAACGTCACAAACAGATCTGTTTATGACTTGATAAAGCCCATTGTGTGGGCGAAACGTTGTCAATACAGGATCACATTATACTGCTTGTGTGTTTATATTTTCACTGTGTCGGTATTTTATACCATTTAATTCCAGTCTGTCACACTTAACTAACAGATCAGTTTTTCACAAGTTTGTTCGGCTGGTATTTCATAAATATATCAAAACAATCTTTCCAAGCTGTCTGTACTTTGACCTATGCAGTCTTTTCAAAGTGACTTTGCTATGATCCACACAATCTTTTCTCTTTCAAACTACCCGTGCTTCGACATCATACGTTCAGTAATGGCTTATTAATTTCGAAATAAATTTTCTCTAGTTGCGATTAACTTTTTTTTTTCAACAAGTCGGCCGTCTCCCACCGAGGCAGGGTGACCGAAAAAGAAAGAAAATCCTCAAAAAGAAAATACTTTCATCATCATTCAACTCTTTCATCTCACTCACACATAATCACTGTTTTTGCAGAGGTGCTCAGAACACAACAGTTCAGAAGTATATACGTATAAAAATACACAATATATCCCTCCAAACTGCCAATATCCCAAACCCCTCCTATAGAGTGCAGGCATTGTACTTCCCATTTCCAGGACTCAAGTCCGGTTATATAAAATAACCGGTTTCCCTGAATCCCTTCACTAAATATTACCCTGCTCACTCTCGAACAGATCGTCAGGTCCCAAATACCATTCGTCTCCATTCACTCCTATCTAACACGCTCACGCACGCTTGCTGGAAGTCCAAGCCCCTCGCCCACAACACCTCCTACTTATATATGAATAATTGTATTCTTCCTGCGCATAAGAATAATTTTTATCTATAGTTTTATTTACTTAATTAGATGAGAGACGGAAATTGAAACAGAATGTTATTCAAACTTAATTCTACAAATATTACCTGAAGTCTACACTATATTACCTTAAGTCTACATTATATTATCATAAGTCTACACTATATTACCTTAAGTGTGGCATGCAAAGAGTACGTAACCTTTATTCGGCGCATGTACACACCCTCATTTACAGGATATCTCCCCCAACCAGCGAACTAGGTGACTGAGGGTTGACGATGGGGCCCCGTCGTTCAACCAATACCTAGGTTCCAACCAATAAGAAGATGGTTTGGCAATCGCAGAGGTTATGTGGGTACCACTCTCCTGTCTGCCCTTGTCATTCCCATTCTAGAGCTGGTTGAAGCACGGTCTGCTCTCTAGTGGCTTCTATTCTGCCTTGCTTACCGTGGAGTGCACTAATACCTATCGCTGTACATAGTGTATATAGTGTACATACTTCTGTTCTAAATTGGTGAAGGATAATATAAGTCAAAAGTTTTTCTGCTGTGTTTATTTTGCTCCCTTTACACCCAGGATAACAGGCCATTTGAAATCCTGGGTTGTAATATGGGGCCTGTCCGGGATCTGGAGCTGGACTTAGAGAAAGGGTTGAGCCTAGGGTGAAGCTGGTAGCAGGAACATTGTGTAGCTTGCTGTCTGGCATTGCATTAGCTTTGCCAATGCTTTACAAACTTTGCGTGTCAGTTCCTTTGCTATGGTCAGCCTTGCTATTGTGTGATCGTTCAACAGCTTGCTACTAGCTTGTTAAATGTGCTCGCTTTGCTACGGTCAATCTTGTGGAAAAGTGTGTAGCTTGCTCTCTGGCATTGCATTAGCTTTTCCAACGCTTTACAAACTTTGCGTGTCAGTTGCTTTGTTATGGTCAGCCTTGCTATTGTGTGATCGTTTAACAGCTCGCTACTAGCCTGTTCGGTGTGAAGATTTTGCGGTCAGCTTTGCTATTGCGTATCCACCTTGTAATGCGTATTCTGCAATCGTACTGTGCATAGCTAAGCGTGTTCTGTAAATAACGTGTTACGTTGGGGTATTCTGCAATCGTACTGTGCATAGCAAATAACTTATACATTGTGGTATGCCACCTAGACGAGTCAGACGTCTGATGTCGGCATATACCTTGTTTAACCTACCTAAATTGTCCCTACAGCATTGTTGGCAAATTGCTCATTCCATTGGCATTGATTACGAACGCACTCTCACAGCTGCACAACTATGTTCACTGATCACCGACAAACTTCGAGAAGAAGAGATGGCACATCAGACTCCTCCCTCTACGGAACATAACTCCTATGTTCTCGCAGGAGGAAGATACATCAACGGAGCAAAATCGTCAATCTAGTGCAGCAGGGTTGTCTCAAGGTGAATCAGCGGCGTTGGCACTTGAGCTGGCAAAAATCAATCTTGAGCAGACTAGGGAACAGAGAGCGTTTGCAAAAGAAGAATTTGATAGGGAAAAAGAAAGAAGGCAGTTTTTGCATTCTGTAAATGACTTTAGTTTACAGAAAGCAGTACAGCTTGTTCCCCGCTTCAATGAGGCCGAACCAGAACAATTTTTAGAAGCTTTCGAAATTCAGGCTCGAGCCTTGAGGTGGCCGGAACAGCATTGGGCATCGTTGGTTCACACAGCATTGTTTGGTAAGGCAGAGGAATTTACGTCGGTGTTAAATGACACTGATTTTTCCGATTATAAAGTAGTGAAGACCACAGTGTTGGGAGCATATACTTGTATCCCAGCTAAGTATCGGAAGTTTTTTAAATTAAGCAGGCAACAGCTTGGTCAATCCCTGGTTGATTTTGTGCGACAGCAGACCAAAGCTTTTACCAGCTGGTATAAAGCAAGTGGTGTTGATACCTTCGATGATCTAGTGCAGCTTATTCTGACTGACAACCCACTGGAGTCTGTGGGACCAGAGGTTCGAGTCTTTCTGCAGGATCGTGACTTAACCACTGCATTGGAGGCAGCCAGATTGGCTGATACCTTTGAAACTAACTGCTCCTTGTCCGAGCGGTCCCGTCTCTCTTTTCAACTGCCTGGCATGAGCAGAGATCGTCAACCTTGGAGAATGAAGTGCCAGCCGGAGGGAGAACGTCTACGTCAGCCAACTAAGTCACCTGGTGAGCCACGCTTCTCAACTTATGGTCCACCTGGTGAGAGACAAACTACTCAACATGGTGCATCTCGACATTAGTATCCAGAGAGACACCAGCCAGAGCGACACCAGTTGCAACGTCAGCAGGGAGTAAAGGGCAAGCCTGCCGTCTACTTCCTCTGTAACCAAGTAGGTCACATCCGTCCCAACTGCCCCCACAAACCCCAACCCATTGGGAAAATCTCTAATATCCCTAGAAACATGTCTCCGAGAGAAGTAGAAAAAGGGATGGCCCCTTATTATTGTAAGAGTCTTATTTCAATTCAGAAAAACTCTGAAACAACTGAAGTCAAAACCTTTAGAGATACTGGAGCATATTGCTCACTTATAAGAGAGGGAATATTACCCCTTTCAAATAACACTTCCTTGAATTCCTCTGTTTTATTGGAAGCATTTGGAGGAGCTATATATTCTGTCCCTTTGCATAAAATATATGTACAGTGCAAATATTACACTGGGTACTTGACTGTGGGTTTATCCGAAAGATTCCCCATGAAAGATGCCATGTTATTACTGGGTAATAACATTACCACTGCTAGTGTATGTCCTGAACCCATAATGATTAATTCTTCTCCGGTGTTGGCCATAACTCGGGCAACATCCCAAGGGTTGTCTGGCGAGAATGTTGACCTATCCTTGGACGACTCCGATCTCGGAATAGCCACGTTGTTTTACCAGGAAAACCGACCGAGGCCTCGTAGATCAAGTGAACAAAGCCCGATCAAGCCTTCCTATTCCAAGGATGCAGGATTGCCAGATATCTCTGTTTCCATGCCCGAGGGACTGTCCTTCCGGGAGGAACAACGAAAGGACCATTCTTTAAATTTCGCTTTTCAGGCAGCTATGGATAAACCCTCTTTGGATCATCAGGTCAAGTATGAACTTAAAAATTACTATTTGATCTGCACTGGGACTGGTAAGGAGATAGAGGGCCGCAATTGTCTGACAGGTTATTAGTTCCAACAAAGTTTAGACCTCAGATATTGAATATTAACGAGGGCAGCAGGTGTAAGGAAACATTCCCAACATTTCGGCCTGGTCACAGACCGGGCCGCGGGGGCGTTGTTCCCCGTAACCTTCTCCAAGTACACTCCAGTGCCGGGATCGATCCCTGGACCCCTCAGTGTGTGAGCTGAGGACTCTGTTAACTAAGCCAAGAGCCACCTTCAGAGGGAGGAGGAAGGGGCGGGGGTCTGGGGGGTCTGGGGGGTCTTGGGGGGTCTGGGGGATCTTGGGGGTCTGGGGGGGTGGAGAGCGTGTGGACTGTAGTAGCTGACTTGTTCAACTATAATTCTGCCACACTTGATGAGTCCTGAAGTGAGCTGTGAGAGGTTGCTCCTCAAAGGAACGTGCTCAAAGATGAGCACGCCCGAAGGTTTGAGTAGGAAGTAAAGATTGCTTCCCCACTCGGTAGCCTTAGTTATGCTCGCTCCACGTCACTCACCAATATTTATGACAACAAAAGCACCATTACACACACCTATGGGCTGCGATGTAAATATAAAAATGCCTAACATGATTAACACGCAAACTGCATGAAGCTCAATTAAATGGGTTGTGAGTGCACACAACACTAAGACAGTAATCAAGGATAACTCACTAGCACTATCACAAGCTGTAATACACAAAGAATTGTAAAAAAAAATTAAACAGTAAGAGAACTAATAAATGAACTGGCTGAAAGAGGGAAATAAGTGAACAAGGAACATGCGTGTAACATAAGTGGGTGACTACTGGATAGGAGAGGAGGCAAGTGGTTTTTATGATTGTTGAAGCGTGAGCAAGGTAACATTTTTCAAGCGACTTACGAAAACTGTTAGATGGACTTGAGTCCTGGAGGTGCGTTGTATAGAGACTGCATACTGAAAGAAGGGAAGGGGGTGACTATTGTTGTTTGAGGGGCATCGAAGCTGTGACGTGGGTGCTCCTCTGGCAGGACAGTGACCAAGTGAGTGATGGTGAAAGTGTTTTTTTTTTTCGGGTCACCCTACCTCGGTGGGAGACGGCCTGTATGTTATATATATATATATATATATATATATATATATATATATATATATATATATATATATATATATATATATATATATCAATGATTTTGAATCATTAACAGAGCTGCGGCTTGGCCAAGATTCGAGCCTGCGTTCCCATGCCCAGCCCTGTGTGAACTGAGCATAGTATGCATCACTCTATCCACTTGACCACCATCCTTAAGTACCAGGTTCTCAGCAGTACGGGGCGTGTTATCCTGGTGCAAGAAGATTCGTGGTCGTGGAGCCTCAGAGACTAATTTCAACCTAAACCTGTTTCGTGTACTAGCCTTCACGAGCAGTATACATACATATATATATATATATATATATATATATATATATATATATATATATATATATATATATATATATATATATATATATATATATATATATATATATAAAGTGTGTGTGTTTGTAAAAATCAAAACTACTGTAATATATTTTCAACATATTTTTCAATGAACACGAAATCAGATATATTTTACTTTTCTCATATGTACATGTCATCCACTGTCATACCCTGCACATGATCGTCCTCTACAATTTGATCAATAGAAGTCGATGCCTCGTCTGTTGCAATTACATTTGACTGGTCATGTTAATGACTGGAAGTGACTGAGTTAAGAACATCAATTGGAAGATTATATTTACAGCAAGTAATAGACAAACTTTTAAGACCATAACGAAAGCTGACTACTGCATTAACTGTCTATGTTTATCTTATTTCTTACTTCACTGAAGTAATTTGTTTTTATTGCAAGGTATTATTAACAACACTAATGATGGATTCATCCAGCAAGATTCTGTATTTTCTTCTTTTGATGTCTTCTCTCAGCTTTGCAACAAAGTATAGCATCATTAAATGCATAAGAATAGTTGTGCATATAGTTCTGTGTATTGAAATTACGTCTTATCATCAGCGAAATCTTCTCAAACATCGACAAGATGATCACACATGATAATAAAGCAATGTTTTGCTTTATTATCATGTGTGATCATGCTATGCAAGCATTTAACTGATCGTCACCACGGGGCTACGTCATGAGATGTTACAGCTTGAAGAAATTCATAGTTTCAACTGCAAAGTAGAAGAAAATAGCTCACTATTTTCCGGTGCTTTGAAATTTTAGCATGTTCCTTTACGTGGTAGAATTTGGCTTAAAACGATGCTTCACAGTACATGCTGTGAACATTATTTGCATAATCTGAAATTTCCGCTAACCTGTCTTTACGCAAATCTTCTTGGAGCATGTTGACGGAACTTTCGTAAGTAACAGTGTTGTTTAATCATCTTGATGCATGTGAGTTTCACTCTCAGTATCCATTAGTCCAATCTGACCGGCGGTAATCTAAAATGTAGACTAACAGAACATTAAACTGTAATACCACCTCCGATGCTCACCATCAACTTAATTAGTACGACGCGTATTGCAATAGTTTTTACTGTTGAAACGTTTCGCCTACGTGGCAGGCTTCTTCAGTCAAGTACAGAAAATGAAGGATGATGACTAATTTGAACGAAATTTACAGGAAGACACTTCAGCCTTACTGTTAAACACCTTCGTAAAGTATAATTAATCCGATGACTAAAATATACATATTTGAAATTAATATGACTAGATTCTCTGTTGATATTCACCTTGAAATGTATAGAAAATTGTCAATAAATCGTAACTCTTTGGCTAATTTTTAAGTTGTCGGCCATGTTCCAAATTTTGCTGGTTAGATGAAGTAAAAAAAAAAAACATAGATTAAGCCGAAATAAATGGTTAATCTAGCAACACTGTCTCTTGCTTACACAGGGAAAGAAAAGAAGAAATAAGAGAAATTAGGCTGAAATAGGCAGGAATCAGATTGAACGCGTATATCGCAGGCCTACAGATGGACCTGGTAGGCCAGGTCAGCAACAGGAAGCCTGGCGACTGTAGCCCAGCAAACTACTGCACTGCCAGAGTAACAGGAAAAATAATTAGGAAGCCTATTAGAGATTTTTCTCTTACACTGAGTGTTTTTGCTCGCGTCTTTCTTCACCATATTACCTTTGCGCAAATTACCTTTTATGCAAATTACCTTTATGCAAATTCACTTAGCTTTTTTAGGAGCTATGACTTTTTCTATTTCACACTAAAACTCATTAAATTTCTTTGAGCTTAACTCAAGCTTGCAACTGTACAGAATTTTTAAATGCTATGTTGAAATCACATTTCCTGCCATTAGAGAACGACTTATGTGAGATTTTTGAAAACTATGTCTATTGGTTTCTCAGAATTGGCAGTGAAACTCACTCCCCTTAAAAATTACCATTTACTTTCACCTCAGACAGTGCAGTAGCTCATATTTTAAACACTATGGAGGAGAAAGAAAACTAGTTTCAACGAGTAGTATAAATTTATTTACTGGCAGTCTTACACGACGTTTTACTGAGTGGTAATCTGCAAGTTTGGTTTATACACAACCCGTACATAGAAAGAAACTTTTGACGATATTTCGATCCGACTTGGACCATTAACTAGTCAGATGCGCGAAGGGAAGGGAGCCAGTATATATACAAGAAGGGATGGGAACGGGAGAACGAGAGGAGGGAGCGTATTGTTCCTGTTACGGTACTGTGCCTTGTTATTCTCTATTGGGTTTCGTGTCTTCGATGAGGGAGCTGGAGTTATCACATACGGGGATAACTCTCTCACTTCACACAACCACCAAGACACAACACCTTGTTGGTTTGTCAGGTTTAAGACTATCGTCAACACGAGGATTATTAACGTGGTATGTCATCTGTACATCACCAGTCAAGAATACTTTAATCTCTAAAATAAGAATTTCTGTCAACTGTCAGTGTATATACTCAGAAATACACACTGAGTTGTATATACTCAGAGATACACACCTCAGTGTATGCCACCATGTGAAATACGTTTAGTTATCCTTGGATTTAAAAAAAATATATATAAAAATATGAAATATATTTTATTTTAAAGTACTGAAGATTAGTTTTGACTATAATAAAATATATATTTAAAAATATAAATTAATATTTTCATCATTATTATGTTTATAATTAACTTTTAAACTGAGCTTGAAAAAGTAAGTTTATTTTTTGTTGTAGAGAAAAATGTGTGGGTTGTGCATCTCTCTGCATTTAGCTGGAACGACTCTGCAGGGAATTGCAATTACATTGGTCTTAACATTGGTACCAGCTCTGATAAAGCCAAGCATTGCACACGTATTCCATTAAATGTTGAATGGAATTCACTCTCAGATTCCTCATATATAGAAGGCGCTATTAGTCACAGTTGCCAGTTGGACGTGCCAACAATAGTGGATCATCAGCAAACTCATGGTGCGTTTGCATGTGTTGCCAACATGACAGTTGAACCATTGTTTGCCTATATTTTAATGAAAGCTCACATGTATTGCCAGTATGAGAGTCAGCCTCACATGTGTTGACAAGATGAAAGATAACCTTACATATACACATGTATTGCCAATGTGGCGATCAACCTAACATGTGTTGCATATATGACAATCAACCTGATATGTGTTTCCAGAATTTACTTATGTGTTACCAACATGGTAGGCAGCCTCACTTGAGAAGCAACCGACCTCACATTTACACAAGTTGCCATGCTGGTTTTCAGTTCAGTGTGTACTTGAATTCTTAGTGTGTTCTGTCTGTCTTGATCCAGTATACCTGCATCGACTCTGTGGTCTAAACGATGCAGGAGTGGTCAGTCCATCTCCACGCTCGACACAAGGATGGGGAGATGAGGAATTGTGATGGTGTCCGGAATATGTTGATGTCCGATGAAATGAACGGTCGGATGCCGATACAAAGGCTACTGCTGCGAGTTTACTCTACACTAACCCTTTGCTTTACGGTAACTCCAGGGATCATATCTATAGATATATCCTTGGGAAATGGCTAACCTAAGTTGGTCCTACTGATTAGCAGAAGTAGGAGTAGTCACTTTTAGATGAATCTTTGTCGACTGAGGATCGAACACACTTATCTCACCAATAGCCACCTGTCTGTGCAAAGTAAAGTGATAAAGTTGATCCCATCCATCAGAAATCTTTCCTACGAGGACAGATCGAGTGCCTCGAATCTACACTCTCTAGAAAGACGTAGAATTAAGAGAGATATGATTGAGGTGTATAAATGGAAAACAGAAATAAGTAAAGGAAATAAAAAAAACATGCTAAAAAATATTTTTAAAAGACGGGACTCGCAGTAAAGTGTTGAAATTTGAAAAATTAGATTTAGAAAGATTATAGAAAAGCCTTGGTTTGGCAGTAGAGTTGTGGAAGAGTGAAACAAGCTCCCGAGGAACGTCATTGAAGATAATACAGTGTGTAGTTTTGAAAATAGGTTAGACAAATACACGATTGGGTGTGGGTGGGTGCGAGTTGGACTTGTCTAGCATGGGTCAGTAGGTCTGATTCGCTGCTCCTTATTTTTTATGTTTCCTGTTGTACCTCTTCCTCGACCCTGGTTCTCTCTGTGTAGCTTGTGGCGTGAAGCTGACTGTGGAACCCATTTTAACAGCTTACCCACGGCTTAGGCCTCTCTGCCTTCGCCATGGTCTTATGATTACCGGGGTGTTCTAAGGGATCTCGGAGAATGCTTAAGAGAAGTCTTTTGAGATAAATAATTTAATGGGGGCTTTGGTTTTGTGCTGGTTATTTATCTTGGCAGACAGTATTTATGTGGAGCGTTTTATTCATGTTTGTAGCTTCTATTGTTTGTTAATTTTATTTTTGTTCATTTATGTGTATCGTAAGTCATTAATTTTTTACTGGTGTGAATGCTGAGTGATTTACACGGTAAAGGTGCTTTCTAAAGATCAAAAGAACTATTGCTATACGTGTTACCAACATTACAGCTGTCCATACATGTGCTTCCAAGAAGACACTATAATTTACATTTGCACATATGTTGCTAAGTTGACAGAAAATTTCACATATGCACATGAGTTACCAACATAAGAGACAAACTAGCATTTACATATGCAATTAAAAGAAAAATCACATGTATTACCGACATTACTGCCAAACTCAGACGTGGTCAGGCCATGAAGACGACACATCTAGCGCAAGCCTGTTTAAATCCTCCAGTTCACGGGGGGCGCTGACAGGAATGAGATGCAACACTGAATTCATCCATGATGGGAAATTAAATAATCTTATATTACTAAGTGGTTGGACCACATGCGAACACATAGTCTGGAATAAACCTGCTTGGTAAAATGACACAAGTGCAACTAATGCGACATTTTTATTGTGGCAAGGTTTCGCTCTCCAGGAGCTTTATCAACCATGCTTGACAAAGCTCCTGGAGACGAAACGTTGCCACAATAAAATGTCGCATTAGTTGCACTTGTGTCCTTTTGCTTAACATATTGTCGGTAATTCTACCAACATTTTTGGAATAAACATGTCTAGCAAGTAAGTATGTAGCGATCAACACTCAGACTTAAGTTTCTGATTTACTCCATCCGGTGACTCCTAGCTGTCCTCTACGGAGCTAAACCTACGAAAACTTGGTAATGATGAAAGTTCACATCTCACGAAAGCTGACAAATCAAACACGTTTATCCTCTCAGATAAGGTAAACTATTTGGACAAAATAATAATTTACTAAGTATGAGCCACTTACCAAGGGTCCCTGTGACGAGGGTATTAGTCAGTTTAACAAACGGCTTTAAATGCTTTTGCATAGTAATGATGAATTAATTAAGCAGCTGTTGCCTGGGTCACCATCAGATCCTCACCTGAATAGAGTCGTTCAGACATACAAGCCAGGGAACTTATTACTAGTTTAGATGGCCCAGTCGCATATATTCTCTCTCTCCCAAGGTAGTAAAGTTTCAGATGCCCATATTAAGAATAATGTGGACCTTACAAAGATATTCCAGAACTTAAATGTGTCGCATGATTTATCAGTTGTGAGCCTTGATATCATTGCTGTGTTCACTAGGGTCCCTGACCCAGACCTGTTATCGTACCTTGAAAAATAAACCCGAGCATTTCCCTACGCTCTAACCCATGAAAATTATCACCATTTGATTAAATTTCCTGTAATGGTTTGTAAGTTTTCATTTTAAAATAAATATTTTGCTCAAGAAGTTATAGTGATGGGAGGTCCATTATCTTTGGTGTTAAGTAATCAACTTATGGAGTTTTATGACAAACGACTCCTTGAGGATATTTCCCAAGTAATACTAAGTGGTTTAGATATGTTGATGATGTTCTCTGCCTGAGGCCTAAAGATCAAAATGCAGATAATTTCTTCTTTAGATTAAACTCCAATCTCCGTCTGTTAAGTTCACAGTTGAGTTAGAAAGGATAAACTACCATTTTTGAATGTTTTAATCCACTGAACTGAGGAGTTTTAAATTTACAGTATATAGAAAGTGAACTAACGTGGCTTGTACATTCACTATTATTCCAACCATGAAACAGAATTTTAAAGAAGTATTTTGCTTACAATGTTTTTAAGGGCCTTACGTATTTACTCTCCGGATTTTCTAGATGATACGGATGTATGCATACAATCTCAGACAGGAGATCTTAACTATGCAAGACAAGCCACAGGGGATAGAAATCTTTAACTCAAGTACTTTCACACTTCTCAGTACGTCATCAGGAGCTATGCAATGTTGTAAGAGAACTAAAGCATGGGGAGTTTTCTCAGAGTAACTTCGGCCGGTGACACACCTGCACTACGCTACTCTGAGAAAACTCCCCCTGCTTTAGTTGCTCTCTTGCAACAGTGCATAGCTCCTGATGACGCACTGAGAGGTGTGAAAGTACTTTAATTAAAGATTTCCATCCCCTGCAGCTTGTCTTTCACACACACAAACACACACACATACATATATATATATATATATATATATATATATATATATATATATATATATATATATATATATATATATATATATATATATATACATATTTGAAGTTTCACAATAAAACATTACATAATCGAAATTTTTCCCCCAATAAAAAAAATTATATTAAGTAATATGAGAAACTATAAGGTAAAATAAAAAGTAAAATAATATTTAGAGTAAGAAATGTATAAGATAACTTGTGTTACAGTTAAATTAATTATTTGAAAAAGTTATAGCAAATGTAGCCGGAAGCAAAAGTTATTATTCATAACGTTACGTTCCCCTAGAGGTGCGTGTTTTATTGTTTTACCGTGTATATACACACAGTGGTGCGTGTTTCATTCTTTTACTGTGTATATACACACAGTGGTGCGTGTTTTATTGTTTTACTGTGTACATATACACAGTGGTGTGTGTTTTATTGTTTTACTGTGCATATATACACAGTGGTGCGTGTTTTATTGTTTTACTGTGTATATATACATAGAGGAGCGTGGTTTATTGTTTTACTGTGTATATACACACAGTGGTGCGTGTTTTATTGTTTTACTGTGTATATACAAACAGTGGTGCGTGTTTTATTGTTTCACTTTGTATATATACACAGCGGTGCATGTTTTATTGTTTTACTGTGTATATACACACAGTGGTGCGTGTTTTATTGTTTTACTGTTTTACAACTTCAACAACATCATCAACAAGAACATCAGCTGGGACCAGGTAAACCATGTCCTAAACGAAACATGTTGGGAAGATGTCTTGAATGACATGGATCCAAACCAGTGCCTTGAAAGGATCAACTTCATGGCAGCCGAAGCATGTTCTAGGCATATTCCCCTAAGAAAGAAGAAGCTCAGGAGTAAACTGGAGAGAGAAAGACGCTCCCTCTACAGAAGACGACGAAGAGTCACTGAACTCCTCAGGAGTGCTAGAATATCTGATACACGAAAGGAGGCGCTGACCAGGGAAGTGGAAACTATCGAACTTAAGTTAAATGACTCTTACAGGAGCCAGGAGAGACAGGAGAGGCTTAAAGCTATTAGTGAAATTGAAAGAAATTCAAAATGTTTCTTTTCATATGCCAAAAAACAAGGCAAATACCACATCTAGTATCGGGCCCTTACTCAGACAGGATGGGACTTACACTGATGACAACAAGGAAATGAGTGAAATATTGAAATCCCAGTACGACTCTGTGTTTAGTGTACCACTAATAGGTCTGAGGATCGACGACCCAAATGATTTCTTCATGAATGAGCCTCAAAACTCCATAAATGTATGCCAGATTTCCGACATTACCCTAACTCCGATAGATTTCGAAAAAGCCACTGACAACATGCCCATGCACTCAGCCCCTTGCCCAGACTCGTGGAACTATGTTTTCATTAAGAATTGCAGGAAACCCCTCTCGCGTGCCCTAAGTACACTATGGAGGAGGATCTTGGACATCGGTGAAATACCACAGTCACTTAAAACAACGGATATAGCCCCACTCCATAAAGGTGGCAGCAAAGTATTAGCTAAGAACTATAGACCAATAGCTCTGACGTCCCACATCATAAAAATCTTTGAAAGAGTGCTAAGAAGCAGGATTGCAAATCACCTGGATTCCCAAAATCTGCATAATCCAGGGTAATATGGGTTCAGGGCAGGTCACTCCTGCCTCTCACAACTACTGTATCACTATGATATGGCCTTGGATGCACTGGAAGAAAATCAGAATGCAGAAGTAATATACACAGACTTGCAAAAGCATTTGACAAATGCAATCATGGCGTAATAGCCCATAAAATACGTGCTAAAGGAATAACTGGGAAAGTGGGGAGATGGATCTTCAACTTCATAACAAATCGAACACAAAGAGTAGTGGTCAACAGAGTTAAATCGGAGGCTGCCATAGTGAAGAGCTCTGTTCCACAAGGCACAGTACTCGCCCCCATCTTATTCCTTATCCTCATATCAGACATAGACAGAGATATACATCACAGCACCGTATCATCCTTTGCGGATGATACTAGGATCTGCATGAGGCTGTCATCTGCTGAGGACGCGGTTAACCTCCAAGAAGATATAAACAAAGTTTTCCAGTGGGCAACGGTAAACAATATGATGTTCAATGAGGACAAATTCCAACTACTCTGTTATGGAAAACTGGAGGAGATAATAACTAGAACAGAGTATACTACAGACTCTGGCCATACAATAGAGCGGAAAAATAATGTAAGGGACCTGGGAGTAGTAATGTCTGAGGATCTCACTTTCAAGGATCACAACAGTGCCACGATCGCACGTGCAAAGAAAATGATAGGATGGATAATGAGAACGTTCAAAACCAGAGATGCCAAGCCAATGATGATCCTTTTCAAATCACTTGTTCTCTCTAGGCTGGAATACTGCTGTACATTAACATCTCCATTCAAAACAGGTGAAATCGCAGATCTAGAGAGTGTACAGAGATCCATTACTGCATGTATAAGTTCTGTCAAGCACCTTAATTACTGGGAACGCTTAGAAGCACTTAACTTGTACTCGTTGGAACGCAGGAGGGAGAGATATATCATAATCTACACTTGGAAAATCTTGGAAGGAATGGTCCCAAATGTGCACACAGAAATCACTCCCTACGAAAGTAAAAGACTGGGTAGGCGATGCAAAATGCCCCCAATAAAAAGTAGGGGCGCCATTGGTACACTAAGGGAAAACACCATAAGTGTCCGGGGCCCAAGACTGTTCAGCATCCTCCCATCAAGCATTAGGGGAATTGCCAATAAACCCCTGGCTGCCTTCAAGAGAGAGCTGGACAGATACATAGTCAGTGCCGGATCAGCCGGGCTGCGGCTCGTACGTTGGACTGCTTGCGGCCAGCAGTAACAGCCTAGTTGATCAGGCCCTGATCCATCGGGAGGCCTGGTCATGGACCGGGCCGCGGGGGCGTTGATCCCCGGAATACCCTCCAGGTAACCTCCAGGTAATACACACAGTGGTGCGTGTTTTATTGTTTTACTGTGTATATACACACAGCGGTGCGTGTTTTATTGTTTTACTGTGTATATACACACAGTGGTGCGTGTTTTATTGTTTTACTGTGTATATACACACAGCGGTGCGTATTTTATTGTTTTACTGTGTATATACACACAGTGGTGCGTGTTTTATTGTTTTACTGTGTATATACACACAGCGGTGCGTGTTTTATTGTTTTACTGTGTATATACACACAGTGGTGCGTGTTTTATTGTTTTACTGTGTATATACACACAGTGGTGCGTGTTTTATTGTTTTACTGTGTATATACACACAGTGGTGAGTGTTTCCTTGTTTTACTGTGTACATACACACAGTGGTGCGTGTTTTATTGCTTAACTGTGTACATACACACAGAGGTGCGTGTTTTATTGTTTTACTGTGTATGTATATATCACTCAGTACGAAAGCAGAAGACTTGGCAGACGATGCAACATCCCCTCAATGAAAAGCAGGGGTGTCACTAGCACGTTAAGAGACCATACAATAAGTGTCAGGAGCCCGAGACTGTTCAACTGCCTCCCAGCATACATAAGGGGGATTACCAACAGACCCCTGGCAGTCTTCAAGCTGGCACTGGACAAGCGCCTAAAGTCGGTTCCTGACCAGCCGGGCTGTGGCTTGTACGTTGGTTTGCGTGCAGCCAGCAGCAACAGCCTGGTTGATCAGGCTCTGATCCACCAGGAGGCCTGGTCACAGACCGGTCACAGACCGTTGACCCCCGGAACTCTCTCCAGGTAAACTCCAGGTAATACATTCAGTGGTGTGTGTTTTATTGTTTTACTGTGTATATACACACAGAGGTTGGTGTCTTATTGTTTTATTGTGTATATACACACAGTGGTGCGTGTTTTATTGTTTTAGTGTGTATATACACACAGTGGTGCGTGTTTTATTGTTTTACTGTGCATATACACACAGTGGTGGGTGTTTCATTGTTTTACTGTGTATATACACACAGAGGTTGGTGTTTTATTGTTTTACTGTGTATATACACACAGAGGTTGGTGTCTTATTGTTTTAGTGTGTATATACACAGAGTGGTGCGTGTTTTATTGTTTTACTGTGCATATACACACAGTGGTGGGTGTTTCATTGTTTTACTGTGTATATACACACAGAGGTTGGTGTTTTATTGTTTTACTGTGTATATACACACAGTGGTGGGTGTTTTACTGTGTATACACACAGTGGTGCGTGTTTTATTGTTTTACTGTGTATATATACACAGTGGTGCGTGTTTTATTGTTTTACTGTGTATATACATGCACAGTGGTGCGTGTTTTATTGTTTTACTGTGTATATACACACAGTGGTGCGTGTTTTATTGTTTTACTGTGTATATACATGCACAGTGGTGCGTGTTTTATTGTTTTACTGTGTATATGCACACAGTGGTGCGTGTTTTATTATTTTACTGTGTATATACACACAGAGGTTCGTGTTTTATTGTTTTACTGTGTATATACACACAGTGGTGCGTGTTTTATTGTGTACATACACATAGTGGTGCGTGTTTTATTGTTTTACTGTGTATATACACACAGTGGTGCGTGTTTTATTGTTTTACTGTGTATATACACACAGTGGTGCGTGTTTTATTGTGTACATACACATAGTGGTGCGTGTTTTATTGTTTTACTGTGTATACACACAGTGGTGCGTGTTTTATTGTTTTACTGTGTATATACACACAGTGGTGCGTGTTTTATTGTGTACATACACATAGTGGTGCGTGTTTTATTGTTTTACTGTGTATATACACACAGTGGTGCGTGTTTTACTGTGTATACACACAGTGGTGCGTGTTTTATTGCTTTACTGTGTATATACACACAGAGGTTCGTGTTTTATTGTTTTATTGTGTATATACACACACAGTGGTGCGTGTTTTATTGTTTTGCTGTGTATATTCACACAGTGGTAGGTGTTTTATTGTTTTACTGTGTATATTCACACAGAGTTTCGTGTTTTATTGTTTTATTGTGTATATACACACAGAGGTTCGTGTTTTATTGTTTTGCTGTGTATATGCTAACAGTGGTGCGTGTTTTATTGTTTTACTGTGTATATTCACACAGTGGTAGGTGTTTCATTGTTTTACTGTGTATATACACACAGAGTTTCGTGTTTTATTGTTTTATTGTGTATATACACACACAGTGGTGCGTGTTTTATTGTTTTGCTGTGTATATGCAAACAGTGGTGCGTGTTTTATTGTTTTACTGTGTATACACACCGTGGTGCGTGTTTTATTGTTTTACTGTGTATATACACACAGTGGTGCGTGTTTTATTGTTTTACTGTGTATATACACACAGTGGTGCGTGTTTTATTGTGTACATACACATAGTGGTGCTTGTTTTATTGTTTTACTTTGTATATGCACAGAGTGATGCGTGATTTACTCTGTATATACACACAGTGATGCGTGATTTACTGTGTATATACATACAGTGGTGACTGTTTTACTGTGTATATACTCACAGTGATGCGTGATTTACTGTGTGTATACACACAGTGATGCGTGATTTACTGTGTATATACACACAGTGGTGCGTGTTTTACTGTGAATATACACACAGTGATGCGTGTTTTATTGTGTATATGCAAACAGTGGTGTCTGTTTTACTGTGTACTTACCTAATTGTACTCACCTAATTGTAGTTGCAAGGGACGAGACTCAGCTCCTGGCCCCGCCTCTTCACTGAACGCTGCTAGGTCCTCTCTCCCCCTGCTCCATGAGCTTTATCATACCTCGTCTTAAAGCTATGTATGGTTCCTGCCTCCACTACATCGTTCGCCAGACTGTTCCACTTCCTGACCACTCTATGACTGAAGAACTGCTTCCTAACTTCCCTGTGGCTCATATGAGTCTTCAACTTCTGTGTCCCCTCTCTGGGTCATCTTGTCTTTGTCCACCTTGTCTATTACATGCAGTATTTTGTATGTCGTTATCATGTCTCCTCTATCCCTCATGTCCTCTAATGTCGTCAGGCCGATTTGCCTCAACTTTTCTTCATATGACACTTCCCTTAGCTCTGGAACTAACCTTGTCGCAAACCTTTGCACTTTCTCTAATTTCTTAACTTGCTTGACCCGGTGCGGGTTCCAAACAGGTGCTGCATACTCCAGTACGGGCCTGACGTACACGGTGTACAGTGTCTTGAAAGATTCCTTACATAGGTATCGGAATGCTAATCTCAGGTTTGCCAGGCGCCCATATGCTGCAGCAGTTATCTGGCTGATGTGTGCTTCCGGAGACGTGTTCGGTGTTATACTCACACCAAGATCTTTCTCCTTGAGCGATGTTTGCAGTCGTTGGCCACCTAGTCTATGCTCTGTCTGCGGTCTTCTTTGCCCTTCTCCAGTCTTCATGACTTTGCATTTGACATGGTTGAATTCAAGAAGCAAGCTGCTGGACCACGTGTCTAGCCTGACCAGGACTCTTTGAAGTCCTGCCTGATCCTCATCTGATTTAATTCTCCTCATTAACTTCACATCATCTGCGAACAGGGACACTTCTGAGTCTATCCCTTCCATCATGTCATTTACATTTACCAAAAATAGCACTGGTCCTAGGACCGACCCCTGTGGGACCCCGTTCGTCACAGGTGCCCACTGTGATACCTCATCATGTACCATGACTCGTTGTTGCCTCTCTGTCAGGTATTCTCTGACCCATTGAAGTACCCTTCCCTTTATACGCGCCTGATCCTCTAGTTTCTGCACTAATCTCTTGTGAGGAGCTGTGTCGAAGGCCTTCTTGCAGTCCAAGAAGACGCAATCAACCCACCCCTCTCTCTCGTGTCTTACTTCTGTTCCTTTATCATAAAACTCCAGAAGGTTTGTGACACAGGATTTGCCTTCCATGAAACCGTGCTGGCTGTCATTTATACTTTTATTCCGTTCCAGGTGTTCCACCACTCTCCTACTGATAATCTTCTCCATGACTTTGCATACTATACAGTCAGTGACACTGGTCTGTAGTTTAGCGCCTCTGTGCATATAAACACAGCCTGTTTTATTGTGTATATACACACAATGGTGAGTGTTTACTGTGTATATACACACAGTCGTGCGTGTATTACTGTGTATATACATACAGTCGTGGGGTTTTACTGTGTATATACAAACAGTGGTGCGTGTTTTACTGTGTATATGCACAGTGATTCGTGTTTTACTGTGTATATACACACAATTGTACGTTTTTTTATCGTGTATACACAGTGGTGCGTGTTTTACTGTGCATATACACACAATGGCGTGTGCTTTACTCTGTATGTACGTTGGATTGCATGCAGCCAGCAGTAACAGCCTGGTTGATCAGGCTCTGATCCACCAGGAGGCCTGGTCACAGACCGGGCCGCGGGGGCGTTGACCCCCGGAACTCTCTCCAGGTAAACTCCAGGTAAACAGTTGTGTGTGTTTTACTATGAATATACACACAGTGGTGCGTGTTTTACTGTGTATGTACACACAGTGGTGCGTGTTTTACTATATATATACACACAGTAATGCGTGCTTTACTGTGTATATACACACAGCAATGCATGTTTTACTGTGTATATACACACAGTGGTGCGAGTTTTACTGTGTATATACATACAGTGGCGCGAGTAGATGAGTTTTCTTCTGAGTGGCTCCTCCTCTCAGTGGCTTCCTCTCAGTGGCTCCTCCTCTCAGTGGCTTCCTCTCAGTGGCTCCTCCTCTCAGTGGCTCCCTCCTCTCAGTGGCTGCCTCCTCTGAGCGGACTCCTTTTCACACCTTTATGCTAATGACCTTGACCTCACCCTCGACCACCTCACCCTCGACCACCTCACCCTCGACCACTTCACCCTCGACCACCTCACCCTCGACCACCTCACCCTCGACCACCTCACCCTCGACCACCTCACCCTCGACCACCTCACCCTCGACTACCTCACCCACGCCCCCCACCCACGCCCCCACCCGCGCCCGCCCGCGCCCGCCCGCGCCCGCCCGCGCCCGCCCGCGCCAGCCCGCGCCAGCCCGCGCCAGCCCGCGCCCGCCCGCGCCCGCCCGCGCCCGCCCGCGCCCTCGCGCTCTTCCACCCGCGCCTTCTGCAGTGCCTTCTGCAGCGTCGTCCGGATCGCCCCCGCTCCCCGAATTTTTTTCTGATTTTTTTCGATTTTTTTTTTAATTTCATTTTCTTGTGCTCTCCATCTCCTTGGATCAAGTTTTTGGGTTTCCCCCCATGGGTACCCCTCCCACCACCCACTTCCACCCCAAATATTCCTGCTCCATCTCCTCGGATCAAGTTTTTCTCGATATCAATAATACAAAGATTTTCCCCCCCCACACCTCCCACCATCCACTTCTACCCTCTATGTCCAAGTATTTCTCCTCCACTTCCTTGGATCAAGTTTTTGGATTCCCCCTATGGGGGTTCGAATTTCTTATGATCTCCTCGGATCGACACCCTCCCCCACACCTCCCACCATCCACTTCTACCCCAAGTATTTCTCCTCCATCTTCTTGGATCAAGTTTTTCTCGATATCAACAATACCAAGACTCCACTTCCTTGGATTTAGTTTTTTGGATTCCCCCCTCTGGGGGTAAGCATTCAAAATGGACTCCCACTTGCATCCCAAATTCCCTGCTCCAATTCCTCGGATCAACACCCTCCCCCACACCTCCCACCACCCACTTCCACCCCAAATATTCCTGTTCCATCTCCTCTGATCAACTCCCTCTAAACCATATATTTCTCCTCCACTTCCTTGGATCAAGTTTTTTTGGATTCCTCCCTGTGGGGTTTCGAATTTCTTATGATCTCCTCGGATCAAGTTTTTCTCGATATCAATAATACAAAGACTCCATCTCCTTGGAGCAAAGTTTTTGGGTTCCCCCCTCTGGGGGTAAGCATTCAAAATGGACTCACACTTGCATCCCAAATTCCCTGCTCCAATTCCTCGGATCAAGTTTTTCTCGATATCAATAATACAAAGATTTCTCCCACCATCCACTTCTACCCCAAGTATTTCTCCTCCATCTCCTTGGATCAAGTTTTTTCTCGATAATACAAAGACTCCATCTCCTTGGATCAAGTTTTTTGGATTCCCCCCTCTGGGGGTAAGCATTCAAATGAACTCCCCCTATGGGGCATGGTACTTTCTCTTACTACAGGTCTAAACAAGTGTGACGTCACCCCACCTGTGTTTACTCGGCGGTCAATGACGTCACGTGATGACCTCACACACACAGGCTGAATCTTGTCGACTTCCCCCTATGTCAGTGACGTCACGTGATGACCGCACACACAGGCTGAATCTTGTCAAGCAGGCAATAAAATGCAGGATAACACTAATACACAATATTTTCATTTATTTATTTATTATACAACCAATACATTTCATATACATCCAACAAAAAAAATTCATTGAAAAAAAGATACAATTCATTGACTGAAATCAACATATTTTTCTCTTGAAGAAATTCTGTGCATTTTGTTCTGGATCTTCTTCGTCGTCACCATCTCAGTATTACACATTTCACATACAACATAGGGAAAACATTACACATTTTCACTCTTAACCCAGGATAACCCAAATAATTCCACATTTTGTCGTTAATACCCACAACAATCCACAATTTCTTTACAAAATACAACACAAGTCTAGACTTTTTTCTCGTTTTAACTATTTCATCAGAAAAAGTCACCACAACACTTACAACTTATAACCACTTTTCGATAAATTCACTTGTCACAATTTTACATATTACGAAGTTAATACGCACACACACACACACACACACCCACATCCCACATCACCCACACCCCACATGAACATTTCCAAACAACACTAAAACATTTCCAAGTCAACATTTTGAATACTCCCAAATAAGATTTGACATCTCTAATTTATCTACACTTACATATTTCATTAAATTACAACTCATCCCCAAAACTCCTCCCTCATTCTCCAGATTTTTACAACAGTATAACAAAAACTAACTCAGACGCTTTACTTTGAACAACACCAAAAACACCATCAATTACCTTTGAATACTCCAAAAACATCATTCGAACACACCCAAATCACCAATGAATACTCCCAGAACTCCTTCATAAATACTCTTGCACATCATTTGAACACCTTTAAAAACACCTTTGAATATTCTCAAACACCACTTGAGTACTCCCAAATACACCACTGAATACTACTAAAACACCACTGAATACGGTCAAAACACCACCAAAATCACCATAAACTAAGATCAACATCACAGACTAACACCCATTTTCACACAAATCCTCTCAAATCACTATAACCAAGACGATTACCAATTTCTATGAGTACACTCACCTCCAACTAAGAAGTAACATGAGCGCAAAAAACATGAACACAAACCAAACACACACACGAACACTTACAACAGAATCGCCTCTTTTTCGGTATCTCTAGTTCGACAACAACGCCCACAACCCACATCACCCACATTCCACAACATCCACAACCCACATCGCCCACACCCCACAACACCCACAACAACAACCCACAACTTATAACCACTTTTCAGCATCTCTAGTTCGACAACATCATCCACAACCCACAACACCCACAACCCACAACACCCCACAACCCACAACACCTACAACCCACAACACCCCACAACCCACAACACCCACAACAACAACCCACTTATAACATCTTTTTTGGTATCTCTAGTTCGACAACAACACCCACATCCCACAACACCCACAACCCACATCACCCACACCCCACAACACCCACAACAACAACCCACAACTTATAACCACTTTTCAGCATCTGTGACTTTTGTGTGAATGATTATAAAAATGAGTGTTTTCGGTGATATTAGTGGTGGGGTCATAAAATCTGGTAATCGTCTTGGTTATAGTGTTCTTAGATATTGTGGGTACAACAGGTTGAAACAAGGTGGGTTGGGTGTGATGTTACCGACCGCCAAGTAAACACAGATGGGAGTGTGACGTCACTGGAGGTGACCTCGCCGGTCCTGTGAGGTGTGGCATTGTGTGTTGGTGGTAGTGAGGTGAGTGCGCTTAGATATTGTCAAATATGATTTTTTTGTGTGAAAGTTTATAAAAAATGAGTGTTTTCTGTGATATTAGTGATTTTTGAGGTAAGTGAACATGGGTGATTGTTGTTGATGGTTGTCTTAGATTTATGTGTGTACAAGATATGTTTTCAGTTGATGGTGATCATGTACTAAGTGTTTGTGTATTAGGTTTGTGTTCAAGTTTTCTTTTTTTTGCTCCCATGGGGAGGGAGTTCTTGGTTATAGTGATTTGAGGGAATTTCTATAAAATGGGTGTTAGCTGGTGATGCTAAACTTAGTTTCTGGTGATTTTGACGGTGTTCTGGTAGTATTCAGTGGTGATTTGGTAGTAATCAGTAGTGTTTTGAGAGTATTCGGAGGTCTTTGATGGTGTTTTTGAAGGTGTTCAAATGATGTGCAGAGTATTTATGTTCAGTGGTGTTTTGGTGATGTTCAGAGTTGGTTCAAAGTTAGTCAGTGTGTTAGTTGTGGTAATGTCTCATGTCATAAGTGTATGAGTTAGTTTTTTTTTTTTTTTTTTTTTTTTTTTGCTAATGTTGTAAAGTCTGGAGAATGACGGAGAAGTTTTGGTGGATGAGATGTAATTTCGGTTAATGAAATGTGTAAGTGTGAATGAGAATGTAAATTGGTGAGTGAGTTAGAGAAGACAAAATGTTATGTGATCTTAGTAAAAGTATAGATAGTTTTAGTGATCTTCGTTATGATGATGTTTTAAGAGAATGTGTACAAAAATGAGTGATCTTAGTGGTGGGGTTATAGAATTTGGTAAACGTCTTGATTGTGGTGATCTTAGATATTGGAGATATAACAGGTTGAAACAAGTACCTTCCTCTCAATAAGTTAAATGAAGTAAAAGTGGGGTGTGACGTCAAGTAAACACAGGATGGAGTGTGATGTCATGGGAGGTATCCCTATCTGTGCTGGTATGTGTTGGTGGTAGTGAGAGGAGTGTAAGCCGGTCTTAGCAGACTCTTTCGATTCAATCAAGCCCCTCAACATGTCAAAAAACATCTGTATAAAATGATAATAAGACCTATACTTGAATACCCTTGTGTCCCAATATCATTAACAACAAAGACCAACATGCTACGGTTACAAAGGGTCCAGAATAGAGCTCTTCGATTTATTACCAATACCAGGAGGAGAGACAGAGTTAAAATGGCAGATTTACACACACAACAAGATATCACTGCCATAAATGTACGCCTTGACACCCTAAAAAAGAAACAACTTTATACAATGCAAGAACTATACATGCCAGATAGAGAACATCCTATACAAGTGATAAATACCACCGATTACACCATCAATACTCCACCTCACAGGACTCAAAGAATGACTCTCCCACAGAGGGTTCGTCGTTTTATTCATAAAGATGATTACCCTCGACCCATGATTTTGAGCAACTTACCTGATGAAGAAGATTGGATACCACCAGAACCCTTCTATGTATACTGAAAATCATCGCCCCCAATTAGGGAGACATCTTAAATAACTTTCTAATGTAAAATTATGCTATTGACTATTGTTGGACACCACCATTAAGAAGCTATTGTCACGAGCTCATAAACTGGCCAGAAAATATTGCCTTTCCTGTCGTATGAATATCCGTTGTGCAATCGCGAAAAAAAAAAAAAAAAAAAAAAAAAAAAAAAAAAAAAAAAAGCAATTGCAACTTGTATAATTACAACCAATTCAGAGTCATGTACTTATATACCTATTATATTTATGTGACTCTGATGGGTTAGTATTATACCTCTTAAAAAATAATCTTATCAATTCAAATACACTTTTTAAATTACACCAAAGTGGTTGGGCCACTTACCTTTTATATCCTACCTCTCCCCCCCCCCTCCAACCCTCTTCCAATATTTCCATCCTTACCCATCCTTCTTCCTTCCCCAACTTACCAAAGCTCTGGTCATTAGAAGCGAAGAGAGGAGTGTATTAGATATTGTATGGAGTTGGTGATTGTGATTTTTTGTGCGAATGTTTATAAAAATGAGTGGTCATTGATGATAGTTGATGGATGTCTTAGTTTTTTTTTGTGTGTGTGTGTACATGCTATGTTTTCAGTTGGTGGTGATCCTGCTGTAAGTGTTTCGGTGTTGTTTGGAAATGTTCAAAGATGTTTTTTTGTGAGTATTCAAATGATTTATAAGTTTTTTTTCGCACTCATGTTATATAACAGTCTGAGATGAGTGGGATCGTCTTGGTTATAGTGATTTGAGGGGATTTCTATAAAATGGGTGTTAGTTGGTGGTGTTGATCTTAGTTTCTGGTGATTTTTAGTGTTGTTTGGGCAGTATTCGGTGCTGTTTTGGTAGTATTCAGTGGTGTTTTGGGAGTATTCAAAGGAGTTTGATGATGTTTCTTGAATGTGTTCCAATGATGTTTTTGGAGTAATCAAAGGTAATTGATGATGTTTTTGGTGTTGTACAAAGTAAAGCGTGGTGTGTGTGTGTGTGTGTGTGTGTGTGTGTTAGTGTTGGTAATGTCTCATGACATAAGTGTATGAGTTAGTTTTTGTGATACTGTTGTAAAAATCTGGAGAATGAGGGAGGAGTTTGGGGGATGAGTTGTAATTTAATGAATTATGTAAGTATAGATAAATTAGAGATGTCAAATCTTATTTGGGAGTAATCAAAATGTTGACTTGGAAATGTTTCAGTGTTGTTTAGAAAATGTCCAAAGGTGTTTATGTGAGTATTCAAATGATTTATGAGAGTGTTCGAAGTAATCTGTGGGTTTTTCTGTAGTGAGATGATAAAGGTTGTGGATGAGAGAATATTTCTTAAGAGATATTGAGAAAAGGTGGTCTCAAATGATGATGTATGAGAGTGTTTTGAAGATGTTCAAAGTAAAGTGAGGTGTGTGTGTGTGTGTTAGTTGGTCATAGAGTTTTGCGAATATCTTGGTTTCAGTGATTTTAGTGGATTTGAGATGGGTGATGAGATGCATTTGTGGATGTCAAATGTGATTTTTGTGTGTTCAGAAGAGGTGAGTTGGGAGATGGGTGAGTGGATGTGAAGAAATGTGGGTGAGATGGAGAGGGGTATGGGGAGGGTTGTATTAGAAATTTAATGAAATATGGGGGGATTTTACTGAAAATAAAGGTAATGTGTGAATATTTTAATAGAAATTATAGAAGTGAAAAGTTATGATATGATAAATTAGACACATGTGCAACTCTTGGGTATCTTTTTTGAGGAAACGGTTCGCCACACAGTGGCTTCATCAGTCCATACAATGGAGAATCTTGAAGAAGAGGAGGAGAATGAGGTAATCAGTCCCTCAACCTTGAGTCGATGTGGTCAGTCCATCAATCTTGAATAGAATACGGCATACGTGCAGAGAAGGAGATTATAAACCGTAGGCAGGAGAGGTGCAGCAGTCATAGGTGGTGTCACATTTGTTCAATGTGGAATAGGTCGTGCCCAAGAATTAGGCAAGCGAAGAAATCCCAAGTATTAAGATCCCAAGAAGTTGCAGTGTCTGACAGGTTTGTAGATGAATGGTTCAGAGAACCGACATGTTTATAAATTAGACACATGTGCAACTCTTGGGTATCTTTATTGAGGAAACGTTTCGCCACACAGTGGCTTCATCGGTCCATACAATGGAGAATCTTGAAGAACAGGAGGAGAATGAGGTAATCAGTCCCTCAACCTTGAGTCGATGTGGTCAGTCCATCAATCTTGAATAGAATACGGCATACGTGCGGAGAAGCAGCTTATAAACCGTAGGCAGGAGAGGTGCAGCAGCATTCATCTACAAACCTGACAGACACTGCAACTTCTTGGGATCTTAATACTTGGGATTTCTTCGCTTGCCTAATTCTTGGGCACAACCTACTTCCACATTGAATAAATGTAACACCACCTATGACTGCTGCACCTCTCCTGCCATGCGGTTTATAAGCTGCTTCTCCGCTCATCTGCCGTATTCTACTCAAGATTGATGGACTGAACACATCGACTCAAGGTTGAGGGACTGATTACCTCATTCTCCTCCTGTTCTTCAAGTTTCTCCTATGTATGGACTGATGAAGCCACTGTGTGGCGAAACGTTTCCTCAATAAAGATACCCAAGAGTTGCACATGTGTCTAATTTATCAACATGTCGGTTCTCTGAACCATTCATCTACAAACCTGTCAGACACTGCAACTTCTTGGGATCTTAATACTTGGGATTTCTTCGCTTGCCTAATTCTTGGGCAAGACCTACTTCCACATTGAACAAATGTGGCACCACCTATGACTGCTGCACCTCTCCTGCCTAAGGTTTATAAGCTCCTTCTCTGCACGAATGCCGTATTCTATTCAAGATTGATGGACTGACCCCATCGACTCAAGGTTGAGGGACTGATTACCTCATTCTCCTCCTGTTCTTCAAGATTCTCCATTGTATGGACTGATGAAGCCACTGTGTGGCGAAACGTTTCCTCAATAAAGATACCCAAGAGTTGCACATGTGTCTAATTTATCAACATGTCGGTTCTCTGAACCATTCATCTACAAAGTTATGATATATTGGAAAAGAATGGAGGGTGTAGAAACATGTCGCAGTAGTTGGGAAGTGAGATGATTAGATGTTGTGAGTATAATATTAATTTATGTGGATACAAGGAGATGGGTATGGAGAGGATTTTATTAGAATTTTAGTAATGTAGGGAGGAATGTGCCAGTAGCTGTTATTGTGATAAATGTGTATGGAGTGAGATGGAATATTTCATGACAAATTCCCAACCTAGTTCATGTGTTGTTGAGAATTCCCCGTCTTCCCCCATAAATTATCCACTGGCTTCCCCACCATCATCCTCCCCAGAAGTTTATTATATATCAGATGACGACGAAGATGATCCAGAACAAAATGCACAGAATTTCTTCAAGAGAAAAAGAATTACTCTATGTTGATTTTAGTCAATGATTTGTATTTTTTTTTCAATGAATTTACTTTTTTTTTGTATTATCAGAAATGTATATGAAATGTATTGGTTGTATAATGAATAAATAATGAAAATATTGTGTATTAGTGTTATCCTGAAATGTGAAATTATTTGGGTTATCCTGGGTTAAGAGTGAAAATGTGTAATGTTTTCCCTATGTTGTATATGAAATGTGTAATACTGAGATGGTGACGACGAAGAAGATCCAGAACAAAATGCACAGAATTTCTTCAAGAGAAAAATATGTTGATTTCAGTCAATGAATTGTATCTTTTTTTTCAATGAATTTTTTTTGTTGGATGTATATGAAATGCATTGGTTGTATAATAAATAAATAAATGAAAATATTGTGTATTAGTGTTATCCTGCATTTTATTGTCTGCTTGACAAGATTCAGCCTGTGTGTGCGAGGTCATCACGTGACGTCACTGACATAGGGGGAAGTCGACAAGATTCAGCCTGTGTGTGAGGTCATCACGTGACGTCACTGACATAGGGGGAAGTCGACAAGATTCAGCCTGTGTGTGAGGTCATCATGTGACGTCACTGACCGCCGAGTAAACACAGGTGGGGTGACGTCACACTTGTTTAGATCTGTAGTAAGAGAAGGTACCATGCCCCATAGGGGGAGTTCATTTGAATGCTTACCCCCAGAGGGGGGAATCCAAAACAAAACTTGTTCCAAGGAGATGGAGTCTTGGAATTATCGAGAAAAACTTGATCCGAGGAATTGGAGCAGGGAATTTGGGATGCAAGTGGGAGTCCATTTTGAATGCTTACCCCCAGAGGGGGGAATCCATAAAATCTTGATCCAAGGAAGTAGAGCAAGAATATTTGAGGTAGAAGTGGATGGTGGGGGAAATCTTTGTATTATTGATATCGAGAAAAAACTTGATCCAAGGAGATGGAGGAGAAATACTTGGGGTGGGGTTGGAGTGGGAGAGGGTGTTGATCCGAGGAGATGGAGCAGAAATTTTGGGATGGGGGTTGAGTGGGGGAGGGTGTTGATCCGAGGAGAGCACAAGAAATTCAAAAAAAATTCGAAAAAAATCGGGAAAAAATTCGGGGAGCGGGGGCGATCCGGACGACGCTGCAGAAGGCGCTGTAGAAGGCGCGGGGCGGGCACAAGGGCGGGCGTGGGACGGGGCGCGGGGCGGCCGCCGGTCGGGCGGGTGCGCGGGCAGGCGGGCGTGCGGGCGCGGGTGGGGGGCGTGGGTGGGGGGCGTGGGTGGGGGGCGGGGGTGGGGGGGTGAGGGCGCGGTGGTCGAGGGTGAGGTGGTCGAGGGTGAGGTGGTCGAGGGTGTGGTGGTCGAGGGCGAGGTGGTCGAGGGTGAGGTGGTCGAGGGTGAGGTGGTGGAGGGTGCGGGGGTGGAGGGTGTGGTGGTCGAGGGTGAGGTGGTCGAGGGTGAGGTGGTCGAGGGTGAGGTGGTCGTGGGTGAGGTGGTCGAGGGTGAGGTGGTCGAGGGTGAGGTGGTCGAGGGTGAAGTGGTCGAGGGTGAGGTGGTCGAGGGTGAGGTGGTGGAGGGTGAAGTGGTCGAGGGTGAGGTGGTCTAGGGTGAAGTGGTCGAGGGTGAGGTGGTCGAGGGTGAGGTGGTCGAGGGTGAAGTGGTCGAGGGTGAGGTGGTCGAGGGTGAGGTGGTCGAGGGTGAAGTGGTCGAGGGTGAGGTGGTCGAGGGTGAGGTGGTCGAGGGTGATGTGGTCGAGGGTGAGGTCAAGGTCATTAGCATAAAGGTGTGAAAAGGAGTCCGCTTAGAGGAGGCAGCCACTGAGAGGAGGGAGCCACTGAGAGGAGCAGCCACTGAGAGGAAGCCACTGAGAGGTGGAGCCACTCAGAAGAAAACTCACCTACTGGCTCGTATTACCGATTGCACACCGAGCTCTGTATACCTCGCAGTATATATTCAACGAGACGTGTGAGTTTGTTTACTTCTGAATAGTACATGGTCCTTCATGTGTATACGCTGAAAGCACCAATGTTTATACTTTTCACACCATTAGATATTAAATATCCTTCACTAATGGTGCATAGGTGACTGACAACCTTAATGACCACTGTAGAGTCGATATACTTTATACCTAATAGGAGCACACTGAAAGGTACTTACCTACATGATGTCACCTTCATGTGGTTGTCGAGCGGCAAGTCTCAGCTCCTGTCCCTTGCCTCTCCGCTGGCCACTACTGGCTTCTCTCTCTCTCTCTCCTGACATCGAGGGCCAGGAGCTGTGTAGCTCTCAGTGTTTATACACTGGGATGCTGTGTATCTTATACGTTACTGAGAGGTGTTTGTCTCTTAGTGCATATAAACTAGGCGCGTATCTCACTCACTGTGTATATAAGCGAGAAATGAATATTTCGCAGTATATACACACTGAGAGGAGTTTATAATTAGGGTTTGTGTCTCTCAATATATATACTAAAACAAATCTGTATCTCAATGTATATTCAGCGAGCGACAAATACTTTTCAGGAGAAGAGTATCTCTCAGAGTATAATCACGAGATATATTTCTCTCTTTTTAAGTGTATATACATCAACAAATGTGTATCTCGAGGTATATATACACCACGCAATATGTAACTCAGTGTATATACACCAAAAATATTTATTTCTCAGTGTATAATACTCCCTGAGAATTATTTAATGTTTCTGCTTAAATATTCGACAAAGGTTTCGATGATGTAATAGGCTATTGTAAACCGTGTGTGTGTGTGTGTGTGTGTGTGTGTGTGTGTGTGTATGTGTGTGTGTGTGTGTGTGTGTGTGTGTGTGTGTGTATGTGTGTGTGTGTGCTCACCTATATTCACTCACCTATATGTGGTTGCAGGGGTCGATTCATAGCTCCTAGCCCCGCCTCTTCACTGGTCGATACTAATTCACTCTCTCCCTGCTCCATGATATTTGTCATACCTCTTCTTAAAGCTATTTATGGAACTTGCTTCCACTACTTCACTCTCCAGATTATTCCAGTTCCTGACAACTCTAAGACTAAAGAAATACTTCCTAACATCCCTATGGCTCATCTGGGTTTTCAGTTTCCAATTGTGTCCCCGTATTTCTGTATCCCATCTCTGAAACATTCGATCCTTATCCACGTTGTCAATGCCTCTTAGTATTTTATACGTTGTTATCATGTCCCCTCTTTCCCTCCTATCCTTACGTACACTGTGTACAATGTCGTGAATGATTCCTTACTCAGATGTCTAAACGCCAATCTCAGGTTTGCCAATCTCCAATATACTGCAGCAGTTATTTGATTGATGTGTGCCTCAGGGGACATGTTCGTTATAATGCTTACCCCAAGATCATTTTCTTTAACTGACATTTGCAGCCGTTGGTTTCCTAACCTGTACTCCGTCTGCGGTCTTCTGTGTCCTTCCCCAAACTTCATGACCTTACACTTACTGTGGTTAAACTCCAGGAGCCATTTGTCGGACCATACTTGTAGTTTGTCCAGATCCCCTTGTAATCTTAACTGATCCTCTCCCACTTGTATTCTCCTCATCAGTTTCACATCATAAGCGAACAGTGACACTTCTGAATCTATTCCTTCCACCATGTCATTCACATAGACAAGAAACAGCACCGGGCCTAGAACTGAACCTTGTGGAACCCCACTCGACACATTCGCCCACTCCGACTCTTCAGCACGTACCAACACACGTTGTTTCCTTCCTGTCAGGTATTCCCTGATCCATTACTGCCTGCTCCTCTAATTTTTGCACCAGTCTATTGTGTGGTACTGTGTCAAAAGCCTTCTTGCAATCTAAAACGATGAAATCTACCCATCCCTCTCTCCTGTCTTATTTCTGTTACCTTATCTTAGAACTCAAGCAAATTTGTGACACAGGATTTCCCATCTCTGAAGCCATGCTGACTGTCATGTATGAGCCCAATCTTTTCAATGTGTTCCACTACTTTTCTCCTGATAATCCTTTCCATGACTTTAGATACTATACAAGTCAGTGACACTGGTCTGTAGTTTAATGATGCCTGCCTGTCCCCTTCCTTAAAAATTGGAACTACATGTGCTGTCTTCCACGCCTCAGGCAACTGCCCTGTTTCGATAGATTTACTGAAGATTGCTGCTAATGGCACACACAGTTCCTCTGCTCCCTCTCTCAGTATCCATGGAGATATGTTATCTGGGCCCACCGCCTTTGAGGTATCGAGCTCGTCTAGCAGTTTTTTCACCTCTACCTTGGTTATGTGTATTGTGTCCAGCGCCTGCTGGTGCACCCTACCTCAACAGTTTGCTGGAAGCATTCCTCACTCTATTGTGAATACTTCTCTAAATCTTTTGTTTAGTTCATCACATACTTCTTGGTCACTCTTCGTCAGCTTCCCTCCTTTCCTCAGCCTGATTACCTGGTCCTTGACTGTTGTTTTTCTCCTAATGTGACTGTATAACAACTATGGTTCAGATTTGGCTTTTGATGCTATGTCGTTCTCGTATTGCCTCTGGGCCTCTCTCCTTATCCTTGCATATTCGTTTCTGGTTCTTCTGCTCAGCTCCTTGTTTTCTTGAGTCCTTTGCCTTCTATACATTTTCCATGCTCTCGCACACTTGGCTTTGGCCCTTTACATTTCCAATTAAACCATGGGCTCACTCTGGTCTTACCATTTTTTCTGTTGCCCTTTGATATGAACCTTTCCTCCGCCTCCCTGCACTTAGTGTTTACTATTTCCATCATTTCATTTACTGTCTTTCCATATACTTATCTTTCCCACTGCACTTCATGCAGGAAACTTCTCATTCCTATGTAGTCCCCTTTTTTGAAATTTGATTTCTCTCTTTGTTCTCGTGCTGCTGCATTCTCCACTGTTAACTCAACAAGATATTCAAAACTCAGGACATCATGATCACTAGCGCCAAGGGGTCTTTCGAGGGTGATATCCCTTATGTCTGAACTATTCAAGGTGAATATGAGATCCAGCCTTGCTGCAACATACTCTCCTCTCTCTCTGGTTGTATCCCTAACATGTTGATGTATGAAGTTCTCCAATACAGTCTCCAACATCTTAGCCCTCCATGTTTCTGGTCCCCATG
>NC_091302.1:17601489-17606489 GCF_038502225.1 Cherax quadricarinatus | reverse complement strand
TCGGTGTGTGATGATTGGTTTGGATTGTTCAGTTGCCTTGGGGGTGTCGTGGCTGGGGTCCTTCTGCAGGTGTTTCTGGGGAGTGTGCTTGTCCTTCCACTTGTTCCTGGGTTATTCTGCTCTCCTTTTTCATTTTCTCCCATCTCTCCTTTCGTTTTTGAACTCTCTCCTTCATCGTCTTCCTTTCCTCCTGTGTTCTGTCTTGATCGAGGTACACACTCATGAACTCCTGCCTGCCTCTCAGCCGTGCTTTCTCCTGCAGGATCATGGTTCGGGTTGATTCTGCCTTGAAAATTACTTTGAGAGGCCGATTCCTTTTCTTTGTGAACCACCCGATTCTCCGAAAATTTGCCACCTGGGTCATGTCCCCCTCGCCTATCACCTTCATGATACCTTCAATCGCTTTTTTCTCCTGCTTTCTTTCATCATAAGTTTCCCCTTTAGCCCATAGACAAACACTGATCTCTTCCTTTCCACCTCCCACTGTGACTCCCATTGCATCCTCTGATGTGTTTTAGTTCCTTCCCTTGGAGTGTTCCTTCCTTCAGTCCCTTCCCTAGCTATGGCCCCTATGCTCCTTGGTTTCTCCTTCCTGCTCACCTATTCCTGGCCCCCACAGGTGTCTGGTAAGGTCCCTGCACATGTCCTAGTTCCTTCAATGTCTTCCAACCTCACATTTTGTCCTAGTGTGCTCCCTGTCTTTGTTTTGGCCCCATGTGGGTTTGACAGGACCTCTGCTTCCCAGTCCTCTCCCCAGATTCGTCCTTCGACCCCCTTGTTCTCATCCTAGTTCTAGGTTCCCCCGGTGCTCCACAGAAGGAAAGGGAAGGGGTGGTTAGGGGGAGGAGAATAGATGGTTGGGGGGAGAGGGGATGGATGGTTATTGGGAGGGGGAGGATGGTTATTGGAGGGGGAGAGGTAGTTGGGGGAGGGGGTTAAATTGTTTGGGGGAGGGGTTAGATGGTTTGGGGGAGGGGTAGGTGGCTAGGGTGATGTGGTTAGGGAAGGGGGAGAGGTGGTTAGGGGAGGGGGGTGTACGTGCTTGAGAGAGAGAGGGGATGGATGGTTATAGGGGAGGGGGAGGGTGGTTATTGTAGGCGGGGAGGTAGTTGAGAGAGGGGGTTAGATGGTATGGGGGAGGGGTTAGATGGTTTGGTGGAGGGGTAGGTGGCTAAGGTGAGGTCGTTAGGGAAGGGGGAGAGGTGGTCAGGGGAGGGGGGGTACGTGTTTGTGTCAAGTGTATATGTACTTGTGTATGTGTGCTTGTGTATGTGTGTGCATGTGTTGGAGAGGGGAGAAGGATGAGTGACCCTTAGAAGTAGGGGGAGGTGTGTGTATGGGATTAGCAGGGGAGGGAGGGGAAAAGCGGGTCAAGGGTAAAGTGACCGTGACGGTACATGTGTGTGTGTATGTGCCCGTGTACTCACCTAATGTGTGTGTACTCACCTATTTGTACTCACCTATTTGTGGTTGCAGGGGTCGAGTCACAGCTCCTGGCCCCGCCTCTTCGCTGATTGCTACTAGGTCCTCTCTCTCCCTGCCCCATGAGCTCTATCATACCTCGCCTTAAAACTATGTATGGTTCCTGTCTCCACCACATCACTTTCTAGGCTATTCCATGGCCTGACTACTCTATGACTGAAGAAATACTTCCTAACATCCCTTTGATTCATCTGAGTCTTCAACTTCCAATTGTGACCTCTTGTGTCTGTGTCCCATCTCTGGAACATCCCGTCTTTGTCCACCTCGTCTATTCCGCGCAGTATTTTATATGTCGTTATCATGTCTCCCCTGACCCTCCTGGCCTCCAGTGTCGTCAGGCCGATTTCCCTCAACCTTTCTTCATAGGACAATCCCCGTAGCTCTGCGACTAGTCTTGTTGCAAACCTTTGTACTTTCTCTAATTTCTTGATGTGCTTGACTAGGTGTGGATTCCAAACTGGTGCTGCATACTCCAGTATGGGCCTGACGTAGATGGTGTACAGAGTCTTAAACGAATCCTTACTGAGGTATCGGAACGCTATCCGTAGGTTTGCCAGGCGCCCGTATGCTGCAGCAGTTATCTGACTGATGTGCGCCTCAGGAGATATGCTCGGTGTTATACTCACCCCCAGATCTTTTTCCTTGAGTGAGGTTTGCAGTCTTTGGCCATCTAAACTATATTGTGTCTGCGGTCTTCTTTGCCCTTCCCCAATCTTCATGACTTTGCATTTGGCAGGGTTAAATTCAAGGAGCCAGTTGCTGGACCAGGCTTGTAGCCTGTCCAGATCTCTTTGTAGTCCTGCCTGATCCTCGTCCGATTCGATTCTTCTCATTAACTTCACATCGTCTGCAAACAAGGACACTTCTGAGTCTATCCCTTCCGTTATGTCGTTCACGTATACCAAGAACAGCACAGGTCCTAGGACTGACCCCTGTGGAACCCCGCTTGTCACAGGCGCCCACTCTGACACCTCGTCGCGTACCATGACTCGTTGTTGCCTCCCTGTCAGATATTCTCTGATCCAGTGCAGTGCCTTTCCTGTGTGTGTGTGTGTGTGTGTGTGTGTGTGTGTGTGTGTGTGTGTTTGTGTGTGTGTGTGTGTGTGTGTGTGTGTGTGTGTGTGTGTGTACTCACCTATTTGTACTCACCTATTTGTGGTTGCAGGGGTCGAGTCCTAGCTCCTGGCCCCGCCTCTTCACCGGTTGCTACTAGGCCCTCTCTCTCCCCGCTCCATGAGCTTTATCAAACCTCGTCTTAAAACTGTGTATGGTTCCTGCCTCCACTACGTCATTTTCTAGGCTATTCCACTGCCTTACAACTCTATGACTGAAGAAATACTTCCTACTATCTCTCTGACTCATTTGTGTCTTCAACTTCCAATTGTGGCCTCTTGTTTCTGTGTCCCCTCCCTGGAACATCCTGTCCTTGTCCACCTTGTCTATTCCACGCAGTATTTTATATGTCGTTATCATGTCTCCCCTGACCCTCCTGTCCTCCAGTGTCGTCAGGCCGATTTCCCTTAATCTTTCTTCATAGGACATTCCCCTTAGCTCTGGAACTAACCTTGTTGCAAACCTTTGTACTTTCTCCAGTTTCTTGACGTGCTTTATCAAGTGCGGGTTCCAAACAGGTGCTGCATACTCCAGTATGGGCCTGACATACACGGTGTACAGTGTCTTGAATGATTCCTTACTAAGGTATCGGAATGCTGTTCTCAGGTTTGCCAGGCGCCCATATGCTGCAGCAGTTATCTGATTGATGTGTGCTTCCGGAGACATGCTCGGTGTTATACTCACCCCAAGATCTTTCTCCTTGAGTGAGGTTTGCAGTCTTTGGCCACCTAGCCTATACTCTGTCTGTGGTCTTCTGTGCCCTTCCCCTATCTTCATGACTTTGCATTTGGCAGGATTAAATTCGAGAAGCCATTTGCTGGACCAGGTGTCCAGTCTGTCCAGGTCTCTTTGAAGTCCTGCCTGGTCCTCATCAGTGTGTGTATGTGTGTGTGTGTGTGTTTGTGTGTGTGTGTGAGTGTGTGTGTGTGTGTGTGTGTGTGTGTGTGTGTGTGTGTGTGTGTGTGTGTGTGTGTGCGCACGCGCGTGTGTGTGTGTGTGTGTGTGTGTATTCGCCTAGTTAGTTACCATATTGCCCTAGTGCAGGTGTGTGTGAGTATGTGTGTGTACTCACCTATTTGTACTCACCTATTTGTGGTTGCAGGGGTCGAGTCCTAGCTCCTGGCCCCGCCTCTTCACCGGTTGCTACTAGGCCCTCTCTCTCCCCGCTCCATGAGCTTTATCAAACCTCGTCTTAAAACTGTGTATGGTTCCTGCCTCCACTACGTCATTTTCTAGGCTATTCCACTGCCTTACAACTCTATGACTGAAGAAATACTTCCTACTATCTCTCTGACTCATTTGTGTCTTCAACTTCCAATTGTGGCCTCTTGTTTCTGTGTCCCCTCCCTGGAACATCCTGTCTTTGTCCACCTTGTCTATTCCACGCAGTATTTTATATGTCGTTATCATGTCTCCCCTGACCCTCCTGTCCTCCAGTGTGGTCAGGCCGATTTCCCTTAATCTTTCCTCATAGGACATTCCCCTTAGCTCTGGAACTAACCTTGTCGCAAACCTTTGTACTTTCTCTAGTTTCTTGACGTGCTTTATCAAGTGCGGGTTCCAAACAGGTGCTGCATACTCCAGTATGGGCCTGACATACACGGTGTACAGTGTCTTGAATGATTCCTTACTAAGGTATCGGAATGCTGTTCTCAGGTTTGCCAGGCGCCCATATGCTGCAGCAGTTATCTGATTGATGTGTGCTTCCGGAGACATGCTCGGTGTTATACTCACCCCAAGATCTTTCTCCTTGAGTGAGGTTTGCAGTCTTTGGCCACCTAGCCTATACTCTGTCTGTGGTCTTCTGTGCCCCTCCCCCATCTTCATGACTTTGCATTTGGCAGGATTAAATTCGAGAAGCCATTTGCTGGACCAGGTGTCCAGTCTGTCCAGGTCTCTTTGAAGTCCTGCCTGGTCCTCATCAGATTTAATTCTCCTCATTAACTTCACATCATCTGCAAACAGGGACACTTCTGAGTCTAACCCTTCCGTCATGTCGTTCACATATACCAAAAATAGCACTGGTCCTAGGACCGACCCCTGTGGGACCCCGCTCGTCACAGGTGCCCACTGTGATACATCATTACGTACCATGACTCGTTGTTGCCTCCCTGTGTGTATGTGTGTATATGTGTGTGTTCGTGTGTGTGGGGGAGGTGTGAGGGGAGATACTGCTAATACATACCAGTAATTCTTGGTTATAAAAAGCGGAACTTGCTACTAGGGTCTAAAGCTTCTATGAGTGTCTGCCCTTGTTTGTGTGTGCGTGTGTGTGAGGGAGGGATGGTTAGGGGGGGGGAAGGTGGTGTGGTTGAAAGATCCGTTATACCTCTCTGTCGTGTAGGCTCAAATTTAGGCTCAGCTATCTTCCTAGTAATGCTCCTCTCTCCACTTATTGCCCTTTC
>NC_091302.1:17531489-17593989 GCF_038502225.1 Cherax quadricarinatus | reverse complement strand
CCCAGAGGTGCTCCTAGCAAGACACTGTTTGTGGGGGCAATGACTGCTGCTCCTGGTAGTTTTGATCTCACTGCATTTATCACTTGTTGACTGACTGAGATGATTTCACATTTGGATGGATTCAGGATGAGACCCATTTCCTGTCCCCGTGTCATTACCTGTGTAAGGTCATGTAGGAGGGACTCCTTTGTACCTGCTAGTGTGCCGTCACCTATATATATACATATATATATATATATATATATATATATATATATATATATATATATATATATATATATATATATATATATATATATATATATATATATATATATATATATATATATATATATATATATATATGGGTGATTGACATTATCTTTTCAAACATAAATATGCAAAATGTTTCCAAACTGCTGTTTAAACCACCTGAACATAACGAAAACTTGTTTTAAATAAGTATGGATGATGCAACTGGTCTGTCATCACCCTTCATGTAGTACACTCAAGTTAACGCGCTGCAGCGGTAACGAAACATAACTAGTGCTGTGCAGTGTAGATAAGTACTTTTCTGATTAATAAATACTTAAAATATATCTTAGTTAAGGATATAAAACATTTGTTTAAAATGACCGAGGAACAGAAAAGTATAAAACTGAAACACAATCAAGAAAAGAGAGTGTGTAGCCAACAATGGGAGGAGGAATTTGTTTTTACTGTTAAGGGTGAAAAGGCTTTGTGCCTTATGTAATGCAACCATCAGCCACTTTAAAGTCAGTAATTTAAAGCGTCACCATGGATGTTACCATAAAAAATTGCATCTCAATTTCCTTCTGAACAAGAATTGCGAGAAAATAGAGTAAATTTTTGAAATCAAATTTAGTCACTCAAAATAATAGCCTATTTTCCCTTTGTAAGCAAAATTATTTGGCTACTAAAACTTGTTTTTTTGAAGCTTGGAATAATGCTCGAAGTAAACTATCTTTCAGTCATGGAGAATTTGTTAAAAAGAATATTAGTGATGTAATAATTGCAGGTCTCGTTCCAGAGAACTTAAAACTTAAACAGGCAATAGAACAAATTCCTATCTACCTCTGCACTGTGCGAAGATTGAGATACTTAAGCAACATATGAGAATCTTAATTGAAGAAACGTTTCGCCTTGCAGTGGCTTCATCAGTCCAGTACAAATCAGAAGGGTGTAAGAAGAGGAGGAGTTTGAGGATCAGTCCGTCAGTCTGGAGTCGATGTGTTCAGTCCATTAGTCTTGTAGAAAGTACAGCATATGTGTCTCAATCTTCTACCTCCGTACTATTGAGAGACCCATTTCTGAAATTAGTTCTACAATGATAAGTTAAGTGCAGAGTTATCTGAAAAGCTACGTTGCTCTCAGCTTAGCATTGGCTGAATCTACAAGACATCCTTCAGCTTGCTATACTTGCTGGCTGTTACAAACGATGGAAATGTAAAAGAAGAATCCTTAGACCTGATAAACTTAAAGGAAACCACAAGAGGTATTGACATATAATAGGCATTTAAAGCTTTATTAAATGTTCAGGTACCGCTGCATAAACTTGTTTGCATTGTAACAGACGGAACACCAGCTATGGTAGGTTAAAATACCGGCTTAGTTGGGCAATTGACACATGATCTCAACTATCCTGAATGTCCCTTTATCAACTGTATCATCCATATATGAACTTTTAATAAGCAAACACTTTAAGTTCAACAGTGTTATAAATTGCGTTTTAAAATAATGAATTTCATTCGGACAAGTGCACAAGCACACCGTGAACTTAGAAATTATATTGAGGAGCTTGAGACTGAAGGAAAGTCTAGTGACCTATCATTCTAATGTAAGGTGGATGTCACCCACTAGTCTTTTGAATAAATTTGTTCCTCTTTTTGAACCAGTCGTTGCTTCCATGAAAGAAAAGAAAAAGAAAGACCCAATAATGGGTACAGAATCTGATTTTTTTTACAGATGTAATGCAACACCTCCAATATTTAAATATAGCTCTTCAACGAAGGAACAAAGTTATTACAAAACTTGGTCAATCAATTTTCAGTATTCAGAAAAAAACTCATGCCTTTTAAAAGAGATCTGGCAACAGAGAAATTTGACCACTTTCCCAACCTTAAATTAAAAAAAAGTACTTATGCTGATATTGAAATTAAAGACAGTAAACTAAAGCAATACGAAGGAAACTTAAAAACGCTTTATAATGATATTAAGAACAGGTTTGAGAAGAAGAAAAAAGCTAAAGCCATATTTTGAATTTCTTGTGAATCCTTTAGTGACTGATGTCATCAACGATGGATGTCCTGTTATTTCACCTTTTACCTCGGATGTTGCTTCAGTAGAAACAAACCTTGTTGAGCTGCAGGAAGATGTGGGTTTGAAGCTAGTATATAAAAGCTCTTCTCTGATTGACTTTTGGAAACAAATCCCAGATGCGAAGTATCCCAATCTTCAAAAAAGCGGCTTCCGACTACTCTCTGGTTTTGAACCAACTTACTGCTATGAATCTCTCTTCTCTGTAATGAAATTTATAAAGTTGTCCTCACTAGCCACCCCATCAGTCACAATTTAAACTGTTAACTGCAAAAAATGAAGACTCAATCAAATTCTTCAACGAGCAGATATTAAATATATTCTGCTTTGGTGAGGACTACTATATAGTTTTTTTTATTATTTATAAATACAGTTTTAAAATAATATTTTTTGTGGCTCTTGAACATTCAGAAATGTATGAAAAGTATTATATGTGGCTCTTCTTATCGATGAACTTCCCCACCCGTCATGTATACAATGAAATTTCACTTTAATCAATATTTCAGGGATTACGGTGTCCTTAATTGCTAGTGTACATACGACATGCACCCTTAATGACACTTGTGTATTCGATAGGCTTTCATCCCGATTAATTATCCAACCAAAATAATGATAATATTGTTGGTAACTGAGTAATAATAATAATAATAATAATAATAATAATAATAATAATGTAAATAACCATTAACGTGACACAAGAATAAGCACAACTCAACACATCGTGGAAATCATTAAAAAAAATTATTTGTGGTACTAGATTCTCCATTGTCACTGTTTGCCAGTGCTCGCCAACTCTGCAGAGGTGTGTAAAGCCATGTCCAGCAGCGGCTTGTCCTCCATGCACCCAGCTGTTCTCGTGGGTTAATTGAATTCCCACAGAATTCCTTCTGTGAATTCTCGAGACTGCCCTGGCCAGGCTGGCGGCTACCTCCTGCAGACAATCATGGAATCAGTGGGAGCTCTGGAAAGGACAGTCAACAAGAGTAGGTCGGCAGGTGAGTGATGGGGGCAGTCAGCCCCGCCGGGTTCAACACCGGTAAGCCAGTCGTGTCACGCAAGAGGATCAACGGAAACCACATTTGCATCTGAGTTAGTAGAGGCGACCGTCTGCAGCAGCGGAAGGCAGCGGTTGCTTTTTGTAACACCCGAGCAATAACACCAACATTTACAAATGAACTGGTCACCACAGTGATCCATGTCACGCAGGTAATTTTCCCCTAATGATAGTATCAGTAGTAATAAAGTGGGAATTAAATTCGCCACTTATTTCACCCCATTATATATAGGAAAAAATCGCTTGCTACTTCCGACACGATATTTCATACAATACCTGACAATACTTGTTTGAAACTTCACGTACGCCAGCTATGACATCGACACATTATACAAAACAGTGACAGGGAGATCAGTGTATAATGACCGATAACCTGTTTGTCTCATTTACGACGGAAGGTCGAGCCTCCACTACTTACTATGCTCGATAATTTGCATGGGGTTAAGGCTTCACTCATTGTAATAATGATAATGATAATAATAATAATAATAATAATAATAATAATAATAATAATAATAATAATAATAATAATAATAGCTACAACAACAACTCTACTTCACTGTACAATAGAATTATTAAAATATAAACAAATTGAAAATCGTAAGATTTATTTCTTCCTGGCAGTTAAAACTTCAAGTCGTTTATTATAAAAAAAATCAAGTTAAAATTCAAGAAATCTTAGGTTTCAAGGTTAATTTCATAAACTCTTAAAGTTTCAAGAAGAATATCAGTAAGATTAAAGTGTTAAGTCCAGGTTTATGAAAATTAAAACTTTAAGTTAAACTCGAATAAACTAAAGCTTCAAGTTCTCTTACTGGCTTTAGCTCTGTTAATGATCAGCTAAAAATTTAAAATCTCTGAAAGGCATGTGAATCTTCAAGGAAAACTTAATAAAGCTCAAGTTCCCATTCGCTTAGTAAAAGCTAAATCTCAAGCAGCTTTGAGGGGAAGCTAACACTTCACTCTTATAATATTAATGATAATCAAACTTGACATGTCAGTGAATAAGACTTTATCAGTCCAGTGGAGAGAATGAACGGTAGAAGACGTAAAAAGGTAACTTGAAGTGATAAGTCCCTCAGCCTTGATAGGAGGTGTTCAGTCCCTGACCTATGATAACTCTAAAGATTTATTAAGGCGTCACAAGTGGACTACGCCCACTTGTGACGCCATTTCCAGCTGCTTCACCTCACTTGTCTTCAGTGAATAAATATCCATATTCGTACATCTACTTCCTTCTATTAAAGTTGTGGGACTGATCACCTCAAATTACCACTTCACGTCATCCATCGTTTATTCTCCGTACTGGACTAATAAAACCACTGGCTGGCTACACAAGAATGATGACCAAGTAATACATATGTGTCTTATTCGTGTACTTCAAGCTACTTGAAGATTCTATTCAATGTAATTAAAAATAAAGTTTCTCTTTATTTGAAATTTTTGCTTTGACACATTAAGAAAGCTGAAGATTTAAAGCTTTAACTTTTTCTTAAAAAAAAAAAAAAAAAAAAAAATGATGGTTGAAGCTACTCTTCATTAAAGCTAAATTTGCAAGTTTTTTTTTTTTTTTTTTTTTTTTTCTTTGAGTTCAGCTCAGAATTCTGGCGCCTCTGAGGACACAGTGGAACATATACATAATATGTTGAGAAATACTCATAGTTCAGGACATTTATTGATGGAAAGTTTTACCAGTAGTTGCTTCTTCAGTTCTAATGAAGACGCCACAAGTGGCCGAAACGTTACATCTAACAAATGGCCAGGACTATACATCATTGTCTTTTTCCCAAATCTCGTTGGTATCGCCAGACCATTTCTCACACACATCATGTACACGAAGTACAGGGAAAGAATTCTCTCCTAAGAACCTCCAGCCCTAATTAAAATTCAGAATCAACTGAATCAGTTGCAAGTACTGACTGAAATAGTCAGTAATGCAAACTCCATATGGACACAGTCAACATAACGTACAAGTGTGTCGGCACTACGCATTGAGTGTTTCCAGAAGTGGATCGACTGTACAAGAAATAAAATATGTTCATTCGAGTATCAAACGAAATGTAGCAATTTCCTAAGTAATGGCGTTTGTTGATCCAAGACCTGTAAATATTTCCATCCAAAAATGTGTTATAAGAAACATTATTATGATACAAAATGGCCTGCATTCCACACAAAATGAACGATATCTGCACATGACAATACACAGACAGCTGCATATGACAATACACAGACAGCTGCATATGACGATGCACAGACAACTGCATATGACGATAAACAGGCAGTTGTATATGACAATACACAGACAGCTGCATGACAATACACAGACAGCTGCACATGACAATACACAGACAGCTGCATATGACGATGCACAGACAACTGCATATGACGATAAACAGGCAGTTGTATATGACAATACACAGACAGCTGCATGACAATACACAGACAGTTGCATATGACAGTACACAAATAGCTGCATACAACAGTACACAGACAACTGCATATGACAATGCGCAGACAGCTTTATATAACAGTACACAGACATCTGCATATGACAGTACACAGACAGCTGTATACGACAGTACAGAGACAGCTCCATATGACGATTCACAGACAGCTGCATATAAAAATAGACAGCTGCATATGACAATACACAGACATCACAGATATTAAACCACTAAATAAATAACCCAGAATAACTGCGAATAATATAACATCATTTATGTTTGTCAACATACAAGGTGGCGAAACAAGTAAGAGCAATGAAGAGAAAGAAAGAAGGAGCACTGCAGCAGGCCTACTGGCCCATGCTAGGCAGGTCCAAGTCACACGAACATTTCAGCAGGCCTACTGGCCCAAGCTAGGCAGGTCCAAGTCACACGAACACTTCAGCAGGCCTACTGGCCCATGCTAGGCAGATCCAAGTCACACGAACACTTCAGCAGGCCTACTGGCCCATGCTAGGCAGGTCCAAGTCATACGAACACTTCAGCAGGCTTACTGGCCCATGCTAGGCAGGTCCAAGTCATACGAACACTTCAGCAGGCCTACTGTCATATTAGTTGCATAAGTGTTCACTTACCTGGTGCATCAGTGTCCACTTACCTGGTGCATCAGTGTCCACTTACCTGGTGCATCAGTGTCCACTTACCTGGTGCATCAGTGTCCACTTACCTGGTGCATCAGTGTCCACTTACCTGGTGCATCAGTGTCCACTTACCTGGTGCATCAGTGTCCACTTACCTGGTGCATCAGTGTCCACTTACCTGGTGCATCAGTGTCCACTTACCTGGTGCATCAGTGTCCACTTACCAGGTGCATCAGTGTCCACTTACCTGGTGCATCAGTGTCCACTTACCTGGTGCATCAGTGTCCACTTACCTGGTGCATCAGTGTCCACTTACCTGGTGCATCAGTGTCCACTTACCTGGTGCATCAGTGTCCACTTACCTGGTGCATCAGTGTCCACTTACCTGGTGCATCAGTGTCCACTTACCTGGTGCATCAGTGTCCACTTACCTGGTGCATCAGTGTCCACTTACCTGGTGCATCAGTGTCCACTTACCTGGTGCATCAGTGTCCACTTACCTGGTGCATCAGTGTCCACTTACCTGGTGCATCAGTGTCCACTTACCTGGTGCATCAGTGTCCACTTACCTGGTGCATCAGTGCCCACTTACCTGGTGCATCAGTGTCCACTTACCTGGTGCATCAGTGTCCACTTACCTGGTGCATCAGTGTCCACTTACCTGGTGCATCAGTGTCCACTTACCTGGTGCATCAGTGTCCACTTACCTGGTGCATCAGTGTCCACTTACCTGGTGCATCAGTGTCCACTTACTTGGTGCATCAGTGTCCACTTACCTGGTGCATCAGTGTCCACTTACCTGGTGCATCAGTGTCCACTTACCTGGTGCATCAGTGTCCACTTACCTGGTGCATCAGTGTCCACTTACCTGGTGCATCAGTGTCCACTTACCTGGTGCATCAGTGTCCACTTACCTGGTGCATCAGTGTCCACTTACCTGGTGCATCAGTGTCCACTTACCTGGTGCATCAGTGTCCACTTACCTGGTGCATCAGTGTCCACTTACCTGGTGCATCAGTGTCCACTTACCTGGTGCATCAGTGTCCACTTACCTGGTGCATCAGTGTCCACTTACCTGGTGCATCAGTGTCCACTTACCTGGTGCATCAGTGTCCACTTACCTGGTGCATCAGTGTCCACTTACCTGTTGCATCCGTGTCCACTTACCTGGTGCACCAGTGTCCACTTACCTGGTGCATCAGTGCCCACTTACCTGGTGCATCAGTGTCCACTTACCTGGTGCATCAGTGTCCACTTACCTGGTGCATCAGTGTCCACTTACCTGGTGCATCAGTGTCCACTTACCTGGTGCATCAGTGCCCACTTACCTGGTGCATCAGTGTCCACTTACCTGGTGCATCAGTGTCCACTTACCTGGTGCATCAGTGTCCACTTACCTGGTGCATCAGTGTCCACTTACCTGGTGCATCAGTGTCCACTTACTTGGTGCATCAGTGTCCACTTACCTGGTGCATCAGTGTCCACTTACCTGGTGCATCAGTGTCCACTTACCTGGTGCATCAGTGTCCACTTACCTGGTGCATCAGTGTCCACTTACCTGGTGCATCAGTGTCCACTTACCTGGTGCATCAGTGTCCACTTACCTGGTGCATCAGTGTCCACTTACCTGGTGCATCAGTGTCCACTTACCTGGTGCATCAGTGTCCACTTACCTGGTGCATCAGTGTCCACTTACCTGGTGTGGAAGAGAGACAACAAAGGAGGGAAGACCGGGGAGGGTAGGGGAGGGAGGGGGAGGGAGGGGGAGGGAGGGAAGGGGAGGGAGGGAAGGGGAGGGAGGGAAGGGGAGGGAGGGAAGGGGAGGGAGGGAGGGTAGGGGAGAGAGGGCAGGGGAGGGAGGGCAGGGGAAGGAGGGCAGGGGAGGGAGGGAAAGGGAGGGAGGGTAGGGGAGGTAGGGAAGGGGAGGGAGGGAAGGGGAGGGAGGGAAGGGGAGGGAGGGCAGGTTGGTCTGAATGTTAAAGAATCACTCACTTACACTGAGTTACATATTACCACACATGATGTAGTCTAAGTTTATAACTCAGCAGATACAACTTCCCACAACAGTTTAAAAACAAACGTTTGAATATTCATTACCGTCTTGAAAATAATTATCTTGAAGCTTAAGCTTCGCCACAGTATCCAAGAACACTAAGCTTTAAAGCTGATAAGATACTCATGGAACAATTAGGTAACTTTATTCCGTAATGTTTCGCCTACACAGTAGGCTGCTTCAGCCGAGTACAGAGAAGGCAGCAGGAGCAGTAGAGACGTAAAGACGATATAATCAGTCCATCATCCTTCAAGACGTAGTTCTGAGGCGGTCAGTCCCTTAGCCTGGAGAAGAATATTGTTCCATAGTCTGGAACAATGTGAAGCTGAAGCAACAGTATGGAGATTTATGTACTGTCAAAGGTGAGGTCCGAATAATCTTGAGGACAGGAGAGACGGAGCTCACTAGCAGAAGCAAGAATGTAATCATTGAGAGGACAGGTCCTAAGTCCTTCCCTTCTCACTTGTAACTAGTTGTCAGACAAAGACGTTCTTGAAGATGTTCTCTGTACCTAGAAAGCTTAAAATTAGCTTTACTCTACGGGAGATCCGAAACTTCACGTTGTTCTTCTAGAAACCTATAGCTTAAGCTTTCTCTTCTTGAAAGTTAAAGTTTCTAGTCACTCTTCTATAAATCTGTAATGTTAAGTAATTCTTTAAGAAAGCTTAAGCTTCAAGTTGTTCTCCAAGAAGATTAAATCTTTAGGTTGCTCTTAAAGAAGGCTTTAGGTTGCTCTTAAAGAAGACTTTAGGTTGCTTTTCAAGAAACCTAAAGCTTTAGGTTGCTCTTCAAGAAAGCTGAAGCTTTATGTTGCTCTTAAAAAAGCTAAGCTTTTTCATGATATTCACTATAATATCATGAAATTAACTATAAATACCTCTAATCTATTACATATTAAAGAAATAAAATGTAAAACCGTCTTATTATTATTATTATTATTATTAAAAATACTGAATATGTAATCTTGATTAAAAAACAAAGACGGAGTATAAATGAAATAACAATAGATTTCATTTGATGAGTTACCATTAATGAGGCGCTTTTATTACGCGAGAAAGATGAAAAACAAACACATTAAAGATTACCCCGCTATCATAATTATCACACACACACACACACACACACACACGCACACACAACCGAGGACAAGGTGAAGAAACTGCTTGGTGAACTAGATACCTCGAAAGGGAGTGGGCCCAGATATCTCTCCATGAGTCCTGAGAGAGGGAGCAGACGCACCGTGTGTGCCACTAACAACAATCTTCAGTAAATCTATTGAAACAGGGCAACTGCCAGAGGAGTGGAAGACAGTAAACGTAATCCTAATTTTATAAAAAGAGACAGACAGCCAGCACTAAACTACAGACCTCTGTCTCTTACATGTGTAGTAGGTAAAGTTATGGAGATTATCAGAAGAGCGGTATAGCACATAGAAAAGAAACCTACTACCACAAACCTACTAAAGTTCTATGATAAGGTAATAGAAATAAGCCATACCACGGATGGGGTTTGAACCCACGGTCAGAGTCTCAAAATTCCAGACCGTCGCGTTAGCCACTGGGCCAGCAAGCTTCAATAACATTCATTCAACTACGTGGTTACAGTGGTGCTTATGCTAACCTTCCTATGGTGTATAAATATACCTAGTTGGATGAATCTTATTGAAGCTAGCTGGTCCAGTGGCTAACGCCACAGTCTGGAATTTCGGGACTCTCTGACCGCAGGCTCAAACCAGATCTGTGGTATGGTATGTTTGCAATTGTGTGATTACGATTTCGTGAGTCAGTAATAGAAATAAGCCATGAGGGAAAGAGGGATGGGTAGACTGCATCTTCTTGGACAATAAGAAGGCTTTCGACACAATAACACACAAGACACTGGTTGAAAAACAAGAGGTGCAGGCAGGAGTAGCAGAGAAAGTACTACAGTGGATCAGGGAATACCTGACAGGAAGGACACAACGTGTATTGGTACGAGAGGAGGTGTCAGAGTGGGTACATGTATAGAGTGGGGTTCCACAAGGGTCAGTCCTAGGTCTACTGCTGTTTCTAGTATATGTGAATGATATGACAGAAGGGATAGATTCAAAAGTGTTTGTGTTCTCAGACGACTTGAAGCTAATGAGGAGAACGCAAGTGGACGAGGATCAGGTAAGCCTACATGGAGATCCGGACAGACTGCAAGCATGGTCCGGCAAATAGCTCCAGGAGAATAACCCCAGCAATTTCAAAGTCGTGAAGTTTGGGAGAAGGACAAAGAAGACCGCAGACGGAGTTTAGCCTAGGAGATCAAAGGTTGCAAAGTTCACTCAAGGAAAAGGATCTTCGGGTGAGCATCATACAGAGCACATTTCTTGAAGTGCAGATCAACCGAATATCTGCTGCAGCATATGGGCGCCTGGCAAACTTTAGAATAACGTTTCAACGTCGAAGTAAGGAGTCATTCAAGGCACTGTATACTGTGTACGTCATGCCCATACTGGAGTATGGAGTACCGTTATGGAATCCCCACCTGGTCAAACACGACAAGAAATTAGAGAAAGTGCAAAGGTTTGCAGCAAGATTAGTCCTGGAGCTAAGGAGTATGTCCTACGAGGAGAGGTTAAGGGATATGGACCTGACGACACTGGAGACAGTAAGGATAGGGAGGACATGATAACGACATATAAAATCCTGAGGTATAGACACGGTGGATAGGGACAGAATGTTGCAGAGATGGGACACAGCAGCAAGGGGTCACAACTGGAAGTTGAAAACTCAGATGAGTCACAGTGATGTTAGAAGTACGTATTTCTTCAATAATAAAGTTGTCAGGAAGTGGAACAATCTGGAGAGTGATGTAGTGGAGGTAGGGTCCATACATAGCTTTAAGAAGAGGTACGATAAAACTCATGGAGCAGGAAGAGAGTGGACCTAGTAGCGATCAGCGAAGAGGCGGGGCCAGGAGCTATAACTCATCTCCTGCAACCACCAATAGATGAGTAAACATATATACACATAATATACAGGAATATATCACGTATGCTTAATAGCATTTTTTCCTTGTTTTTTTTTCGTTTGATTTATCTTTTTCTTTTTTATTATCACACTGGCCGATTCCCACCAAGGCAGGGTGGCCCGAAAAAGAAAAACTTTCACCATCATTCACTCCATCGCTGTCTTGCCAGAAGGGTGCTTTACACTACAGTTTTTAAACTACAACATTAACACTCCTCCTTCAGAGTGCAGGCACTGTACTTCCCATCTCCAGGACTCAAGTCCGGCCTGCCGGTTTCCCTGAACCCCTTCATAAATGTTACTTTGCTCACACTCCAACAGCACGTCAAGTATTAAAAACCATTCGTCTCCATTCACTCCTATCAAACACGCTCACGCATGCCTGCTGGAAGTCCAAGCCCCTCGCACACAAAACCTCCTTTACCCCCTCCCTCCAACCTTTCCTAGGCAGACCCCTACCCCGCCTTCCTTCCACTACAGACTGATACACTCTTGAAGTCATTCTGTTTCGCTCCATTCTCTCTACATGTCCGAACCACCTCAACAACCCTTCCTCAGCTCTCTGGACAACAGTTTTGGTAATCCCGCACCTCCTCCTAACTTCCAAACTACGAATTCTCTGCATTATATTCACACCACACATTGTCCTCAGACATGACATCTGCACTGCCTCCAGCCTTCTCCTCGCTGCAACATTCATCACCCATGCTTCACACCCATGTAAGAGCGTTGGTAAAACTATACTCTCATACATTCCCCTCTTTGCCTCCAAGAACAAAGTGCTTTGTCTCCAGAGACTCCTAAGTGCACCACTCACCCTTTTCCCCTCATCAATTCTATGATTCACCTCATCTTTCATAGACCCATCCGCTGACACGTCCACTCCCAAATATCTGAATACATTCACCTCCTCCATACTCTCTCCCTCCAATCTGATATCCAATCTTTCATCACCTAATCTTTTTGTTATCCTCATAATCTTACTCTTTCCTGTATTCACTTTTAAGTTTTCTTCTTTTGCATACCCTACCAAATTCATCCACCAATCTCTGCAACTTCTCTTCAGAATCTCCCAAGAGCACAGTGTCATCAGCAAAGAGCATCTGTGAGAACTCCCACTTTATGTGATTCTTTATCTTTTAACTCCACGCCTCTTGCCAAGACCCTCGCATTTACTTCTCTTACAACCCCATCTATAAATATATTAAACAACCACGGTAACATCACACATCCTTGTCTAAGGCCTACTTTTACTGGGAAATAATCTCCCTCTTTCCTACATACTCTAACTTGAGCCTCACTATCCTCGTAAAAACTCTTCACTGCTTTCAGTAACCTACCTCCTACACCATACACCTGCAACACCTGCCACATTGCCCCCCTATCCACCCTGTCATACTCCTTTTCCAAATCCATAAATGCCACAAAGACCTCTTTAGCCTTATCTAAATACTGTTCACTTATGTGTTTCACTGTAAACACCTGGTCCACACACCCCCTAACTTTCCTAAAGCCTCCTTGTTCATCTATCCTATTCTCCGTCTTACTCTTAATTCTTTCAATAATAACTCTACCATACATTTTACCAGGTATACTCAACAAACTTATCCCCCTATAATTTTTGCACTCTCTTTTGTCCCCTTTACCTTTGATTTATCTTATTTTGTATTAATATAGGTAGAATTACCGACAATCTACTAATCTTCCCAGGCGTTATGTCAGTGCTCTGAAGGGCCTTGCTAATGATCCAAATATTATCGTCACCACCACCGACAAAGGAGGTGGAGTCGTCATACTCAACACCAAAATTATGGACCTTTTGAATGGCCAGTCCACATACAAATCCATCAACACACAACAGTGGGAGACACTTACCAAAGATTTCCTGTATAAAACCAGACAAATACTGAAACGCACTAGTGAAGGGAAGAAACTTCTGTACTTGATACCCAGCAACCCTAAACCAGCACACACGTATGGTTTACCCAAGACCCATAAACATAATATTCCTCTCAGACCAATCACATCAGGTATAGGCAGTGTACCACAAAAACTAGCCGGAGTTCTTGCCAAACATCTTTCCTGCCTTCTGGGAACCATCAGCCCAGCTCATCTTAAGAATTCAGGCGACCTTCTCAACCACATCCGAAACCTCTCCAGCCGAAACAAGAAACTAAGCAGTTTGGACGTGACTTCCCTCTTCACTAAAGTACCTACCACACAAGCCATTGACGTTCTACGACGTAGAGTCAATCAGGACCTTAATCTTCCTCTACCTCCCGGAGATTTTGTTGGTCTGATTGAACTCTGCGTTAATTTCAACTGTTTTTCTTTCAGTAACAGGCTCAGCAAACAAACCTACGGCATGGGAATGGGGTCCCCCATCAGCGCCGTCTTAGCCAACTTGTACATGGAACACCTAGAGGCTGAACACTTCGCCAACATCATCACTTCATGCGTCACTTGGTTACGTTACGTGGATGACGTCCTCGTAATAACTCCCAAACGTTTTGATGTACGGAATCTTCAAGCAAGGCTCAACGCAGTTGAACCGGCGATCCAGTTTGCACTAGAAGAAGAGTCCAATGACAATGACAATGACACTAGAAGAAGAGTCCAATGGCAAAGTAGATAATCTTAGATTTCAAGTTTACAGGAAACCTACAAACAAAAATAATCTTACACACTTCTATTCCAGTCAAGGACAAAAGAGGCATCATCATCGGATTTTTCCTAAGAGTATACCGAATTCGTAGTCCTGAGTTTTTTGACGAGGAGTGTACATACATTCACCAAACCTTCAATGATTTACATTTTCCTTCATTTTTCATTAAATACTGCAAGAAAAGAGCTCTTCAGATCATTAATTCTCCATGCACCAACACTGCTTCTAACAAAGCTATAATTCTTCCCAACTGCCAGGTTGCATTGAACGCTTCTAAAGTACTAGCAAAAGCTAACACTAGAGTCGCCATCGCATGCAGCACTTTAGTAAAGGATCTAACCAGGACAAAATCCAAGCACCATGAACCAGTAAATGCAGGGGTTTACACTATACCCTGTGGAGGCTTTGACAGAATTCATGTAAGTTAAACAGCAAGGAACCTCGAAACACGTCTCAATGAACACATTAATGCGTGCAGGAACGATAACTTGAACAACGCCTGCCTACAGCAGGCGTTGAAATTCAGGGACGCCCGATTAGTGATCAAAGAACCTAATTTCAGCAGATGCAAGTGTCTTGAATCAGCATTAATCGCTTTTTGTAACACAATTAAACAAAACAAAGACAGCCTCGTCATCTCTGAGGTCTTAGCGAGAATCCTTGTGAAAACAGTAAACCCTGCCATCACATAGTCTCTGCTCCTAATACAACACAAACTCATTACAGAGGAGGAACACTTAAACAGACCTTCTCAAATCCAACCAACAATACTTGTCCAACTTATTTGTATGCTACCCAAGTAATAGCTTTTATAACCTTTTACTCATGCGCAAGTTGATTGTTCTACCATATTGTATTACTACTAATACTACAACTAATATTACTACCGCTACTACACCTCACTCTAAGCCTATATATACCCTCTGTGTCCATGTATTGTTTGTAACGGATTGATAAAGCTTCTGGAGGCCGAAAGGTTACCACAATAAAATATCACATTAGTTGCATTTGTGTCCTTTTACTTAACTTATCTTATTTTACATGTGATTTAAGCAAGCTTTAGAATGAAGTGTGCTGCTTGTGAAATGTATTAACGAAGGATAAGTTATGACCATCGCAGTGAGGAGAAACAGCGATGTCTGTGTCAGACGTTCAACCGAGGACACCTACGTCACTGTGTTCAGTAACCTACATGGAGACATTAACTCCGTAGATGAATTTATCAGTATATTTTGATCCCTTACTTGGGTCGTCTCCAGCAAGTACCCCTGCTGAGGTGGTCCTTTTTCTTGGTGGAGCTAGCCAAATCCTCCTGGAGATCTTCTTGTATCTCAGAAATATGGTCATAAGTTAGATTCATGAAGTGGTAAGATATTTGTAAGAATAATAGTAAACGGAAAGATGTCAGAGGGTTACCATGAGGTAAATAGCAAGGTAACAATGTAGCAGAAATCCCGTTAAGTATGGCCAAATATAAAACTCGGTAAGGGATAGGCAAGGAGAAGTGAAAAATAGTAAAGCTAATCGTGGATGACTAAGAAGAGATATATAATTAGCAGTTGAATCCGAAAATGAGATATACGAATAAGACGGTAGAAAACAGGGAGCGAGTGATGAAAACAGATTATACAGCTGTTCAGGGATGAAACAACTGCCTTGAAGTAAAACCTATGTACGAGGAGAAGACACTTGGGACTGAACAACCAAGACAGAGACAAAACTATCTGGCTAATAAGCCACATGCTTAACATCTGGGCATGTCTATTACAAGGGCTTTTCTTTAAACTTGTTGAAGATGAGGTAATCAGTCTCTCATCCTTGACTATGTTTAGTCTTCAGCATTGACCAGTTTGACATAGAGGCAGGAGGAGGGAAACCTATACATATGAGCCAGAAAAGAGGTGCAGCAGTCGAAAATATTTTTACATGTGGGCAGTACCTACTAGTGCAAGAAGATCATGTCCAAGTGTTGGATCAGAAATTATCAGTAGGGTCAAAAAAGATATCTTTAGTATCAATATTACATGGTGTTGCTGCGTCAGACAAGAATCATTATTGGAAAGGTATACAGTTCCGAAAAGTTGAGGAATAAGAAACACGTGCAACATTCTGACACATTATCCAGTTACTGTACCCCACCTCTACCCCAGTATATAAGATCTGATCGAATGCTTCTGTTTTAGGTTGAGAGACCTGTCTCTCTGCTATCAAGGGTCACCACCTCAAAATTACTTCTACTGTCTCTGGTTTTACACTCGTCTATGTTCGTCTTATGAACTCTGTTTCGTAGTCGAAACGTTTCCAAAGTAAAGACTCCCAGGTGCTGCACATCTATATTGTTCCCCATCACCTGGGTAATTTTTTGTGAAGTTTAACCCGTAAACGGTCCAAACGTATATATACGTTTTTACAACATTTGAAAGTATGTAAATAAAGTAGATCTTCTTTTTGTTTTTTTTACATTTGAAAATATGTAAAAAATCTTTGATCTACTTTTTTTTTGTTATATTTGAAAATATGTAAAAAAAAAAACGTAGATCTACTTTTGTAGCAGTACACACGTGAACGTAGATCTGCTTGGACCGTTTACGGGTTAAATAAAGCAATGACATTTTTCAAGTCAATGCAGTGATTATATACTTTCTCCTGATAATAATCTCAATTCTGACTCAAAATAGCCACTGGTGGGCGACATGTTTTCATACTAAAGATACCATACCGGGTGGTGAAGGTGTGTATGATTCATCAACCTGTAGTATTGTATATTATTAATGTAATGAGTGAAGAGAACATACACTGAGTATGGGAGACTGATCAACAGTGAATAACGTGAATGAGAGAGGGCGCGAGGTGACAGCAGAAGCCATGCTGACATCATAAAGCATGCTGTCAGCATGATGACAGCATAAGTCATGCTGACATAAAGCATGCTGTTAGCATGTTGACATTACAAGTCATGCTGACATCATGAAGCATACTGTCCACATTATGACAGCATAAGTCATGCTATCATCATAAAGCAAGCTGTCGGCCTGATGACAGCATAAGTCATGCTGTCATCATAAAGCAAGCTGTCGGCATGACGACAGCATCATAAGTCATGCTGTCATCATAAAGCAAGCTGTCGGCATGACGACAGCATAAGTCATGCTGTCATCATAAAGCAAGCTGTCGGCATGATGACAGCATAAGTCATGCTGTCATCATAAAGCAAGCTGTCGGCATGATGACAGCATAAGTCATGCTGACATTAAAAAGCATGCTGTAAGCATGATTACAGCATAAAACATGTATGATTCGTTTACTCCCATTTCGTCTGCGGCAAAAGACTCCTCTCCTGTACAGCTGGATGCCTGTTTGTTCAATACTCATTTAGTCTACTCTCATATGTCTACTCTCATATGTCTACTCTGATATGTCTACTCTCATATGTCTACTCTCGTATGTCTACTCTCATATGTCTACTCTCATATGTCTACTCTCGTATGTCTACTCTGATATGTCTACTCTCATATGTCTACTCTCGTATGTCTACTCTCATATGTCTACTCTCCTTTGTCTACTCTCATATGTCTACTCTCATATGTCTACTCTCCTTTGTCTACTCTCATATGTCTACTCCGAAATGGTCACAAATTCCCATTATTTTATTATCAGTTAATGATCATTAACACGTAAATGTCACTACGTTTTGATACTGCACAAAAATTAAAATATTATAATAATGTCATGCAGACGTTGAAGAAATTATTATTTTGTGTTCGCAATTATATTTTATGCAATCACGCAACTCATTCTTGCAACACGAGTGATAATCATTCAGATTATTACTCGAGGCAGCCAAGTAGCGTCGCTGAAGCTATCTATCACCTTGGGTAGCTTTAAAAGAACTGGGTTGAGTGAATGTGAATGAGAAGGAAAGGGTGTGAAAATGGCCAGATTGGTATGGGCCAGCAGGATAATTGCAGTGTTTATCCCTCCTAGTGTTGACAGACTTTTTCTCCAAGGTTTATGTTTATACCCTAAGATCGCCTCGTCCAATCAACTCTAAAATTTCAGGGAAGATTCATGTAACTATGAGAAGGTACCCTCCGGGAAATTTAATATAGATCATTGCCGATTTTGATCTCAAGGCATTAAGATGAAATGGACTCTTGTAATCAGTTTCAAACGTGGAGTTCTGGTGTATCCAAATTAAGCAAAAGTTGGAACTGTAATTGAAGTTTATAGGTGCCGATATGCCAGCTTTATTTTTGGAGTGCTGTGCCATATTTATGTGATAAAATTTCAGTATTCTTTTATCAGAACAGCATAAATCTTTATTGGTTAATGCAGCTTAAAGACAGGATGGTATCCAATATGTTTATTCTGTGTAGATACATGATTTGCCATAGCTAATGAAGCTGGTATGGTTTCCGCTGAGTAGGTTACAATCTATTTGGTGTTCATCATGCACCCATGCCATGCATTCCCTCCATACCAGCCAAACTGGAAGGTAGGTTGGAATAGTTGCACAATGGCCCCTCGCTATTCTGTTTCGCTGTCAGGTTAATACGTCAACCAATTGGAATATAGCTTGCCACTGGCCGAATTGATGTTTCCACACGTTGCTGGGGACAGACTCTCACTGAAGCTAGTCGAATACACGCACACACACACGGGAGGAGCTGAGTCTCGACCCCTGCAACACAATTAGGTGAGTACAATTAGGTGAGTACACACACACACACACACACACACACACACACACACACACACACACACACACACACACACACAATGGAGGCAACTAAACTGTCTCAGGGGATGCAAAGGAAAATGCAGTGGGAGGACGAAAAGGAGAGGTCAGATTTTGTCTATGGGCTCCAGGAAGTTGAAGGGGAAACTTGTGAAGTACGAAGACAGGAGGAGAAAAAAGCAATTGAAAGTATCATGAAAGCAATAGGAGAGGACGACATGACCCAGTTAACAAATTTTTCGAGAAATGGGTGGTTTGCAAGAGGAAAAACCGGCCAGTCAAATTTATTTTCAAGGCAGAATCAGCTCGAAACAGGATCCTGCAGGAGAAAGCACATCTAAGGGACATAACGAAGTACCAGAGGGTGTACCTCAACCACAACAGAACACAAGAAGAAAGGCAAAAACTAAAAAAGAGGGTACAACGACGCAAGGAGGAATGAGAGGCAAAGACAGAGATGAGCAGGAAAACCCAGACTCAAGGGGAAGAGCAAACACAACCTCCCTCAGAATCACCAACAGAAGGACCTCAACCACAACAACCCTAATGCTACAAAACAATCTAAACCAAAACCCACACACTGTACCCTCTGCCCCCACCCCCCTCATCCACAAACTCTACCTCCACAGCAATCTCCCATAGTTTCCTACCAGGTCTCCCATTTCCCCAACCCCAACATTCTCCCGAGACCACAGCTGTAGAGAATAAGTTAAAGGTTTGGTATACAAATGCGGATAGAATAACAAATAAATGTGAAGAGTTGCATGAAAGAATCAAGGAGACATCCCTAGACATCACATCAGTCACAGAAACGAAACTCACTGGGATGATAACAGATGCAATCTTTCCACTCGGATATCAGATCCTGAGGAAAGATAGAGGGAGCAGAGGGAGAGGAGTTGCACTGCTCATTAAAAACCGATAGGGATTCGAAGAAATGGAAAGGAATGGACGAAATTGTCAAATGAGACTACAAGGTAGGTTCAATCCAGTCTGGGGGACATAAGGTAGTCATTGCAGTGGTGTATAACCTGCCACAGAATTGCAGGAGGCCAAGAGAAGATCATGAAGAGAGCAACAGAGAAATGGTGGACACATTAGCTGTGGTGGCCAGAAGAGCTCACACGAGTAGAGCAAAGTTACTAGTTATGGGCGATTTCAATCACAAGGAGATTGATAGGGAAAACTTAGAGCCACATGGGGGTCCCAAAACATGGAGAGCCAAGATGATGGATGTGGTACTGGAAAACCTCATTAATATGATTGGGACACTACCAGAGAGAGAGAGAGAGAGTAGAGGATGAACCGGCAAGACTGGACTTCGTGTTCACCCTGAGTAGCTCGGACATTGAGGACATCACATACGAAAGACCCCTAGGAGCTTGTGATCACGTGGTTCTGAGCTTTGAGTAGATAGTGGAGTGACAAGTGGAGAGGGTAACAGCAGTAGGATGGGAAAAACCAAACTATAAAAGGGAGGACTACACAAGCATGAAGAATTTTCTGCAGGATGTTCAGTGGCAAAGAGAATAGGTATGAAAAGTCAGTAAACGACATGATGGACTGCATAACAACCAAATGCAAGGAGGCAGAGGAAGGGTTTGTTCCCAAGGGCAACACAAATAATGGAAAGACCAGAACGAGCCCTTGGTTTACCCAGAGATGTAGGAAGGCAAAAATTAAATGCACTAGAGAATGGAAAATGTACAGAAAACAAAGGACCCAGGAAAATAAAGAGAATAGTCGAATAGCCAGAAATGAATATGAACAGATAAGGAGGGAGGCCCAGGGACAGTACAAAAACGACATAGCATCAAAAGTCAAGTCTGACTCTAAGCTGTTGTATAGCCATATCAGGAGGAAGACAACAGTCAAGGACCAGGCAATCAGGCTGAGGAAAGAAGGTGGGGAGCTCAAAAGAAACTACCAAAAAGTATGTGAAGAGCTCAACATGAGATTTAAGGAAGTATTTACAGTGGAGACAGAAAGAACTCTGGGAAGTCAGAACAGGGGGGTACATCAAAACGAGATATACCAACTAGTGTTGGATGAAATACACTCATCCGAGGAGGAGGTGAAGAAGCTGCTAAGTGACCTTGATACCTCAAAGGTGGTGGGACCGAACAACATTTCTCTGTGGGTCCTTAGAGAGGGAGCACAGATGCTGTGTGAGCCATTGACAACAATTTTCAACACATCCATTGAAACTAGGCAACTACCTGTGGTAAGGAAGACGGCAAATGTAGTCCCCATTTTCAAGAAAGAAGACAGACACGAGGCATTAAGCTATTGGCCATTGTCACTGACGTGTATAGTATGCAAAGTCATGGAGAAGATACTCAGTAGGAGAGTGGTGGAGCACCTAGAAAGGCAAATGTTCATGAACGACAACCAGCATAACCTTCTGTAGTTTTATGATAAGTTAACAGAGGTAAGACTCGAGAGTGAGGAGTGCATAGACTGCATTTTCTTGGACTGCAAGAAGGCCTTCCACACAGTTCCTCACAAGAGATTAGTGCAGAAGCAGATGATCATGCATGTATAACATGAAAAGCACTGCAATGGATAAGAGATTACCTGACAGAGAGGCAACAACGAGTCATGGTTCGTGACGAGGTATTAGAATGGGCGCCTATGACGAGCGGGGTTCCACAAAGGTTAGTCCTAGGACCAGTGCTATTTTTGGTATATGTTAATGGCATGACGGAAGGAATAGACTCAGAAATGTCCCTGTTTGCAGATAATGTGAAATTAATAAGAAGAATTAAATTGATCGTTGGGATCGTTCATTCAGTAGCGCCGCCATTATTGAGGCTGGGTGGTTCACCTGGTTGCACCGCTATTAGTGAGGCTGGATCGTTTACTCAGTACTGCCACCATTAGTGAGGCTGGGATCGTTTACCTCTGCTAAACTGCCTCAGTGGTCTAGTCAGATTTACTTTACCACTTCTCTGGATGCCATGAAAGAGGATGAGATGATTGTCACAGCAATTTGAAAAGCTGTACGCATTTCCAGTACAAGTAATCTGACTGGAATTCAGGCTTGTATGTAATGTCATCGAGGGAAAATTATTTTTTTCCAACTCAGACTTCACAATCATATCGTATTTATTTCGTTAGTGACTACTGACGGCTGGAAACATGGCCAACGGAGACCATCAGTCTCTGAAGGGATAAGCATTTAGTGAGTTAGTTGAAGGGCTCATGTCTCTACTTCGGCAGTTCATCTTCTCTGTGTCTGAAATCTACTTCCCAATAATCTGGCTGAGAGCGTTATAAAAAGAGGAGCACAAGATCAAAATTATTCGTACTCCTGTCAAGGTGACCTTGACTTGGTCAATGTTGACTTGGTCAATGTTGCTCGCGAGAAACTATTTTGGATTAAGCATGATTTACAAATTATCCTAGATTCACTCCAAAATCTTTGATTTAATTCTACAGTGCCAACTAGAATGCCATCATCCAGGGTAGCCTTCCCGTGACTCCCTTCATGACCAGGCAGTCAAGGAGACGCGAGTTGCAGTCATCCCGCCGCGCACCTTCACCAGTCTGTTTCGTGTTCAGCAAACAAAACGTCGCTATAACATGACTGATAAAATGAATAAAGGGGAATGAAAAATGCTGAAAAATTGAGAGTACACATCCCTTCTGACAAAATTTAGAATATTAGTATAGTATCATTAGTAAAGTATTTCCAGAGGATTTTTTCACTTTTGGCTAGTAGTACAGGTGGAGGAGGGGGTGATGTTGTGGTGGTGATGACGGTGGTGGTGGTGATGGTGGTGGTGATGATGGTGGTGGTGATGATGAAGGCAGTGGTGGTGATGATGATTGTGGTGGTATTGGTGGTGATGGTGGTGGTGGTGATGATGGTGGTGGTATTGATGGCGATGGTAGTGGTGGTGGTGATGATGAAGGTTGTAGTGGAGGTGGTGGTGATGAGGGTGGTGGTATTGGTGGTGATGGTGGTGGTGGTGATAATGAAAGTAATGGTGGAGGTAGTGGTGATGATGGTGGTGGTATTGGTGGTGATGGTAGTGGCGGTGATGAAGGTAATGGTGGAGGTGGTGGTGATGATGATGGTGATATTGGTGGTGATGGTGGTGGTGGTGGTGATGATGAAGGCAGTGATGGTGATGGTGATGGTATTGGTGGTGATGATGAAGGTAGTGGTTGTGGTGGTGGTGATGATGGTGGTGGTAGTGATGATGGTGGTGGTATCGGTGGTGATGGTGGGGTGGTAGTAGTGGAGGTGGTGGTAGTGGTGATGATGATGGTGGTGATGGTGATGGTGATGGGGGTGGTATTGGTGGTGATGGTGCGGGTTGTGCTGGTGGTAGTGATGATAATGATGGTGATGATGGTGGTGGTGGTGGTGGTGATGATGGTGGTGGTGGTAGTGATGCTAGTGGTGGTGGTGGTGATGGTGGTGGTGATGATGGTGGTGATGGTAGTGGTGGTGATGATGATGGTGGTGGTGGTTATGATAGTGGTGGTGTTGATGATGGTGGCAGTGGTGGTAGGGGTGATGATGGTGGTGGTGGTGATGATGGTGGTATTGGTGGTAATGATTATGGTGGTGGTAATGATGGTGGTATTGGTGGTGAAGATGGTGGTAAATAACCCTGTAAAGTGAATTATTCTGATAATTCTGCTGGGAATTACTAGCTGTTTCCTGAAATGAAAAGTCAATTATTTTAAAGATGATGATGATGATGATATTAATAATGATAATGATATTAATGATGATAATGGCGATATTAATGATAGTGATATTAATGGTGATAATGATGTTGTTGATGATGATCATGATATTAATGATGATAGTGATATTAATGATGATAATGATGACAATAATGATATAGATGATCATGGTGATATTGAATCCTGATGATGATGATGATGATGATGATGATGATGATTGATAATAATCATTCAGGAGGATCACGATGATGACAAGAATAGAGGAGGAGAATTGTGATAATGATGATTGATAAGGATCGTCATGATTATGATGATTGCTTGATAATGATGATAACATGGAGGACAATAATAACATGGAGGATAATAATAATGATGATAACGATAATGATGGCGATAGTGGGGTGATGCTGATGATGTTACTGATGATGACTGTTGATGATGAAGATAATATATATATATATATACATATATATATATATATATATATATATATATATATATATATATATATATATATATATATATATATATATATATATATGTATATATATATTTATATATATATATATATATATATATATATATATATATATATATATATATATATATATATATATATATATATATGTATATATATTGATTGTCTATGGCTGACACCTATCAATTTTTGCCTGGTCTGTTAAAAATCACCGAGGAATTACAAGAATCTTTAGAAATGTTTAGGGCTACTCCTTGAGTATCAATTATTTATTTCATTGAAAGTGATATAGAATATTTTAACACTGTGGGAGATAATTTAATGTTTCGCTGAATGCTTTTCTCATATTGCGAGTTAGATTTGGTCTGCGTGTGTAGCACATATAATTGTGAGAGTGATATGTTTTATTATATAGAGTTCTGTATGACTTTTTGCTCCCAGAGCTCTGAAAATTATAAGCTTCTTGCCTTACCCTGATAATCAGTCTCCAGGTGAACATCCAAGGTGAGGGTAGCACTCTCCCTCCCTTCATCACCCTCTGTCTCTCCCTCCCTCCGTCACCCAGTCTGTCTTACTCTCCCTCCCTCCATCACCCTCTGTCTCTCCCTCCCTGCGTCACCCAGTCTGTCTTACTCTCCCTCCCTTCATCACCCTCTGTCTCTCCCTCCCTCCGTCACCCTCTCTGTCTCACTCTCCCTGTCTCACCATGACAGACAGAGCACGGGGTCAACATCAGCACGTCCAGGGTGAGACTGACAGCCTCACGACGCCACCATGGTCAGCGACTCACCTGTACTGCAGTCAACCCGCTGTTTCCTGCCTCACCTGTGTCTGACACAATCTTGTTGAATGTTACTTGTGAGTATTACTGTTGAATGTTACTTGTGAGTATTACTGTTGAATGTTACTTGTGAGTATTACTGTAGAATGTTACTTGTGAGTATTAATGTTGAACGTTGCTTGTATTACTGTTGAACGTTGCTTGTAGTATTGTTGCTGAATGTTACTTGTGAGTATTATTGCTGACAGTTCCCCGTGAGTATTATTGTTGACAGTTCCCCGTGAGTATTATTGTTGACAGTTCCCCGTGAGTATTATTGTTGACAGTTCCCCGTGAGTATTATTGCTGACAGTTCCCCGTGAGTATTATTGCTGACAGTTCCCCGTGAGTATTATTGTTGACAGTTCCCCGTGAGTATTATTGTTGACAGTTCCCCGTGAGTATTATTGTTGACAGTTCCCCGTGAGTATTATTGCTGACAGTTCCCCGTGAGTATTATTGTTGACAGTTCCCCGTGAGTATTATTGTTGACAGTTCCCCGTGAGTATTATTGCTGACAGTTCCCCGTGAGTATTATTGTTGACAGTTCCCCGTGAGTATTATTGCTGACAGTTCCCCGTGAGTATTATTGTTGACAGTTCCCCGTGAGTATTATTGCTGACAGTTCCCCGTGAGTATTATTGCTGACAGTTCCCCGTGAGTATTTTTGCTGACAGTTCCCCGTGAATATTATTGCTGACAGTTCCCCGTGAGTATTATTGCTGACAGTTCCCCGTGAGTATTATTGTTGACAGTTCCCCGTGAGTATTATTGCTGACAGTTCCCCGTGAGTATTATTGCTGACAGTTCCCCGTGAGTATTATTGCTGACAGTTCCCAGTGAGTATTATTGTTGACAGTTCCCCGTGAGTATTATAGTTGACAGTTCCCCGTGAGTATTATTGCTGACAGTTCCCCGTGAGTATTATTGTTGACAGTTCCCCGTGAGTATTATTGCTGACAGTTCCCCGTGAGTATTATTGCTGACAGTTCCCCGTGAGTATTATTGCTGACAGTTCCCCGTGAGTATTATTGCTGACAGTTCCCCGTGAGTATTATTGCTGACAGTTCCCCGTGAGTATTATTGCTGACAGTTCCCCGTGAGTATTATTGTTGACAGTTCCCCGTGAGTATTATTGCTGACAGTTCTCCGTGAGTATTATTGCTGACAGTTCCCCGTAAGTATTATTGCTGACAGTTCCCCGTGAGTATTATTGCTGACAGTTCCCCGTGAGTATTATTGCTGACAGTTCCCCGTGAGTATTATTGCTGACAGTTCCCCGTGAGTATTATTGCTGACAGTTCCCCGTGAGTATTATTGCTGACAGTTCCCCGTGAGTATTATTGCTGACAGTTCCCCGTGAGTATTATTGCTGACAGTTCCCCGTGAGTATTATTGTTGACAGTTCCCCGTGAGTATTATTGCTGACAGTTCTCCGTGAGTATTATTGCTGACAGTTCCCCGTGAGTATTATTGCTGACAGTTCCCCGTGAGTATTATTGCTGACAGTTCCCCGTGAGTATTATTGCTGACAGTTCCCCGTGAGTATTATTGCTGACAGTTCCCCGTGAGTATTATTGCTGACAGTTCCCCGTGAGTATTATTGCTGACAGTTCCCCGTGAGTATTATTGCTGACAGTTCCCCGTGAGTATTATTGCTGACAGTTCCCCGTGAGTATTATTGCTGACAGTTCCCCGTGAGTATTATTGCTGACAGTTCCCCGTGAGTATTATTGCTGACAGTTCCCCGTGAGTATTATTGTTGACAGTTCCCCGTGAGTATTATTGCTGACGGTTCCCCGTGAGTATTATTGCTGACAGTTCCCCGTGAGTATTATTGCTGACAGTTCCCCGTGAGCATTATTGCTGACAGTTCCCCGTGAGTATTATTGTTGACAGTTCCCCGTGAGTATTATTGCTGACGGTTCCCCGTGAGTATTATTGCTGACAGTTCCCCGTGAGTATTATTGCTGACAGTTCCCCGTGAGCATTATTGCTGACAGTTCCCCGTGAGTATTATTGCTGACAGTTCCCCGTGAGTATTATTGCTGACAGTTCCCCGTGAGTATTATTGCTGACAGTTCCCCGTGAGTATTATTGCTGACAGTTCCCCGTGAGTATTATTGCTGACAGTTCCCCGTGAGTATTATTGCTGACAGTTCCCCGTGAGTATTATTGCTGACAGTTCCCCGTGAGTATTATTGCTGACAGTTCCCCGTGAGTATTGTTGCTGACATTTCCCCGTGAGTATTATTGCTGACAGTTCCCCGTGAGTATTATTGCTGACAGTTCCCCGTGAGTATTATTGCTGACAGTTCCCCGTGAGTATTATTGCTGACAGTTCCCCGTGAGTATTATTGTTGACAGTTCCCCGTGAGTATTATTGCTGACAGTTCCCCGTGAGTATTATTGCTGACAGTTCCCCGTGAGTATTATTGCTGACAGTTCCCCGTGAGTATTATTGCTGACAGTTCCCCGTGAGTATTATTGCTGACAGTTCCCCGTGAGTATTATTGCTGACAGTTCCCCGTGAGTATTATTGCTGACAGTTCCCCGTGAGTATTATTGTTGACAGTTCCCCGTGAGTATTATTGCTGACAGTTCCCCGTGAGTATTATTGCTGACAGTTCCCCGTGAGTATTATTGCTGACAGTTCCCCGTGAGTATTATTGCTGACAGTTCCCCGTGAGTATTATTGTTGACAGTTCCCCGTGAGTATTATTGCTGACAGTTCCCCGTGAGTATTATTGCTGACAGTTCCCCGTGAGTATTATTGCTGACAGTTCCCCGTGAGTATTATTGCTGACAGTTCCCCGTGAGTATTATTGCTGACAGTTCCCCGTGAGTATTATTGCTGACAGTTCCCCGTGAGTATTATTGCTGACAGTTCCCCGTGAGTATTATTGCAACCTAAACGTAACTAAAACTGGCTTATTCTAGTGGCAAATAAATGTGTATGTTATTCTTGTAACTTATTTCTACTATATTTTTACACAAAAAATAAATTCCCAGAAATCATATAATTATGCAGGTAAGGAGGAAAATAGATTCTGGATGATCAAAACCACTGTTGACATGGTCCTCAGACACAGGGATTGATTACAATATTACATTAATGTATATGAAACAGATAACAGATGAATTAGGAATATATGCAATACCTGAGTGCTTCTGGTGCCAGAGACACACGTGTTGCATATGTCTTATTCATCAACGCGTAGTTATTATATACATTAGTTGTAGTATTTATCAAACACCGAACCACCACGGAATCATGGTACACAGGATATCTTCTGCAACTTCTTTGTTAACGTTTAGGTCATCTCATAGACATGACTTACTTCCACTAGTGGGTTACGCTCACCTGTGACTACATGTTCAACTGCTACGTATCTCTACTTCTGGAACTCCATTACTAAATTTGTGGCCAACATTATGGGCCCGATTTGCAAAGTGGATGATAGAGCCTTAGCTTCAAGTTACTGGCCAGGCAAGCTAACTTGAATTATGCGAAAGCTGATGTAACAAACAAATGCCGAGACAATTCGCAGCCACACTGAAAGATATAAGTTGATCAAAGAATCTATGTATGACTTTACACAAGGGCATGCTTGTCTTAAGAGTTAATTAATCTATGGAATTTGAAGTAGTGGACCATGATAAAGAATACGATATTGTGTATACGGATTACAGCTGAACCTTTGATACAGTTCCAAACAAGAGACTGACGAAGAAAGTAGCAGCACATGATGCAGGTGGATAAATTTTTTCCTGGTCAGAGGCATGATTGAGTGATAGGCAACAAACAGCTAGCACTAATGGGGTTAGGTTAGGTAGGTTCGCCAGGAAGCAGAACAAGTGTTTCTTGACGCGGGTTTAGTCATGATGACCCGCAGCTGAAGCTGCGCTTACCACTCCACCACCTTTAAAAATTATAGTTATAATTTTAACCATTAACCACTACTGTGTACCACTATTTTTTTATTAATGAGGGAACTCGTGATGGTGATCCATAAAAGACATGATACTTGTGCAACATTTGGCTTCTCCAGTCTAGTCTCTGTATTTGACTGAAGAAGCCACTAACTGGCGAAATGTTTCCAGAATGAAGATTCCCAAGTGTCTCATTTATCAACTTCTCGATTTTCTAAAATCATGTATACTTAAAAGACATAGATGAAGGAATAAACAGCGACATCTGCAAGTTTGTCGATGACGCTAAAATGGAACCTAGAAAGGTTGATGTTTTGGATGTAGAAGTGACATGCGGGTCTTTTCCTGGGGAAAAGAAATTAAGTATGACAATTAAAAATCAAATGATGTAGATATGGAACAAATTGGGTGATAAAAAGATTTGGAAGTTTTGGTTTTCAGAAATCTAAAGCCAAGGCAACCGTATATAAGTACTCGCAATAAGACTAATAGAACTGTTTCCGTCTAGTCAAAAAGTAAAAATAACAGAAGTAATTAGAATATTCTGCAACTGTCTTTGGTAAGGCCTCGTTTAGAATATGATTCCTAGTTCGGATTTCCATATTACAGAATGTTAATTGTTTAAAAAGACACATTATTACAACCTAGGTTCTCAAAGGCCTGTTATCCTGGGTGTAAGGGGAGCAAAATGAACACAGCAGAGAAACTTTGACTTGTATTATCCTTCACCATGTATAAACAGCAATATGTACACTATATACACTATGTACAACAATAGGTATTATTGCACTACACGGTAATCAAGGCAAAGGAGATGCCAAAAGAACAGCAGACAACCGTCCTTCAACCAGCTCTGGAATGGAAATAACAAGGGTAGAAACGTGCGTGGTAACCACTTCACCTTTACAGTTGCTAGATCCACATTATGACTGAACCCAGACACTGATCTGACGATGGGGCCCCGATCGTCCGACCCTTAGTATCTGGTTCGCTGGTTGAGGAGGAAACTTTTTAAAGAGGGTGTGTACATGCGCTGAATAAAGGTTACATATTCTTTGCATGCCACACACATGAACAAGCAGAACATATTCGGTCTCAGGACCAAAGCGTTTTCTAATTAATATATCCTACTGTTTGCTCAAGTGTGTTTTTAAACCATTTTGTCGGTATCAGTTACCAAGTTTATACCAGAATGGAATTACATGTGTTGAAAAGCACCCAGGAAACATTTACAAAGCTTATCTCCTGTATCAGAAGGAATATTTAGTGTCCTACTAAATATTCCCTATCTAGAAAGGCATAGAATTAGAAGAATATTATTAAAGTATACAAACGATAAACCGGAATAAACAAAGGAGACACAGCAATTAGCGATGTGTCAAATATCTAACGAAGACAGGAATAGCGGCAATAGCTTTAAGTTAGACAAATTTAGATTTAGATAGTATATAAAAAATCATTGATTTGGCAGTAAAAAAATCTTTCAAGTAATGTCATTGATAAGTATACCCTTGGTTGCTTCAGAAACAAGTTAAACAGATACATGAGATGGTGTGAGACGAACGTACCTAGTATGGGCCAGTAACCCTGATGCACTACCCCACTATTCTTGTGTTCCAATGTTCTTGTGAATGTTACCTGTGAGAACTGTTATTGAATGTTACGTGTAAAAGTGACTAATATTAGTTGACATTAGCACACTTCACATTTTGTTGTATTTTCTCGGTATTTTTTTCTTGGTTTATACCTTGCATTACACATCTATAATGAAGCATGATATCTGTACCAGATAATGTTCCAGGAAGGACAGGAACCTCGACTAAATTTACTGTCTACATTGTGGTTTGGTTATTAATTACTCCAGACATTACATTGTGACTTATTCTACTTAGTAAGTAAGACACACGTGCAGCAGTTAGGTATCTTTATTTTGAAGGGTTCCGCCTACACAGTATTATTATAATCATGGGAGAAGCGCTAAACCCGTAGGATTATACAGCTCATATGGGGGAGATGTGGAAGGTTTTTTTTTTATTCATTGACCCACTGGCCGATTCCTACCAAGGCAGGGTGGCCCGAAAAAGAAAAACTTTCACCATCATTCACTCCATCACTGTCTTGCCAGAAGGGTGCTTTACACTACAGTTTTTAAACTGCAACATTAACACCCCTCCTTCAGAGTGCAGGCACTGTACTTCCCATCTCCAGGACTCAAGTCCGGCCTGCCGGTTTCCCTGAACCCCTTCATAAATGTTACTTTGCTCACACTCCAACAGCACGTCAAGTATTAAAAACCATTTGTCTCCATTCACTCCTATCAAACACGCTCACGCATGCCCGCTGGAAGTCCAAGCTCCTCGACCACGAAACCTCCTTTACCCCCTCCCTCCAACCTTTCCTAGGCCGACCCCTACCCCGCCTTCCTTCCACTACAGACTGATACACTCTTGAAGTCATTCTGTTTCGCTCCATTCTCTCTACATGTCCGAACTACCTCAACAACCCTTCCTCAGCCCTCTAGACAACAGTTTTGGCAATCCCGCACCTCCTCCTAACTTCCAAACTACGAATTCTCTGCATTATATTCACACCACACATTGCCCTCAGACATGACATCTGCACTGCCTCCAGCCTTCTCCTCGCTGCAACATTCATCACCCATGCTTCACACCCATATAAGAGCGTTGGTAAAACTATACTTTCATACATTCCCCTCTTTGCCTCCAAGAACAAAGTTCTTTGTCTCCACAGACTCCTAAGTGCACCGCTCACCCTTTCCCCCTAATCAATTCTATGATTCACCTCATCTTTCATAGACCCATCCGCTGACACGTCCACTCCCAAATATCTGAATACATTCACCTCCTCCATACTCTCTTCCTCCAGTCTGATATCCAATCTTTCATCACCTAATCTTTTTGTTATCCTCATAACCTTACTCTTTCCTGTATTCACTTTTAATTTTCTTCTTTTACATACCTTACCAAATTCATCCACCAACCTCTGCAACTTCTCTTCAGAATCTCCCGAGAGCACAGTGTCATCAGCAAAGAGCAACTGTGGGAACTCCCACTTTATGTGTGATTCTTTATCTTTTAACTCCACGCCTCTTGCCAAGACCCTCGCATTTACTTCTCTTACAACCCCATCTATAAATATATTAAACAACCACGGTGACATCACACATCCTTGTCTAAGGCCTACTTTTACTGGGAAATAATCTCCCTCTTTCCTGCATACTCTAACTTGAGCATCACTATTCTCGTAAAAACTCTTCACTGCTTTCAGTAATCTACCTCCTATACCATACACCTGCAACATCTGCCACATTGGCCCCCTATCCACCCTGTCATACGCCTTTTCCAAATCCATAAATATCACAAAGACCTCTTTAGCCTTATCTAAATACTGTTCACTTATATGTTTCACTGTAGACACCTGGTCCACACACCCCCTACCTTTCCTAAAGCCTCCTTGTTCATCTGCTATCCTATTCTCCGTCTTGCTCCTAATTTTTTCAATAATAACTCTACCATACATTTTACCAGGTATACTCAACAGTCTTATTCCCCTATAATTTTTGCACTCTCTTTTGTCCCCTTTGCCTTTATACAAAGGAACTGTGCATGCTCTCTGCCAATCCCCAGGTTCCTTACCCTCTTCCATACATTTATTAAATAATAGGAAGGTATTCAGGCTTAATTCAGGGAACTGGAGCACATATCCAGTTCCTTAGTTAAAGAGCCGTCACCAGCGTCAAGGAACCTTTGACGGGGGTTCGCCTACACTGTAGGCTTCTTCAGTCGAGTACAGAGAAGTTGGCAGAAGCAGTAGTGATGTGAAGACTGTGATCAGTCCATCACCCTTCAGACTATGGAATTGAAGGACTGACCACCTCAAAACTACGTCTTCAAGGGTGATGGACTGATTACATCGTCTTCATATATTTACTTCTGCCAATTTTTCTGTAATTGACTGAAGAAGCCCACTGTGTAAGCGAAACGTTACGGAATAAAGATACCTAACTGTTGTACATGTGTCTTACTTACCAACCTGTCGGCATTGTATACCATTTTAAAATTATTATTCTTAGTTTCCGAAGTTTGTCTTGGGAAATTGTTACCCAGTCAGCACTTCGCCAAGAGTTGATGCTGAGTAGTTTTTTCCCTATGAGCTGGTTTTTTTTAGTCATGCTGAGGCATGACTCGAATTTTTCCCACCTGATAACATCCATATATTGTAACACTGTTACCCTTTTCCCCACCCCTTGTTTTCACCCTTCCAACACTCCTTGTATTCTTCCTCCTCCTCCTCCTCCTCCTCCTCCTCCTCCTCCTCCTCTCCCTTTGTCTTTCCTTCCCCACTGACTTTCCCCTTTCCACCGCTCAACTTTTATAAGGACACCAGTGTACTTTATTGGCTGGTGAAACATGCTTTCCTCTGCTTCCAAAATAAACCTTTTATAAGCAAATATATCACAATTATAAGCCGAAAATGTGACTTCTATTCACCATTGTGGGGATTTCCTAAAGCAAGAAGTGTATAAATGCACTTAACTTTACTGTCTTTAGACGTCTTGTACACATATATTTACAGTTTGTACATAGTAATCAAATTATCGGCATAACTGATGTACATTTTCATGTCTATCAACCAGCGTACATAATACAACTTAATCAGCCCCAAAATTACAATTATTTTAAATTTTATTACAAAAAAGACGAGATCTATTAAGTATAGACATCTCCAGAGACTGCTAGAGGGTCTTCTCCTCTAACATTCAGACTGTGTTTATGGTTTTTGTAACAAGTTGTCAGAATAAGATCAGGTCTAATTATATCTTAACTTGAGTGAAATGTAAATAGAGTTTTGGCATTACAACTAAGTTATAATAATCCAACGAAATCAAATGTGAGATCTTTAATACAAATGGTGTCTAGGTGGATAATAAGTATTATATAGTTTAGGATACAAGCTCCTTCATATCTCTGGTAGTGCAATATTGAATTGTACATATGGTAATATAGTGCTGAGGGCACTTTTCGAACAGTATATATCGTGAGTACTTCACTATGATGAGATATATTCTTGGATACGAATAATACAAATATATGCAAGTGTATGAATGTGTATGTGTGCTCAAAGTCTCAGTAAGACTCGACTCGAAGTAGACTTAAATAGTGACTGACAATAAATCCTCAAATAATCCATTTTCTCGACCATCAAGGAAATCAAAACAGCTAGCTTGTACAAATCGACGAAGCATTCGCCAAACAGTAATAATGTACGAAGCAGTCGCCCAGGGTCAGGAACAAGGACACAAAATAACGACCTTAAGTGAGGACTATCAGCAGATCCTCCATAAAAGGAATAAAACTCCCTTAATATTGAATCTAAGCTCAGCATTACCAAATCCCCGACTACGACGGTGCGTAGATGCCACACAAAGTAGGTCAGAAGCTTCAGCTTGGGAGCAGGGTTGAAGAGTGTCTCCACACGACACACAGCCTCTGCAAAATGTCAAAACCACTAAGCTTGAACGAGAGGTACATTTCGAACTCATCAGCGAAACCATACTCTACCAAAACAGAGTCTAAATAACGAACAAACAGGCAGAGACGAGAGAGATTCCTGCAGAGATGTTTCTCGTAGATGTCGCTGGAGAGAGAGAGAGGTATGGACTGCAAGCCTCACATCAGGTGAGATCACGTGACTCACCCGTGCTACTCCAGCGACGGTAGGAGGTACTGCCTGACACATACAAGCATGCGATAGTTAGCAAGGCAGTTTGCGATGGTGGACAACCAATCACTACTCTTCAACAAAGAGCACAGTGAGAAGTGTAATATGTTACATCCTACATACATGCACAGCTAATTATTAAGTCAAATAATAATATAAAGCAAGATATTTTCATTTTAGCTGTTAATGAAAATATTGGCAATATAAAATTTTGTAAAAAGGTAAATATATACATACAATATACACTATAAACGTTGGGCCCCATTCAGGGTGCCCAATAAATTTCAAAATCAGATTAATCATATAAAAAATACATTATACAAGTATCGAGGTATACAACTCACTAGCGCACGACCCAATGTCCATAATGCGCAGATGTATTTACCATAATGTTGAAAACCAGGTCGACAAAAAACACGGCATGAAGACCCTAATGGAATCAGAGATAAAGTCCATTCATACGCAGCAGAGGCTCTGTCCTCTAAGGTAGACCAATGCTACATCAACTCACTACTATGCATGCATAAGCAAACTTCTTGCTTAGTCTACAGAAGGCAGTCTATAGAATAAGTGTTGGTGTATACGAGGTGTGTTATGGAGACTGAACAACCAGAGGCAACCAGAGGCAAAGTCAACAGTGTAGTGAACACGACGGAATTCATACTGGACTTTTCTGCCCAAATGTATGTAACACGCTTAAGAGTGATTAAACTATCAAGGTTCACACAAAACACAATACTCAGATAATCCAAATCCCCAAAATTACATTGTGCAAGATAAAAATCCTAACTGTCGTCTGAGTAAGTGGTTGCAGGGGTCGAGTTACAGCTCCTGGCCTCGCCTCGTCATTGGTCGCTACTAGGTTCACTATCTCCTTGCTCCATGAGCTTTATCGAACCTCTTCTTTAAGCTATAAGAATATAAGAACATAAGAAAGAAGGAACATTGCAACAGGCCTACTGACCCATGCGGAGCAGGTCCATGCCCCCCGGATTATCCCAATAACCCACCCAGTCTGGTCACCTCCACTCAAAGATGGAGCAAAGCACCAGACCCAGCAGCACAAGCTAATCAGCTCCAAATCACACCCACACACACCCACTCATGTATTTATCTAACCTGTTTTAAACTACACAACGTTTTAGCCTGAATAACTGTACTCGAGAGTTTGTTCCGCTCATCCACAATTCTCTTACCAAACCAGTGCTTTCCTATATCCTTCCTGAATCTGAATTTTTCCAACTTGAAACCATTGCTGCAAGTCCTTTCTTGGCTGGAAATTTTCAGCACGCTATTTACATCCCCTTTATTTATTCCTGTTTTCCATTTATACACCTCGATCATATCCCCCCTAATTCTACGCCTTTCGAGAGAGTGCAGATTCAGGGCCCTCAGTCTATCCTCATAGGGAAGATTTCTGATACATGGGATCATCTTTGTCATCCTCCTCTGTACGTTTTCCAGAGCATTTACATCCATTCTGTAATACGGTGACCAGAACTGAGCAGCATAGTCTAAATGAGGCCTAACCAAGGATATATAGAGTTGAAGAACAACCTGAGGACTTCTATTATTTATACTTCTAGATATGAAGCCAAGAATTCTGTTAGCTTTATTGCGAACACTAATGCACTGTTGTCTTGGTTTTAGATTACTGCTAACCAGAACTCCTAAATCCTTTTCGCAATCAGTAGTATTAAAATCTACATTATTTAGTTTATATGTCGCATTGTTATTTTCCTGTCCAACATTTAGAACTTTGCATTTGTCTATATTAAAGTGCATCTGCCACTTCTCCGACCATTGCATCAGTCTATTCAAATCATCCTGGAGTGCTCTAGTGTCCTCATTAAAATGAATTGGACTGCCTATTTTTGTGTCATCAGCAAATTTACTTATGTCGCTATTTATTCCTTCATCTATGTCATTTCTGTAAATTGTGAACAACGGGCCCAACACTGACCCTTGACGTGCCCCCATTCTGATTTCTCTAAATTTATTCAAACTCTCTGCTGCCTATTTGTCAGCCTATTCTTCTCCTATTCCGTGTGCCTTAAGTTTCCTCAATAGCCTTTTATGTGAAACTCTATCGAAAGCCTTACTGAAGTCCATATACACCATATCATATTCATTACCATGATCTACCTCCTCAAACACCTTAGTGAAAAATATTAGTAAATTCGTAAGACAGGAGCGGCCCTTTGTAAAACCTTGTTAAGTTTCAATAATCAATCTGTGCCTATCAAGATTGCTACGAATTGCTTCGGCAATTCTTTGATTCCATAAATTTTCCCACTATGGAGGTAAGGCTTATTGGTCTATAGTTCGAAGCCAAGGACCTGTCACCTGCCTTGTAAATAGGTATTACATTTGGCATTTTCCACTTATCAGGCACTATGCCTCTTTTCTGTCACCTTTTTTAAAAATGGGAACTATATTTGCTGTCTTTCATACCTCAGGTAGTTGTCCAGTTGCAAGGAATGTGGTTAATGACACGCACAGTATATTTGTTCCCTCCCTGAGGACCCACGGGGAGATGTTGTCCGGCCCCATTGCATTTGAGGTATCAAGGTCACTTAGCAGCTTCTTCACCTCCTCCTCAGTTGTGTGCATGTCATCCAGCACTTGTTGGTCTATTCCCTGTTGGTGTCTCCCTCTGTCCTGTCTACCGAGAGTCCTTCCTGTCTCCTCTGTGAATACTTCCTTAATTGAGCTCCTCGCATACCTCTTGATGGTTTCTTGTGTATGTGTGTGTGTGTGTGTGTGTGTGTGTGTGTGTGTGTGTGTGTGTGTGTGTGTGTGTGTGTGTGTGTGTGTGTGTGTGTTTTATACAAGTAAATTCTGAATCTAATTTCATTCCTGGGTGATTTTTGTGACTGCTACTGATCGTTGTTTATTGTGCTACTGTATGCTTCAAGATTGCAACAGAAATACAGTAATTTATGTTGTATTACATTTTGATAACTTTAGCAAGGAAAAGTTAGGTTGCTATATTAACATGAATAGTTCAGTACGGTAAGTTAGTTCTGGTACAAAGTAGAAATTGGCGTATCAGCAATTTGTGTAACTATATATCACTATTTTCTCTGGGACATGTGAGGTGAATACTCGGGTAATCTAAATTTGCTATACAGTCATGAAATGAGTATCGTGCATTTACACTGAGAGGTGCGTACACCTGGCAGTGTATGTATACTGAGAGGTGTGTAGCTGCCAGTGTATGTACACTGAGAGATGCGTAGCTACCAGGGTTTGGATACTGAGAGATGTGTAGCTGTCAGGGTTTGGACACTGAGAGGTGTGTAGCTACAAGGGTTATACAGAGAGGTGTTTATCTTTCAGAGTATATACTGAGAGGTGTGTAGCTCTCAGAATATATTCGCCGAGAAATCTTCAATGACGTCATTAACTGAGATCATCGCAGCTTTCCTGCGAGGTCGTGAGTGTTGTGTATCTCTCTGGTTATATTCACACAACTCAGTGTATATGCAGCGAAACCTGTGTATTTTCAGGGAAAATTCAGTAATAGGTGTGAACCTCCAAATATTTTCCCTGAGATCTTTAAATAACTCTTTGTGTCGTGCATCTGATAGTATATACACCTAAAGTTGTGTATCTCTCAGTATATATACACCGAGAGGTGTATAAGCGTTTATATACACAGAGTTCAATTTAATTCTCATTTTAGGAATTAATGTAAACTTGACTGGTGGTATTCAGGTGACATGCGGCTTTAATGACCCTTGCCTCGTCGACAGGCTGTAAATCTCACATAGCAACCAATAACTAACATCTGTGCCTTGGCGTTGGACTGTTTGCTTAGTGTTTAACTATTTATAGTTAATATTAGGTTTTTGTTGTGGTAGCAAATGACCTGAATGGCAGGTCATTTACGGTTGTCTGTCAGCTGGAGATGAGGGCCGGGCCCTTTGTTTTAATTGCCACATTATTTTCTCTATATTTGCCATTTTCATAATTTTGTTTAATAAGCTTCGTATTATTTTTTTAACAAGTAGTGAGCCAGAGAGAGAGAGAGAGAGAGAGAGAGAGAGAGAGAGAGTGTGCTATCCCACATTACACAACTTATTTAATGAGCGAGAAAGGAGCTTCAGTCTTGCAACCCTTATTCCTTTTTTCCCCTTTCTTCGAGCACGTAAACAGACACACACACACACACACACACACACACACACACACACACACACACACACACAACAGTTATCAATCAACTAACTGATGCAGCATATGGGCGCCTGGCCAACTTGCTTTCGACATCTAAGAAAGGAGTTATTCAAGACACTGTACACTATGTACGTCAGGCCCCCATATTAGAGTATACAGCACCAGTATGGAACTCATACCTGGTCAATCACATAAAAAAATTAGAGAAAGTGCAAAGGTTTGCAACAAGACTAGTCCCGGAGTTAAGGGGTATGCCCTACGAGGAGAGGTTAAGAGAAATCAAACTGACGACACTGGAGGACAGGAGGGATAGGGAGGACATGATAACGACATATAAAATACTGAGAGGAATTGACAACGTGGATAGGGACAGAATGTTTGACATGGGACACAGATGGGAAGTTAAAGAACTCAGATGAGTCACAGGGATGTTAGGAAGTATTTCTTCAGTCATAGAGTTGTCATGAGGTTGAACAATATGGAGAGTGATAAAGTCTAGGCAGGATTCAGTACGCTGAGGTCAGTGGTCACCTGCGATCATACCTGTCCTAAGCTCTGGGAGTTAGCGTGGGCTGTTATCAAGCACCATGGCTTGTTGTAGTGTTTTTGAATCTCAGGTTAAAGTGTTGAAGAAGGAGATTCTACTTCTTCAGGAGGAAAATAGGAGGATGAAGCTTCGCCTAGATGAGTTTGGGAGCGAGTGTGAGAAGGATTTAGCTGGTAAGGAGGAAATGGTCACTAGCATTGATAGTGGCAGCCGCTTTAAGTGGCAAGCGGTTCACAGTTTAGGAAGAAGGAAGATTAGGAGGGTTAACAGAGAAGATGTGAAGGTAGGGAATCGATTCTCTGTTCTCCAGGACAAGTGCACTTCAGTGGTTAGTGAGGTTGAAGGTACCACTGATTCCCCTGCTAATCAAGGTAAGAATATTTTAATAGTAGGCGATTCTCAGGTAAGATATGTGGACCGAGCATTTCGTAACAGAGACAGAAAGGTCAGACAAAGAGTGTGTCTTCCTGGAGCTGGTGTTGGTGACATAGTCAGAAGGATGGATAATATTATGGCAGGTAATGGGAACAAACCCATTATCTGTCTTAGTGCTGGGGGTAATGACATTGGGAAGGGCAGGAGACAGGAGCTGCTGGATAAGCACAGGTCAGCCATAGAAGTAGTTAGGTCTAAAGAAGGGATCCCAGTCATGTGTAGCATCTTGCCTAGAAAGGGAGTGGGCAATGAATGGATGTCTGGGGCAATTGGTATAAATTGCTGGCTAGACAGGTACTGCAAGGAACTTGCAATCCCATTCATTGATAACTGGGACCTATTCTTTGGCAAACGTGATATGTATGCAAGGGATGGGGTTCATCTCTCTGGGGATGGAGTGGTTGCATTAGCCAATTCGATTGAGAGGGTAACTGATAACTTGTCTAGGAATTTAAACTGATAGATTAAAGAGGTATTGGCGTTTGTGGGAAACAATCAGGCTGCAGTATTAGTAAGCGAAACAAAGCTGAAGGGGGTAGGGGAGTTTCAGTGGGGGGAAATAAATGGGATTAAATCTGGAGTATCTGAGAGAGTTAGAGCAAAGGAAGGGGTAGCAGTAATGTTGAATGATCAGTTATGGAAGGAGAAAAGAGAATATGAATGTGTAAATTCAAGAATTATGTGGATTAAAGTAAAGGTTGGATGCGAGAAGTGGGTCATAATAAGCGTGTATGCACCTGGAGAAGAGAGGAATGCAGAGGAGAGAGAGAGATTTTGGGAGATGTTAAGTGAATGTATAGAAGCCTTTGAACCAAGTGAGAGAGTAATTGTGGTAGGGGACCTGAATGCTAAAGTAGGAGAAACTTTTAGAGAGGGTGTGGTAGGTAAGTTTGGGGTGCCAGGTGTAAATGATAATGGGAGCCCTTTGATTGAACTTTGTATAGAAAGGGGTTTAGTTATAGGTAATACATATTTTAAGAAAAAGAGGATAAATAAGTATACAAGATATGATGTAGGGCGAAATGACAGTAGTTTGTTGGATTATGTATTGGTAGATAAAAGATTGTTGAGTAGACTTCAGGATGTACATGTTTATAGAGGGGCCACAGATATATCAGATCACTTTCTAGTTGTAGCTACACTGAGAGTAAAAGGTAGATGGGATACAAGGAGAATAGAAGTATCAGGGAAGAGAGAGGTGAAGGTTTATAAACTAAAAGAGGAGGCAGTTAGGGTAAGATATAAACAGCTATTGGAGGATAGATGGGCTAATGAGAGCATAGGCAATGGGGTCGAAGAGGTATGGGGTAGGTTTAAAAATGTAGTGTTAGAGTGTTCAGCAGAAGTTTGTGGTTACAGGAAAGTGGGTGCGGGAGGGAAGAGGAGCGATTGGTGGAATGATGATGTAAAGAGAGTAGTAAGGGAGAAAAAGTTAGCATATGAGAAGTTTTTACAAAGTAGAAGTGATGCAAGGAGGGAAGAGTATATGGAGAAAAAGAGAGAGGTTAAGAGAGTGGTGAAGCAATGTAAAAAGAGAGCAAATGAGAGAGTGGGTGAGATGTTATCAACAAATTTTATTGAAAATAAGAAAAAGTTTTGGAGTGAGATTAACAAGTTAAGAAAGCCTAGAGAACAAATGGATTTGTCAGTTAAAAATAGGAGAGGAGAGTTATTAAATGGAGAGTTGGAGGTATTGGGAAGATGGAGGGAATATTTTGAAGAATTGTTAAATGTTGATGAAGATAGGGAAGCTGTGATTTCGTGTATAGGGCAAGGAGGAATAACATCTTGTAGGAGAGAGGAAGAGCCAGTTGTGAGTGTGGGGGAAGTTCGTGAGGCAGTAGGTAAATTATAAGGGGGTAAGGCAGCCGGGATTGATGGGATAAAGATAGAAATGTTAAAAGCAGGTGGGGATATAGTTTTGGAGTGGTTGGTGCAATTATTTAATAAATGTATGGAAGAGTGTAAGGTACCTAGGGATTGGCAGAGAGCATGCATAGTTCCTTTGTATAAAGGCAAAGGGGATAAAAGAGAGTGCAAAAATTATAGGGGGATAAGTCTGCTGAGTATACCTGGTAAAGTGTATGGTAGAGTTATTATTGAAAGAATTAAGAGTAAGACGGAGAATAGGATAGCAGATGAACAAGGAGGCTTTAGGAAAGGTAGGGGGTGTGTGGACCAGGTGTTTACAGTGAAACATATAAGTGAACAGTATTTAGATAAGGCTAAAGAGGTCTTTGTGGCATTTATGGATTTGGAAAAGGCGTATGACAGGGTGGATAGGGGGGCAATGTGGCAGATGTTGCAAGTGTATGGTGTAGGAGGTAGGTTACTGAAAGCAGTGAAGAGTTTTTACGAGGATAGTGAGGCTCAAGTTAGAGTATGAAGGAAAGAGTGAAATTTTTTCCCAGTAAAAGTAGGCCTTAGACAAGGATGTGTGATGTCACCGTGGTTGTTTAATATATTTATAGATGGGGTTGTAAGAGAAGTAAATGCGAGGGTCTTGGCAAGAGGCGTGGAGTTAAAAGATAAAGAATCACACACAAAGTGGGAGTTGTCACAGCTGCTCTTTGCTGATGACACTGTGCTCTTGGGAGATTCTGAAGAGAAGTTGCAGAGATTGGTGGATGAATTTGGTAGGGTGTGCAAAAGAAGAAAATTGAAGGTGAATACAGGAAAGAGTAAGGTTATGAGGATAACAAAAAGATTAGGTGATGAAAGATTGAATATCAGATTGGAGGGAGAGAGTATGGAGGAGGTGAATGTATTCAGATATTTGGGAGTGGACGTGTCAGCGGATGGGTTTATGAAAGATGAGGTGAATCATAGAATTGATGAGGGGAAAAGAGTGAGTGGTGCACTTAGGAGTCTGTGGAGACAAAGAACTTTGTCCTTGGAAGCAAAGAGGGGAATGTATGAGAGTATAGTTTTACCAACACTCTTATATGGGTGTGAAGCATGGGTGATGAATGTTGCAGCGAGGAGAAGGCTGGAGGCAGTGGAGATGTCATGTCTGAGGGCAATGTGTGGTGTGAATATAATGCAGAGAATTCGTAGTTTGGAAGTTAGGAGGAGGTGCGGGATTACCAAAACTCTTGTCCAGAGGGCTGAGGAAGGGTTGTTGAGGTGGTTCGGACATGTAGAGAGAATGGAGCGAAACAGAATGACTTCAAGAGTGTATCAGTCTGTAGTGGAAGGAAGGCGGGGTAGGGGTCGGCCTAGGAAAGGTTGGAGGGAGGGGGTAAAGGAGGTTTTGTGTGCGAGGGGCTTGGACTTCCAGCAGGCATGCGTGAGCGTGTTTGATAGGAGTGAATGGAGACAAATGGTTTTTAATACTTGACGTGCTGTTGGAGTGTGAGCAAAGTAACATTTATGAAGGGGTTCAGGGAAACCGGCAGGCCGGACTTGAGTCCTGGAGATGGGAAGTACAGTGCCTGCACTCTGAAGGAGGGGTGTTAATGTTGCAGTTTAAAAACTGTAGTGTAAAGCACCCTTCTGGCAAGACAGTGATGGAGTGAATATATTTATTTTATATATATATATATATATATATATATATTATATATATATATATATATATATATATATATATGTATATATATATATATATATATATATATATATATATATATATATATATATATATATATATATATATATATATATATATATATATATATATATATATATATACATATATATATATATATATCGTGCCGAATATGTAAAACTGGTCAATTGGGAAGAACTCATTTAAAATTAAGTCCTTTTGATAATTTTCTTATATTCGTTTGAAGATATATTCTTTTCATTAATGTTAATGTAAAATAATTTAATTTTGCACCAAAAGAATCTTAGAAAACTTACCTAACCTTATTATAACAAGAACAATTTATTTTAGCCTAACCCAACTAAATATATTTTAGATTTGTTTACAATAATTTAATACTAAACAAGCACAGTGAAATATATTTATTTCGTTAGGTTCAGAATGATTTTGGCGAAATTACTGCATACGCAAATTTTCGCTTGTCCTATATGGCAAGATGAGCGTTGCTATTTAAGCCAAGATCGCAAGTTCTGCCTATTCGGCATGACATATATATATTTATATATATATATATATATATATATATATATATATATATATATATATATATATATATATATATATATATATGTATATATATATATATATATATATATATATATATATATATATATATATATATATATATATATATATATATATATACTGATCGCGAGTTTAGTATTCCAAACAGGGAGTAGAATGAAATTAGCTCAGAGGTACCCGCACCACCGTATGTCCTCGGGTGATGTAAAACACCTATCTCTTCTGGGTGCGTGATTCTTGTAGGATTGTGTGGTCCCGTGGGTTAGAGCGTCATGTGTGATTTTCGCTAACCATGTAGCGAGCCAAAACGACATGGGTGCTGCCTGTGGACCAGGATCTGTCAAGGTGAGGAAGCAGCCTGAGTGACACATTCGTCACATTCAACTCGTTTAGCTGATATTTCCTGAGGAGCGGTTTTCGTTGTTCATACTAGGTGTAATTCTCTAGTGTTGACACGTCTGCGAGATACACGTAACTTCAGGAATAGCCAGTGAACTTGCTAAGTCGGACTGCTTCATAAGCCGTCGCTGGCCATTATAGTCCAACGTCTTCAGAGGTAAGCACAAGAGTCTCCTTCCCTGCTCCCCTCAAAGGAGGTTCCTTGATGCTGGTGAGGGGCTTTATATCTAGGGAATTGGATCTGTGCTGCAGTTCCCTGAATTAAGCCTGAATGCCTTCCATATCCCCCCGCATGCGCTGTATAATCATATGGGTTTAGCGCTAACCCCATGATTATAATAATTATATAAATCCTTCCCTGCTTTAGTGTTTATCGGGTTTTTGCTTACTAGAATGCTTCAGGAACAGGTGTTAAGCTAGAATGCTTCCCTTACATGTGGGTTATATTATTGTGAAGGAGTTTCTGAACCCAAACTTGCCATAGGAAAACTTGGCAACGCTTAACAAACCTGTGACCGCACGTTCATGACCTACTGAGGACCTAGTGCAATATCTTGCACTTCTATGCAACATTCATCATTCCTAAAAAAAGGTAAATGATGATGATAAGTACCTTAGTGGTGTAAAATTTCTAGTGATATTTCCAGCGCCTTTGTGCCTAAGTGCTAGCTAGTCTTTGGCCATTTTGTATAATTTTTTAATGTTCTCTGCTTCGTGTTCTGTGTTAGATGTTACCTGTTTAATATCCACTGTTTTGTGTTCTGTGTTTAGTGGTAACTGTTTAGTGATTTCTACTTGCTGTTTTGTTTGCTATTTCGATATTTTGATTCAAAGATTTTCTAAGCATTATAATATAGTAGCACAAAATTTAATCTATTGATGGAATAAAATTATCAAAATAATGGATGAAGCAATTCGTAATTATTCTACAAACTGAAGCTGAAAACAAAACACGATTTCGATCACTATCAAAATATTACCAAGAGGTAACTTAATGTAAATAAGACATGTTGTGCAAGAAAGGTATAAAATACCGACAATATGAAAGTTAAGACACATGTGCAACATCTGGATATCTTTATAGTAGACGTTTCGCCATCCAGTGGCTTTATCAATACAGATTCTAAGACATAATTAGAAGACAGTAGAACTACACACAAAAGATGAGGTAGTCAGTCCCTCAACCTTGGAGTTAGTGTTCACAATATCGTGAACACTAACTCCAAGGTTGAGGGACTGATTACCTCATCTTTTGTGTATAGTTCTACTGTCTTCTAATTATGTCCTAGAATCTGCAGTGATAAAGATGCCCAACTGTTGCACAAGTGTTGCACATGTATCATGCTCATTTATAATATCAGTGCATGTGTTATGGAAATGGGGAGCTCAGTGAGAGCTTTGTTAGAGCTCTTATTAAGAGACATATTTCTCATCTTAAATATTCTGGTACTGTGTCTTTTTCCTGCTTACGTATTTGTCGGTATTTGACTCCATTACTGAAGTTGATAACACACAACAGAGGGTCACTTCGTCCACTTTCCACTACCCGTTTATAACTAGTCCCCTAGTTCGCTTTCTGGATAATTTTATTCTTCTTTTAAGCTCTTTTAACGTTGGCTTTGATTTCTAACCGTATCAGCTCCATAAAGATCTTTGCTTAGAGAAATGTTTCACTTCCTTTGTTTCCTTAAGACACAATTCTCGTTGGCTCATACTTGCCCAGTGTGATTACTGCGTGAGCGTACTTCCCCATTATTAACTGATACATTCAGCTGAACTAATATATCAATTCCATCTCTAACATTCAGTACATTGCTACTCTCTACCTCTAGTCAGGTTTGTCAGGTCTGAAGGACGAGGAAAATATTACCCTCTTTAAAACTAATCTGCATAATCGACCAAACTATCCTTACAGTGAAGCTATCCACTCTACAGTCTCTATCAGTCTCCATACAATCCCCGCTGGTATCTCTAAAATCTTCAATAATCTTCTTACAGCTTCCATAAATCCTCTTACAGTTCCATTAACTGCTTTGAAATTATACTAATCATCATACAATTACCTTTAATCTCCCTACAGTTTATACTAGACATGATTACTAATGATCCTTGGTGATGTTTGTTTGATGCACAGACCCACCAGTAGCCACTATGGAGCTGGGTCGAGGTGTGGCTCCAGTGGTGAAGGAAGGAGAGGACGTCTACTTCAACTGTAATGTTGACGCCAACCCTCCCACGTACAGGATTTCCTGGTACAGGCTGGTGAGTATCCTTATTTCGCTAAATCTCTGTTCGTCGTTACTCTGTTCCTCACTAGCATATTCTTCATTGCTTTGTCCTTCATTACTCTGTTCTTCATTACAATATTCTTTATCACCAGTATATAAATTTTCAGATATGCTTCAGCGTAACTGGAAAATGTTACATACACTTTTTCTCTGATTAAAATGCTGCTGCTACTACTGCTATTACTACTACTACTACTACTATTATTATTATTACTTCTTGTACTACTACTACTACTACTACTATTACTACTTGTACTATTGCTTCTACTACTATTATTACTACTAATTCTACTTTTATTACTGCTACTACTGCAATTAATACAATTAATTCTACTATTATTAAAATTACTGCTACTACTACTACTTCTACTTCTATTACTACTACCAGTAGTTGACTACTACTACTAGCACTATTGAATGTAGATTAGTGGTTTAGAGTCCCGACAAGTTGATAAATTAGACACATGTGCAACACTTGGGTATCTTTATTGAGGAAACGTTTCGCCACACAATGGTTTCATCAGTTCATGCAAAGGAGAATGGTGAAGAACAGGAGGAGTTTGAGGTAATCAGTCCCTCAGCCTTGTGTCGATGTAATCAGTTGAACAGGCCCTGATCCACCATGAAGCTTGGTCACAGACCGGGCCGCGGGGGCGTTGACCAGCGGAACTCTCTCCAGGTAAACTCCACGTAACTCTAGTCCATCGATCATGAAAAGAATACAGCATGTGTGCGAAGAAGTGGCTTATATACTGTAGACAGGTGATGTCAAGCATTTATCTATATACCTGTCAGATACAGCAACATCTTGGGATCTTAATACAGGGAATTCTTCACTTGCCTAACCTTCAGGTATGACCTACTTCCACATTTGGATTTGTGAAGTGCGATACCACCTACGACTGCATCACCTCACCTGTCTACAGTATATTACCTGGAGTTTACCTGGAGAGGGTTTCGGGGGTCAACTCCCCTGCGGTTCGGTCTGATACCAGGCCTCATGGTGGATCAGGGTCTGATAAACCAGGCTGTTACTGCTGGCCGCACGCAAACTGACGTACGTACCACAGCCCGGTTGGTCAGGTGCTGACTGTAGGTGCCTGTCCAGTGCCTTCTTGAAGACAGCCAGGGGTCTATTGTTAATCCCCCTGATGTAGCTGGGAAGCAGTTAAACAGTCTTGGGCCTCGGACACTTATTGTGTTGTCTCTCAATGTACTCGTGGCACCCCTGCTTTTCATCGGGGGAATGTTGCATCTCCTGCCGAGTCTTTTGCTTTCATAGGGAGTGATTTTCGTGTGCAGGTTTGGTACTAATCCCTCCAGGACTTTCCAAGTGTATATTATCGTGTATATCTCTCGCCTGTGTTTCAAGGAATACAGATCAAGGACCTTCAACTGTTCCCAGTAATTTAGGTGCCTTATCGTACTTATGTGCGCTGTGAAAGTTATTTGTACACTCTCCAGGTCTGCAATGTCGCCAGCCTTGAAGTGGGCCGTTAGTGTACAGCAGTATTCCAGCCTAGAGCGCACAAGCGATTTGAAGAGTGTCATCATGGGTTTGGCCTCCCTAGTTTTGAAGGCTCTCATTATCCACCCTATCATTTTCCTAGCGGATGAGGTAGATACATTGTTATAGTCTTCGAAGGCGAGATCCTCTAACATTATCACTTCCAGGTCCTTCACATTACTTTTCCGCTCTATGGTATGGTTAGAATTTGTGGTATACCCTGATACATTTTTAATTTCCTCAAGTTTTCCATATCTGAGTAGTTGAAATTTCTCCTCAATGAACTTCATATTGTTTTGAGTGGCCCATATGATGTATTCTTTTCAAAACTGGTGGACTGATTACATCGACTCGAGACTGAGGGACTGATTACCTCAAACTCTTATTGTTCTTCATCATTCTCCATTGTATGGACTGATGAAGCCACTGTGTGGCGAAACGTTTCCACAGTAAAAATACCCAAGTGCTGCACATGCGTCAGATTTATCTACTAATGATATTACTACTGCTATTACTACTACTATTACTGCTACTACTACTATACAGCTACCGTTACTTCTACTGCCGTTACTACTACCATTACTACTACCACTACTACTCCTACTACAAAATAATATTAATAATAATAATAATAATAATAATAATAATAATAATAATAATAATAATAATAATTATTATTATTATTATTATTATTATTATTATTATTATTATTAAGAAAAACAATAATAAAAGCAACAACGAATAACAATAACAACAACAACAACAACAACAACAAGCAACAACAACATCAACAACAAAATGAACATCAACAGCAAAAACAACAAAAGAAACAAAAACAGCAACAACAGCATCTTCATCAACTAAAACAACAACAAGAAACAACAACGACAACTACAACAACAAGCAGATAAAATAACAGCAGGAGAGAGAGAGAGAGAGAGAGAGAGAGAGAGAGAGAGAGAGAGAGAGAGAGAGAGAGAGAGGTAAATAAGAGCAGAAGAGAGAGAGGTAAATAAGAGCAGGAGAGAGAGAGTTTGAGGTAAATGCAGTGCGCGAGGCTGTGGACGGGATGAAAGGAGTGGAATCCAACTGGCAAAATAGTTTGAATTGCTTAGAGAATTTGTTTAATATATACATGAAAGAACAAAAGGTACCTAACGACTGAACAGCGGACGAGAGATAGTGAGTGCAAGTATACTGAGTTTACTGAGTAAACGTGTATTGGGAGAATTATTATCGAAAGCGTTAAAGGGCACTTAAGTCTTCTAATAGCCACTATTGCATTTGATTTGTCTGTTTCGTAACGTGAAATCCAGAATCTTTCCTTAATTCATGATATAACTTAACAAATTATTGATGACAATTGTGTTGCAACACAACTGTCATCGAAAATTTGTAGTTATACCACGAATTAAGGAAAGATCCTGGACTTCACGTTACGAAACAGACAAATCAAATGCAATAGTAATTATGGACAATGTAGATTGTAGTGGAAAAAATTAACATGCTATTAGAAGACGGGGGAACTTACGTGCCTATTAAGGGCTGAAGGAAAATTCAGGAACAATGGAGATTTTTGGATGGGTAAGCGATGTGTTGAAAGTGTCTCAAAGGTATGCCTGGAGAAACTAAGGAATGACTTGCACTTGAAGTCGAACCTTATGACGACGTTTCGGTCATTCCTGGACCATTGTCAAGTCATTGCGTCTCCAAAGTGCCCGTTGTTTGTGAAGTTTTGATGATGTCTGTAAGCGAAATGCACTTAACTCTGGGGAAAGGAACAGCAATTGAAAAGGTGCAGCAAGAATAACAGCAGGGCGAAACAGCAACAGGTACACCAAGTGCAGCTAGACAACAACAACAACAACTACAATAATAACAGCAACAACAACCACAACAATAACAATAAAATCAACAGTGACAACAACATAAACATTAAATAAAGCAACAACAACAACAACAACATTAATAAAATATCCACTTATATAATTTTGTGCATTTAGGTAATTTAGAACTTTACATGAATTGTATGTATACAAATCTCACAGTTCATTATATTAATTATATTTTAATTAAAATTCAAATAAACATTTTCCTTCATCATTACGAATTGTATAATGCATTTCCTACATATGGAAATACTTTAAAAATAACTCTCTCTCTCTCTCTCTCTCTCTCTCTCTCTCTCTCTCTCTCTCTCTCTCTCTCTCTCTCTCTCTCTCTCTCTCTCTCTCTCTCTCTCTATCTATCTATCTATCTCTGCAGGACAAAGCTATCGTACACTCACCAGAGGCTGGTGTCGTCCTCAGCGGCAACAGCTTGGCTCTACGAGGTGTAACTCGACACCAGGCTGGACCTTATGTGTGTTCAGCTTCTAACGTCGAGGGTGACACCCACAGCCCTCCATTGATCCTCTCCGTTAACTGTGAGTGTAGTGCACTTACCCTCCCTTGATTCTCTCTGTTAACTGTGAGTGTAGTGCACTTACCCTCCCTTGATCCTCTGTTAACTGTGAGTGTAGTGCATTTACCCTCCCTTGATCCTCTCTGTTAACTGTGAGTGTAGTGCACTTACCCTCCCTTGGTCCTCTCTGTTAGCTGTGAGTGTAGTGCACTTACCCTCCCTTGATCCTCTGTTAACTGTGAGTGTAGTACATTTACCCTCCCTTGATCCTCTCTGTTAACTGTGAGTGTAGTACATTTACCCTCCCTTGATCCTCTCTGTTAACTGTGAGTGTGGTGCACTTACCCTCCCTTGGTCCTCTCTGTTAACTGTGAGTGTAGTGCACTTACTCTCCCTTGGTCCTCTCTGTTAACTGTGAGTGTAGTGCACTTACCCTCCCTTGATCCTCTCTGTTAACTGTGAGTGTAGTGTACTTACCCTCCCTTGGTCCTCTCTGTTAACTGTGAGTGTAGTGCACTTACCCTCCCTTGGTCCTCTCTGTTAACTGTGAGTGTAGTGTACTTGCCCTCCCTTGGTCCTCTCTGTTAACTGTGAGTGTAGTGTACTTGCCCTCCCTTGGTCCTCTCTGTTAACTGTGAGTGTAGTGCATTTACCCTCCCTTGATCCTCTCTGTTAACTGTGAGTGTAGTGTACTTACCCTCCACTGATCCTCTCTGTTAACTGTGAGTGTAGTGTACTTACCCTCTCTTGATCCTCTCTGTTAACAAGTATATGGAATAGGTGCAAGTTACTAAATGTTGTAAAGAGTTTTTATGAGGATAGTGAGACTCAGGTTAGGGTGTGTAGAAGAGAGGGAGACTACTTCCCAGTAAAAGTAGATCTTAGACAGGGATGTGTAATGCCACCATGGTTGTTTAATATATTTATGGATGGGGTTGTAAAAGAAGTAAATGCTAGGGTTTTGGGGAGAGGGGTGGGATTAAATTATGAGGAATCAAATACAAAATGGGAATTGACACAGTTGCTTTTTGCTGATGATACTGTGCTTATGAGAGATTCTAAAGAAAAATTGCAAAAGTTAGTGGATGAGTTTGGGAGTGTGTGTAAAGGTAGAAAGTTGAAAGTGAACATAGAAAAGAGTAAGGTGATGAGGGTATCAAATGATTTAGATAAAGAAAAATTGGATATCAAATTAGGGAGGAGGAGTATGGAAGAAGTGAATGTTTTCAGATACTTGGGAACTGACGTATCGGCGGATGGATTGATGAAGGATGAGGTTAATCATAGAATTGATGAGGGAAAAAAGGTGAGTGGTGCGTTGAGGTATATGTGGAGACAAAAAACGTTAACTATGGAGGAAAAGAAGGGAATGTATGAAAGTATAGTAGTACCTACACTCTTATATGGGTGTGAAGCTTGGGTTGTGAATGCAGCAGCGAGGAGGCGGTTGAAGGCAGTGGAGATGTCCTGTCTAAGAGCAATGTATGGTGTAAGTGTGGAAATTAGGAGGTGTGGAGTGAATAAATTATTAGTCATAGGGCTGAAGAGGGGTTCTTTAGGTGGTTTGGTCATTTAGAAAGAATGGATCAAAGTAGAATGACATGGAGAGCGTATAAATCTATAGGGGAAGGAAGGCGGGGTAGGAGTCGTCCTCGAAAAGGTTGGAAGGAAGGGGGTAAAGGAGGTTTTGTGGGCGATGGACTTTGACTTCCAGAAGGCGTGCATGAGCGTGTTCGATAGGAGTGAATGGAGACGAATGGTATTTGGGACCTCACGATCTGGTGGAACGTGAGCAGGGTAATATTTAGTGAAGGGATTCAGGGAAACCGGTTATTTTTATATAGCCGGACTTGAGTCCTAGAAATGGGTAGTACAATGCCTGCACTCTAAAGGAGAGGTTCTGGATATTAGCAGTTTGGAGGGATACGTTGTGTATCTTTATACGTATATGCTTCTAAACTGTTGTATTCTGAGTACCTCTGCAAAAACAGTGATTATGTGTGAGTGAGGCGAAAGTGTTGAATGATGATGAAAGTATTTTTTGGGGGGATTTTCTTTATTTTTTGGGGTCACCCTGCCTCGGTGGGAGACGGCCGACTTGATATTATATATATATATATATATATATATATATATATATATATATATATATATATATATATATATATATATATATATATATATATATATATATATATATATATACAAAGGATTCCCTCCTACATGACCTTACACAGGTAATGACACGGGGACAGGAAACGGGTCTCATACTGAATCCATCCAAATGTGAAATCATCTCAGTCAGTCAACAAGTGATAAATGCAGTGAGATCAAAACTACCAGGAGCAGCAGTCATTGCCCCCACAAATAGTGTCTTGCTAGGAGCACCTCTGGGAAGCAATGCCATTGACACAATTCTCAGGAAGAAATTGGAAGAGTTAAGGAGAATGGAACAACGAATAGGCAATCTGGACACCCACGATGCCTTGTACCTTCTCACAAAGTGCTTGAGTCTGCCCAGGTTGACATATTTCCTAAGATGTGCACCTTCATATGATAACCCTATACTGCACGAATATGACAGTATTCTGAGGCAGATTTTTACGAAAGTACTTAACCTTACTCTAGAAGACGGGCAGTGGAACCAAGCTACACTTCCAGTCAGACTAGGAGGCATTGGTGTCCGCAAGTCATCACAGATTGCATTACCTGCTTTTCTGTCCTCGTGTATTGCATCCAGAGAGCTTGTAGCAGCGATTCTCCCTGAACATCTTAGGGACAAGATTGGAGTCCAGGACCAAAAATTCATTGACGGAGCAATGATCTGGGATAATCTAACGGGCTCAGAAACCAGACCTGCTTCCCCCAACAACTACAAACAATCGCACTGGGATGGTTCAATAGTGGAAAATATAGCCTTAACAATGCTTCAGAGTGTATCAGGGAAGGATAGAGCCCGTCTGCTGGCAGTGAGAGCCCCTCATGCTGGGGACTTTCTGTTGGCTGTTCCCAACTCCAGCCTTGGCACACGCCTCGACCCACAGACCATCCGCATCGGTGTTGCCCTTCGACTTGCCGCCCCTATTCTCGCCGAACACAGGTGTATTTGTGGCAGTGAAGCAGCAGACCGATTCGGGTACCATGGTCTTGTGTGCCGTAAATCCGAGGGAAAGATTGCAAGAGATGAGGAGGTTAATAACATTATCAAGAGGAGCCTCACAACAGCTGGATGCCCAGCAGTAAGGGAGCCACCCCAACTATGCAGATCTGATGGCAGCCAGAAGCGTCCAGATGGTATCACCCTTCAAGCCTGGACAGATGGGAAGCAGGTGGTGTGGGACTATACATGTGCATCTACCTTGGCTGATACCTATCTCCAATACACCAGGGAGGAAGGAGGGGCAGCTGCAAGCTTCAGGGAGTCCCAAAAGTCTAGAAAATATGGAGAACTTGCCCATCATTATATGTTTGTTCCCATAGGCTCAGAGACCCTTGGCTCATGGGGAAAGAGTGCATCTAAATTCCTTAAGGAGCTGGGAAAAAGACTCATCAGGGTAACTAGGGATCCCAGGGCAGCTAGTTTTCTGTTCCAGCGGCTCAGTGCGGCTGTTCAAAGGGGTAATGCCTGCTGTATTTTGGGCACACGCCCCAGCTCTGAGGAGCTGGATGAGATTTTCGCCTTATAATCAGTGATACACACGTAACAACATGTACCTTATATGCCACCTTTATATTAACAATGTTTCTCTTAAATCTTCTGTACCATATTATGAAATAAAATATTCCTATTTGTAAAAAAAAATATATACTAAAAGATGGGGTGGTAGGGGAAGTGGAATATTCAAACAGCTTCAGGAAGAAATCCAAATATTCTTCCTTGAAGCCTTTTTATGCACTTCTCCGAGGCTATGGGTCCCACAATTTACACCAGAGGTGGACCCCATCCTATTATATAAAAATATATATATATATATATATATATATATATATATATATATATATATATATATATATATATATATATATATATATATATATATATATATATATATATATATATATATATATATATATATATATATATATATACAATGACCTGAGTTGCAGCCCACCCCGGTGAATGACTGCAAGTACTAATGTGATTCAAGATTGCATTTGACTCCTGAGTACTGATGTTAGTCTAGTCTGATTTCAAGCAGTTTACCTGTCTGCCCGACGTACGAAAGAGAGCATAGTGTGCATGGGAGGTTCAGTATAAATATTGTCTTCAATATAAATATTGAAAACAGTATTTATATTGAGCTTGTAAGCACCACCAACATTATTGGTGTTTTTTTTCTTAATGCGTCACCCATGCTGGCCATATTTTCATCGTAAGACAAAAACCATTATATTTTTTCTGGTAGGCACTTCCCTAAGTTCAGTCTTCTAGAAAGTCTTCTTAGCTACCAGTAACACTTTCTCAACAAAATACCCAGTATCTCAGTGTAGTGTGTATGTCGAATATCTTATTAATTTCATCATCCAAATATTCTGTGCTATAAATACAGTGGTATGGATGCTTCTGAGCCAATTTCATTCTCCTACCACTGTATGCCCTCGGATAACGGACAAAACACCTAGCTTGACTGGGTACGTCATTCTTGAGGATTGTGTTGTCCCGTGGACAAGAGCGTCATGTGTTTTCGCTCACCATGAGGCGGGCCAAAGTATCATGGGTTGGACTCCTTGGCTAGTCACAGTGTTGTTATATATATATATATATATATATATATATATATATATATATATATATATATATATATATATATATATATATATATGTCGTGCCAAATAGGTAAAACTTGTGATGTTGGCTTAAATAGCAACGCTCCTCTTACCGAATACGGCAGGCGAAAATTTGTGTATGCAGTAATTTTGCAAAAATCTTTGTACCTAACGAAAATAATACATTTCGTTATGTTTGTTTATTATTAAATTATTGTAAATTTATCTAAAATATATTTAGTTATTTAAATTAGTTATGTAAATATTAAAATTAGTTATTTAAATATTAAATTTTTTATTTACGAATTTTAATATTTTTTTATTATAACCTAATATAACTGAAATATGTTATCATTTTCAACTTTCTTTTGTTATGTCACCTTAATTAATGTAACAAATAGTCCTTAATGATAATTATTTACTATACTAGAAACACTTCCAAAGGTGGTTAAATCTAATCGTTTGGAAGAAAATTCTTTGCAAAGGTGTTGGAAACTATTAAGTTGAAAATATCATACGAATGTATGGTATTATCATATTAATAGATTAGATTGATTAATATATTAGATTGGTTAATATATTAGATTGATTAATATATTAGATTGATTGTACGCATGTATGCCTAAAGGTTCCATGTCTAAGTATGAATTAATTGAAGAGTCTTAATGGGAATTAGAGCATAAGAAAGAGCAAGTGACTACATGTTTAGGATCTAGTACGACTGATACTCTCCCATCAGGCCAGACAACAATTTGTCTTCTACGTCAGAAAGATTAGCGCGTCGCTGGGACCAAAGACAAGAGCATGAAAATACTCCCACACGTTCTTCCCAAAGAGCACAATGAGCAACACAAAAACAACAGTCCTGTGTAACTGTCTAGGGACTGTGCCTCACCACTGTTGCTGGTAAAAGAGCACAGACTGTTCTTAGCAGATAACGAGGCCTTTGTTGCTGATTGGCCGCAGAGGGAAGAACTGATACATGGAAAAAAGTATGGAAATAATAGGTATGAAGATAATAGTGATGTGAATTAAGGTACTCGTTTATTTGTGGTTGTAGGGGTCGAGCCCAAGCTGTTGGCTACGCCTCTTCGCTAGTCGCTACCAGGTCCACTCTCTCCTTGCTCCAAGAGTCTTTTCGTGCCTCATCTTAGTGCTGTGTATGGATCATGCTTCTACTAGAGTGTGTTTAATATTTAAAGTGCAACAGCGAAGTGCAAACGGTTAATGAGACAGTCTGGGATTGATATTTCGCTGTATCTGACAACTAAGCGATAGCAATAAATTGTCGAAAAATAACACTGAACTTCCCAGTTGCATCTCAAGCTGCGGGGTGAAGGTCAGGGCAGAACAACCACTATGTTTTCACTCAGAGTATGGAAATTACGATTTTGTGAAGACTATTGACTTGAAAGCCTAAGCATTAGTTCTGGTAAAAACCGCCTTCATGATTTCGGGGGAAAGATATCCTATGATTTTGCTCAGGGAGAAGAGACATCCTTTTTGCGATGGTGTATAGCAGCGAAGGTAGGCTGTGACTTTGGTAAGCTGGTAAATTTATTCTTCTTAAAAGACTTTCATGCCAACACAACTGATGATGTACTCTTTGTTTTAGAAGATAAAAAATGTTCATTAGTCGACGAGGCAAGTGATCTGACTCTTACTTAAGAGGTGTATGGGAGAATTTTTTTTAGAAGTTTTATGTACACGAACCACCATGATTGTAATCGGGTCATGAGAGACAACAGAACCAACCAAAATAAGCGTCCACTATCAGGCTTCCCAGAGGGTCAGATCCACTTATTGCATTAAGTTAGATCACATTCGTCCTCAGTGTCTTAGGTTACAGAAAGAACAAGGTACAGAACAATAGTCACAACATCGTTTTATGCTCACCTGTGTTTGCTCTAGCTAGACGGATCAGGAAATTCGTCGGCCAGAAGGAAGCTTACGGCTGACAGGCTATAATTTTGTGAAGGTTAGTGTGAAAAATACTGTATATTTTACGGAAATACGGTAATTTATAGGTAAATAGATGCCCTATATTGTATTTAATAAAAGTGCATTTTTAAAAAGGGAAGTCGCCATTTTGTTTGAATTGAATAACACGTTGTGAATAATGGGAAGAATTTTTCGTGCTCTAGAGGTTAAAATTGGGCTGACACCTCTCAAATAGGAGGCGAAATTGTTGGATGTGCATTCCTTTATAATTTGAGAATCAGGCGACTGGATAAGACAGCTCCAGGAACCTCAGATAAGTCTGTTATGTTGTAACTCTGGCCAGTTGTTATTTTCATGTATAGACAGTGAGGTTTTCTGAGTATGATACAACTTAATCTCCAGTCAAATTGGTGAGTGTTGTGATTGAGATATATTCTCCTTCTGTTATATAAATGTGTGTATATACTATAATCCTTTTTTAATTTTCATATACAGTCCACAAATTTATATATTTACCAGCATTCCTGGTGATGTATATTTCATTTAATTAATAGGTCCAGAGCAACTTGTGGATATAACAGTGGTAGCTATCGAAGGGGGACATTTTTTGCGACCTAGGTGTCCCAAATTCCTACTTGTCTAACTGATAAATAATAATTATCTATGTTCATTTACTATTATGTATATAATGATACATCCAAGTAAATGCAATTTTCCACATTTATTATTAATTAGTTAATTACTTAATAATTATATGTGAAATGACAGAAGGAGGTGGATGTTAAGTTCACAAATTTACTTAATGTGTAGTGGATTATAATTATTACAATATTAATTTTCATAAGCTAAGCTCAAGGGTGGCTAAAGATTATAATAATGTGTATAATATTAATTTTGCAAAGCCAAAGTGGCTAGGATTTATATTTGTACAATATTTGTACAATATTAATATTTGTACAATATTAATTTAATAGACAATTCTGGCCAAGATTTATATCAGTGTATGTGTAATTGATAAGCCAAGTGTAACTAATATTAATGTGTGTAATATTAATTTGCTATGCCAAATTCTGGCAAGGATTTATTAATTTGTATAATATTAAATTTGATGAGCCAAGTTTGTATTAATGTACATTTAAAATTTATATTATACATGTAATTGCTAAGCTCAAGTAGCTAGGATTTATTCAAAGGTAAGTTGTATCAGTGTTGTAAGTTGAAATCAGTGTTATTAATTGAGTTGAATTTAATACATTGCATCATTGCTGAAAATAAGGAAATTGATGTAGAAGACAAACATATGGAATATAGAGCAAAGAAAGCATCACTACAGGCTAGAAAAGTTCATGTAACCAAGGCATATAATAAGTGCTTGGAATTAATGAATCAAGAAACTGTGAATACTGATGATTTAAAATTGTATTTAGATGCTTTAGGGAATAGATACGATTCATACAAATTATATTACAACAAATATGAAGGAGATTTATTAGTAAATTGTGTAGATGAGACTGAAATAGATCTCATGATTAATCAGTATTATGAATTAGAGGAAAAGATTCTTTCTTGTAAAAGTCAGGCCTTGAATAAATTAAAATGTGTAAACCAGGCAGTTAATCAGTCTGCTCCAACAAATAATATGTCTTTGCCAAAACTCCCAGAACTATGTTTACCTGTATTTAATCCTGGTGAAAATTGGGAGGAATTTTTGTCAATTTTTAAAGCAGCTGTGCATGACAGGAGTGACCTAACCTATGTAACTAAATTATTTTACCTCAAAGGACAGGTAAGAGGAGATGCTCACATACTCATACAAGCCTTTCCCAATGTAGATGACTCTTACAAGGAAGCAGTTGACTTGTTGAAGGTCACTTATGGTAATATAGAACAAAGTAGGTTGGATCTAGTGAATATCATTGTTAATTTAAAATCTCCAGATCACACTTACAAAGGTTTACAGCAGTTTAGAGTTAAACTGGAGAGCACTCTCAAAACTTTAAGTAATAAATATAATCTGAAGGAATCAGACTGGTTATTGAGTGCCATGGTACAGAATAAATTAAGTTGTAAAACACTTGAATGGTCCTCAAACAAATATCACAAGGGTTATTTTGGTCTGGAAGAAATAAGACTAGGTCTAGAAGAACTAATTGCTCAGTTGCAGACCAGCCAACCAACTCATTTTAAAGATGCAAAGCATAATAACTCTGAGGTATTTGTCAAGTTTCACAAAGGGAAAAATGATCCCAATGTTAATAATCAAAATTCATTTCCTAAAAAGAGTTGCATAGGTACATATCAAGTAACAGGAATCAAAAATAATGATTCTCCAAAAGGTAAGAAGAATAAGTACCCTCCTAAGAGTAGCCCAGTTAATAAGAAACCAATCAAAGAAAAGAGAAATTGTCTTTTCTGCAGGGGTACTCATTTTTCAAAGAATTGCAACAAAGCATACAATTCATGGAATGATAAAGTTGAAAGATTGGAGGAACTTGACAGATGTATCAGTTGTTTAGGTAATCACAATGTGAAGGATTGTCATGCCAAATTAAACTTCTGTTATCAATGTCGCAAAGGAAAACACCATATAGTCATGTGTAAAGGTCTATATGATAATGTTGATAATAATGATAATGTTGACAATCCTGACACAACAATGGCTAATGTAAAAATTGCTGCTAATGTTAATAATGATGGTTTTGCTGAAGTAGCCTTACCTGTGTTACAGGTAAAAATTGATGATAAAAGGCATAAATAAAAAAATGCAACTGCATTATTGGACGATGGATCCCAGCGTTCTTTCATATAACGTAAATGTCTTAATGGTATGAAAGTACAGATGGGAGATCCTACAACTTTAAAATTATCTGGTTTTCTCTCGGATAAAAGGGCTCAATTGAATGACACTGTTTATGTAACTGTCAGGTTGTGCAATGAGAAAAAACGTGTTAATGCAGTAATTGTAGATAGACTTCCAGAGAAAATATATACAGTAGGGCTTAGTAAAGCTACAGAAAGACTCTCACATAATGTAAATTTAGCACCTTCTGGTGTAAGTGATGATTCTGTAGGCCCAATAAATATTTTGATAGGTAGTGACGATTATGCCTCCTTTGTAAAGGGTATGGTAAAGAAATGTGGTGTCACCCTTTTGAAGACTGCAGGAGGCCATGTAATGTATGGTAGGATTCCTCGTAATAATAATTCATGACTAGAGGAAACTACAAATACCATAACTGTGTGTCTTACACATGAAATCGTACCCCAGTATAATTCTTCCATAGAGGATGGTGTTGAGCCAGTGCATAAATTGTGGGAATTAAACAGCATTGGAATAAATGAAATGAAGAAAGTCCAGACGATTTTTTTACTCAGGAGCAATACCTGAGAGATGTAAAATTTGAATCTGGACAATACTGGGTACGACTTCCGTGGAGACTGAACCATCCAGAATTGCCCACTAATTACAGAATGGCATATGGACAGTTAAAGGCGAACTGAGTAAGACACCAGAATTGTTAACTGCCTATAATGATATAACTGCTGAGCAGTTAATTAAAGAATTTATAGAAGAGGTACCTCCTGAGCAAGCCAAAATTTATGGTCACTATTTGCCACATCACGGAGTGAAGAAGGATTTTAAGACCACTCCTTTGAGGATTCTGTTTAATTGTAGTGCCAGGAGTAACAAAAATGTACCTAGTTTAAATGACTGATGACAGATCCATCGTTGACGGAAAAAATATGAGATATCTTATTAAATTTCAGATTGAAGCATTATGCCTTTACGGCTGGCATAAGTAAAGCTTTCCTAAGAGTGGGTTTACAAGAGGCTGACCGGGATTGTACCCGTTTCTTATGGCCTGAGAATCCTATTGACCCACTTAGCCCTCTGAAAACCTTTCGCTTTAGGAGCGTGTTATTTGGTGCTACATCCAGTCCGTTCCTGCTTCAAGCGACGATAAATGCACACCTTAAACGCATGGAAAGTCTATTGAGTAAGGTAATGAGCAAACAATTTTATGTGGACAATTTCCTGGGTGTGACGTCAACTGAAAAGGAACTGTTAATGACTTATGGAGAGGCTAATAAAATAATGCAAAGTGCAAATATGCCTCTGAGGGAATGGAATAGTAATTCGTCCAAATTAAAGGACAAAATAAGTAAATATTTCCCTGGAGATGAAGTCCCAAAATGTAGTAATGTATTAGGTTTAACTTGGGATACTGAGAGAGATATGTTAATGTTAAAACCTAATAATTACAGTATGCGCAATAAATTAACTAAGAGAGTTTTGCTTGCTGAAGTTTCCAAATGTTTTGATCTACTAGGTTTAGTGTCACCCCTCACTATAAGAGGGAAATTATTAATACAGGAAGCATGGAAACTTAAATGTGCTTGGGATGAAATTCTACCTAAGGAATTCATTAACAGGTGGGATGAATTAATTGGTGATTATGAAAAAATTCCAATGTTGGAGTTCCCATGCCAGGTGGCCAATCCAAATGAGAAAAATGTACTCCACATTTTTTGTGATGCTTCAAAATTGGCATATGGAGCAGTTGCTTACCTTCAATGTAATACTGTTATTTCTCTTGTTATGTCTAAGGCTAAAGTGTCTCCAATTAAATCACGTACCTTACCTCAGTTGGAATTAACAGCCATTTATGTAGGTGTCAAATTAGCTAATTATATAAGAAAAAAGTTGCAGGAGATAAATATTAGCGACACTGTAATTTGGTCTGATAATGAGGTATCCTTACAATGGATTCGTAATGGAAACAGTAAAATTGTGTACGTACAAAACAGAGTCGCTGAAATTAATCAGATGCAAGAGAAGTATAATAGTTTGGGTCAGCATATGTTAACATTTAATCATATACCTGGTGAGGAGGATCCAGTTGATTTCTTGTCTCGAGGTTTACCTTATGCTAAATTTGTAAATGCAGTATCATGGTTTAAAGGACCGAGCTGGTTGGTAAATAAAGCTAATTGGCCTGTACAAAAGGCGTATATTGCTCTTGTTGAAATTACTGTGACCACCACTCCAATTGTTTGTCCTTCCTTAGCCATTGATATAAATAGGTATTCTTCTTTACCCAAACTAATCAATGTAACTAAGTTGGTGTTTAAATTTCTAAACAAGATGAATATTTCATTTAAGTTTTCACATCCTCTTGAATATTGGATAAAGAGGGTACAGGAGGAAATCTATGAAAATGAGATTAAATTGATGATGGAAAGAAAAATTGTGAAAGGTTCCATAATAGAGAAATTGGGGCTGTATTTTGAGAACAATGTAATTATGTGCA